>NC_048593.1:6043150-6343150 GCF_013265735.2 Oncorhynchus mykiss
AGCCGGAGGGGGAGCAGGAGCAGGGGATGGGGGTAGAAGAGGAGGGGAAGGAAGTAAATCCCAGGCCAAGGGCGTGAGCCCAGAGGATAAGGACGAACGAAAAGAAGAGGAGAAAGGAGTGACTACAGGAGAAGTGGGAAGAGAAGGAACTGGAGCGGAAGAAGGAAAGGAGAAGAATGGAAGAAAGGAAGAGCGAGAGAGAATAATAGAGGAGGGAGTGGTGGTGGAGGGGGTGCCGGTGGAAGGACCTGTGGAGGTGGAGGAGGGGGGAGGGGGTGTGAGAGAGTGGGGGGACAGCATGTCAGTTTCCTGTGTAGAGGAGATGAGAGAAATGGTGGAGGGGCTAGCGGGGAAGAGGGGTGGTGTTTCCCCGCTACCTCCTACACCAAAAAAGAAAGGAAAGAGGAGGGAGAGGGAGGGGGTTACGGACGGAGGGGGGGGGGTAGCCAAACGAGGGATGGGTGAGGGAAACGTGAATTTGTCCTCTCTTTTTTCCTCAGCCCCACAGCTTTTGGTGGAAGGTGAATCCCTGGAGGTTGTTCGGGACGATTTGACTGGGGGTTCTCAACTCCTCTTTGAGGGGGTGGGGTCCCCTAGTCTCAGCCCGGCAGCTTTCAGGGAGGAAGAAATGGAGGGTGTTGGTGGGGAACCCAGGATGCAGGGCAGTCCGAGGCCGAACACCATACCTGCATCCTGGGTTGGAGTAATGGAGGAGGACGGGGGGACGTCAGATGAGGGGAAGACGTCCCTGCCGGATGTTATGGACCAGGGGAGCATCAGGTGAGCCTCCTGTTGTTTGGGATTGTTTGGGGTTTTAGTTTGGAAAAGTTAGGTTATTTTGTGTTTAGTTTATAATATAATCTTATGATAATTTTGTTTAGTTTAAATGTAAGGGGTTTAAGAGATTTTGTTAAGAGGAGGGCGGTGTTTAGTTTTTTAGAAGGGGTGGGTTTTGACGTTTGTTTTTTGCAGGAGGTTCACCTGAGGGATGGAGGGGATGTCAAAAGGTTTAGGAGAGAGTGGGATAAGGGTTATTCGTTGTGGGGCATAGGAGGGGTGCACTCAACGGGGGTAGGGATATTGTTTGGGAATAGGGAGATTATGGTAGAGAGCACTTTTGGCGTAGTACAGGGGAGAGTTTTGGGTGTAGACATCACATATAGGGATATTAGATATAGGTTATTTGGGGTGTATGGGTCACAGGTGGCGGCAGACAGGAGGGAGATGGTGGACTGTCTGGCGCCCCTGTGTGTCACAAATAGGCACTTAGTGATAGGAGGTGATTTTAATATAGATTTGGGGATAGGGGGAGACAGTAGTGCAGGCGCCATCACCGGGCTAATGGCTTGCCATGGCCTGGTTGATGGTGGCCTGCACACTACTCCGGCAATGGTCGGTCCCACATGGCGCAACTCCAGGGGGGTTGCGCGGAGGCTCGACTATATTTTTGTATCTAGGTCTTTGGGCCGGTTGTCTGGGCGGCTGTTGCCTGTCTTCTTTTCGGACCATGACGGGGTGCTCCTGCAGGTGGGGTCGCCAGTCTGCCTCTTCGGTAGGGGGTACTGGAAACTAGATCGGGATTTACTGGATGAGCAGGTGTTTGTTAATGCTGTCACAGGGGTGTTTCGGAGGCTTGAAGGCCTCCGGCCCATGTGTGAGGGGGTGTTAGAGTGGTGGGATATAGTAAAGGTAAGGATTAGGGCCTTTATTATAGGATATGGGAAGAGGAAGAAAAGGGAGGAAAGGAGGGAGGTGGATCGTATCCAAAGGTTGCTCGAACTTGAGTACGAGGCAGGCAACCTCGGTGGTTCGATTGACTGGGAGAAATCCACAGCCCTGAAGGCGCAGCTCAGGGAGCTGCAGGAGCTGAAGGCTCGAGCTTTCCTGGAGCGTGCACATAGTGGCTTTTTAGAACATAATGAGACTTGTTCCGCTATGTTCTTTAAGTCGGTTAGGGCAAGACAGAGTAGGAAGGTAATGCATGGAGTTAGAAAAGAAGATGGTAGTGTAGTAAGTAAACCAGAGGAGATGGTCAGGGTGACAACTGATCATTTCCGAGGTTTATTTAAGGAAAGGGAAATAGATGTAGAGCAGGGAAATGTGTTTTTAGAACACTTGTCCCGGCGGTTGCCGGAGGACATTAGAGACGTGATGGAGGCCCAGATCTCACTAGAAGAGGTTGAGAGCGCTCTTAGGAGGATGGGAAAAGGGAAGGTGCCTGGGATGGATGGGCTGCCGGCGGAGTTTTACCTCAAGTTTTGGGGTATACTTGGACCGGTGGTACTCGAAGTCTTGAAGGCCATCCTCGAGACGGGTGTCCCGGGGGGTTCAATGGTAGTCGGTGTGCTGTCACTTCTTTACAAGAAGGGGGACGCAATCGACCTTGGCAACTGGCGGCCATTGACCATGCTGTGTGTAGATTACAAGTTGCTTGCAAAGGTCTTAGCGGACCGGTTGCGCACAGCACTTCCCTACGTCGTCCATGAGGATCAGACGTGCGGGGTAGAGGGACGCTCAATTAGATGGAACCTTCAGTTGATCAGGGACTCCATCGCCTGGGTTGAAGATAGAGGTCTGCCTTTAATGGTAGCAGCGCTTGATCAGGCGAAAGCCTTTGATCGCGTGAATAGATCCTTTCTATTCAGGGTATTAGGTAGATTAGGGTTTGGGGAGAAGTATATAGGATGGATCCGTACATTATATGTGGGAGCGGGGTGTCGAGTTAGCGTAAACGGTCACTTGGGTGACGTTTTTGACCTCTCGTCTGGGGTCAGGCAGGGGTGCCCGCTCTCGGCACTCCTCTTCGTTCTGTACATGGAGCCTCTGGGGGCTGCCATTAGGGCAGACACAGGGGTGGAGGGCTTGTTGATCCCTGGAAGCGGTGGGCTGCGTGTTAAGATGACGCAGTACGCCGACGACACTTCCTTGCTCCTATGCAAGGACTCGTGCCTGACAAGGTCCCTTGCCATCATTGGGGATTTCACCCGAGCGTCGGGGGCGGTTCTGAACCATGCAAAGTCTTCCGTTAAGTTTTTCGGAAGATGGCGCGGTAGAACGGATGTGCCCGGGGGGCTATCTCTCTGTGAGGGGGCCCTGAGGATTCTCGGGGTCCATTTTGAGACCTCTGGCTCAGCGACGCTGAACTGGAACATGAGGATCGCAGTGGTACAGAGGAAGCTAGCAATGTGGAAGGCTAGGTCTTTGTCTTTTATAGGTAAGGTCCTGGTCCTAAAGGTGGATGTATTGCCATCTCTATTGTATTTGGCATACATCTACCCATTGCCGGCTTGTCTGAGGAGGCCTCTAGTGAGGCTGGTGTTTCAGTTCATGTGGGGTGGCAGGTACGAGTGGGTCGCCAGGGCACGCATGCTCTGTCCCATCGGGGAGGGAGGTAGGGGGGTACCTAACATCCCCCTCAAGCTGGACACAATTTTTGTGTCCTTTGTGTTGACAGAACTGGCTCATCCGGTGATACACCCGTCCGGTTACCTCCTGCGGGTGTTCTTCTCCTACCAAGCGAGAAGCGTAATGGTGTGGTCTAACACGGGTCCTCGGGCGGAACAGCTGCCGTGGCACTTTGGCCATGCGGCCAAGTGGTTGCGTGCGCACCCCGAGGTTGAAGTTGCCCGAGTAGGTTTAGACCACAGGCACCTGTACGAAGAGGTCAGGCAGGCAGGGAGTCCTGCGCCTGTAGCGGGCATTTCGTCGGTGGTCTGGGAGGGAGTGCAGGCGCGGGGCCTGGACAACAGGCTCAAGGACCTGAATTGGTTGAGCCTCCACAAGTGTTTGCCGGTACGGTCCACCATGTACCGGCATAGCTTGGCGCGATCCCCCACCTGCCCAAGGTCTGCTTGTGGCAGGGAGGAGACTGTGCGCCATGCTTTTTGGGACTGTGCCTTTGCCGGAGTGGTATGGGCGAGGGCACGGGTGTTGATAGTTTTGGTAAGAGGTGATTTTGTGGTGACATGGGCTAGGTTAGAGAGAGGTGTAGGGAGAGCGAGGGGTACAGATAGGGATAGATTTCTGCTCTGGCTTCTCATGAGCCTCTTTAAAACGGGGGCTGTGGGAAGCCAGGCAGAATTTGGTAAAGACAGGGAGAGATTGGGGGGTGGAAGGGATATTTAGGAGGGTGGAAGGAGATTTAAGAGGTAGGATGAAGAGGGAGGAGAGGAAGTGGGGGAAACATGCGGCACGGGAGAGATGGAAAGGGGGTTTAGGGCTAGGGGTGTTAGATTGAGATTATAAGGGGATAGATTAGGGGCGGAAAGATAGGGAAAGGTAATGGTTAGGAATGACGGGGAGGGATGATGCTCCCCTGAGGTTTGTTTTTGTTTGGTGTTTTTGTAAATATGATTTTGTAAAGTATGAATGAGAAATATGATTTTGTAAAAGAATGAATGGTATTGATGGTAAATAAATTATTTTTCTAAAAAAAAAAAAAAAAAAAAAAAATCTGTTCTTATCAGTTTAATATCTGATACGTCCCCCATCGGGGGACTACATATTAAATGGATTTTTCGAACAGGGAGTCGGAAATGGGGCTTGCTCCGTCCGCTCCACGCATCGACCCGGTATTGCAGTACCTCCGGGAACGGTGCAACACTTTTCTCCCGTTGTCAAGGAAAAATGCACATTCACAAAGCTATGTAAACAGCTGGCTAGCTAGCTAGCTAGCTGGCTAGCAGAAGAAGAGAAGGAAAGAAACATTCAAACTGAAAGAAAGGCGAAGCGCTCTTCAATGGGGTCCCCCGTTTCCCGCCATTTTACTTAAAAAAAAAAAAAAAAAAAAAAAAAAAAAAAAAAATTTGGGGCCAGGATTGTGTGTGTGTGTCTCTCTCTCTCTCTCTCTCTCTCTCTCTCTCTCTCTCTCTCTCTCTCTCTCTCTCTCTCTCTCTCTCTCTCTCTCTCTCTCTCTGTGCCTCTGTGCCTCTGTGTCTGTGACCTTTCTTTTTATCCACAGACAGCCCTCGAAAACTTGGAAGAGTGGGTTCCGGGAGCACCCGCGGGAACCCTGCCTAGAGTGCACAGAGTGTGTCTCGGGCCCCGACCTCTTGACTTCCATATGACTCTGGTTTCTCTTCATTACGCACAAGCCTTTCGCCTTTTACTAAAGACTTCCGTGGAGAGGAACACTTACGAGTTCAACGTATTTTTGGAGCGGCTTTGCTTCTTGCAGAGCCCGGTATCTTGTTTCAAGAGAAATTGACAGAGATGGGCCAGGATAGTGACTTAAAGACGCATTAGCGACTTTTTCCAAAAAACACCTGCCTGTTTGTTTCCAGGGAAACGGTGGGTGGTTGGGTGGGTGGTTGAGTGAGTGAGTGAGTGGGGGTTGGAGGGAGAGAGGAGCTGGCTTTTGCCAACCCACCCGCTGAGGTCTGTCGAGACCCCCGGGGGTCCGGCGGTTTCAGGGTTCCATTTGTGGGTTATCGCTTCTCGGCCTTTTGGCTCAGATCAAGTGTAGTATCTGTTCTTATCAGTTTAATATCTGATACGTCCCCCATCGGGGGACTACATATTAAATGGATTTTTCGAACAGGGAGTCGGAAATGGGGCTTGCTCCGTCCGCTCCACGCATCGACCCGGTATTGCAGTACCTCCGGGAACGGTGCAACACTTTTCTCCCGTTGTCAAGGAAAAATGCACATTCACAAAGCTATGTAAACAGCTGGCTAGCTAGCTAGCTAGCTGGCTAGCAGAAGAAGAGAAGGAAAGAAACATTCAAACTGAAAGAAAGGCGAAGCGCTCTTCAATGGGGTCCCCCGTTTCCCGCCATTTTACTTAAAAAAAAAAAAAAAAAAAAAAAAAAAAAAAAATTTGGGGCCAGGATTGTGTGTGTGTGTCTCTCTCTCTCTCTCTCTCTCTCTCTCTCTCTCTCTCTCTCTCTCTCTCTCTCTCTCTCTCTCTCTCTCTCTCTCTCTCTCTGTGCCTCTGTGCCTCTGTGTCTGTGACCTTTCTTTTTATCCACAGACAGCCCTCGAAAACTTGGAAGAGTGGGTTCCGGGAGCACCCGCGGGAACCCTGCCTAGAGTGCACAGAGTGTGTCTCGGGCCCCGACCTCTTGACTTCCATATGACTCTGGTTTCTCTTCATTACGCACAAGCCTTTCGCCTTTTACTAAAGACTTCCGTGGAGAGGAACACTTACGAGTTCAACGTATTTTTGGAGCGGCTTTGCTTCTTGCAGAGCCCGGTATCTTGTTTCAAGAGAAATTGACAGAGATGGGCCAGGATAGTGACTTAAAGACGCATTAGCGACTTTTTCCAAAAAACACCTGCCTGTTTGTTTCCAGGGAAACGGTGGGTGGTTGGGTGGGTGGTTGAGTGAGTGAGTGAGTGGGGGTTGGAGGGAGAGAGGAGCTGGCTTTTGCCAACCCACCCGCTGAGGTCTGTCGAGACCCCCGGGGGTCCGGCGGTTTCAGGGTTCCATTTGTGGGTTATCGCTTCTCGGCCTTTTGGCTCAGATCAAGTGTAGTATCTGTTCTTATCAGTTTAATATCTGATACGTCCCCCATCGGGGGACTACATATTAAATGGATTTTTCGAACAGGGAGTCGGAAATGGGGCTTGCTCCGTCCGCTCCACGCATCGACCCGGTATTGCAGTACCTCCGGGAACGGTGCAACACTTTTCTCCCGTTGTCAAGGAAAAATGCACATTCACAAAGCTATGTAAACAGCTGGCTAGCTAGCTAGCTAGCTGGCTAGCAGAAGAAGAGAAGGAAAGAAACATTCAAACTGAAAGAAAGGCGAAGCGCTCTTCAATGGGGTCCCCCGTTTCCCGCCATTTTACTTAAAAAAAAAAAAAAAAAAAAAAAAAAAAAAAAATTTGGGGCCAGGATTGTGTGTGTGTGTCTCTCTCTCTCTCTCTCTCTCTCTCTCTCTCTCTCTCTCTCTCTCTCTCTCTCTCTCTCTCTCTCTCTCTCTCTCTCTCTCTGTGCCTCTGTGCCTCTGTGTCTGTGACCTTTCTTTTATCCACAGACAGCCCTCGAAAACTTGGAAGAGTGGGTTCCGGGAGCACCCGCGGGAACCCTGCCTAGAGTGCACAGAGTGTGTCTCGGGCCCCGACCTCTTGACTTCCATATGACTCTGGTTTCTCTTCATTACGCACAAGCCTTTCGCCTTTTACTAAAGACTTCCGTGGAGAGGAACACTTACGAGTTCAACGTATTTTTGGAGCGGCTTTGCTTCTTGCAGAGCCCGGTATCTTGTTTCAAGAGAAATTGACAGAGATGGGCCAGGATAGTGACTTAAAGACGCATTAGCGACTTTTTCCAAAAAACACCTGCCTGTTTGTTTCCAGGGAAACGGTGGGTGGTTGGGTGGGTGGTTGAGTGAGTGAGTGAGTGGGGGTTGGAGGGAGAGAGGAGCTGGCTTTTGCCAACCCACCCGCTGAGGTCTGTCGAGACCCCCGGGGGTCCGGCGGTTTCAGGGTTCCATTTGTGGGTTATCGCTTCTCGGCCTTTTGGCTCAGATCAAGTGTAGTATCTGTTCTTATCAGTTTAATATCTGATACGTCCCCCATCGGGGGACTACATATTAAATGGATTTTTCGAACAGGGAGTCGGAAATGGGGCTTGCTCCGTCCGCTCCACGCATCGACCCGGTATTGCAGTACCTCCGGGAACGGTGCAACACTTTTCTCCCGTTGTCAAGGAAAAATGCACATTCACAAAGCTATGTAAACAGCTGGCTAGCTAGCTAGCTAGCTGGCTAGCAGAAGAAGAGAAGGAAAGAAACATTCAAACTGAAAGAAAGGCGAAGCGCTCTTCAATGGGGTCCCCCGTTTCCCGCCATTTTACTTAAAAAAAAAAAAAAAAAAAAAAAAAATAAAAAAAATTTGGGGCCAGGATTGTGTGTGTGTGTCTCTCTCTCTCTCTCTCTCTCTCTCTCTCTCTCTCTCTCTCTCTCTCTCTCTCTCTCTCTCTCTCTCTCTCTCTCTCTCTCTGTGCCTCTGTGCCTCTGTGTCTGTGACCTTTCTTTTTATCCACAGACAGCCCTCGAAAACTTGGAAGAGTGGGTTCCGGGAGCACCCGCGGGAACCCTGCCTAGAGTGCACAGAGTGTGTCTCGGGCCCCGACCTCTTGACTTCCATATGACTCTGGTTTCTCTTCATTACGCACAAGCCTTTCGCCTTTTACTAAAGACTTCCGTGGAGAGGAACACTTACGAGTTCAACGTATTTTTGGAGCGGCTTTGCTTCTTGCAGAGCCCGGTATCTTGTTTCAAGAGAAATTGACAGAGATGGGCCAGGATAGTGACTTAAAGACGCATTAGCGACTTTTTCCAAAAAACACCTGCCTGTTTGTTTCCAGGGAAACGGTGGGTGGTTGGGTGGGTGGTTGAGTGAGTGAGTGAGTGGGGGTTGGAGGGAGAGAGGAGCTGGCTTTTGCCAACCCACCCGCTGAGGTCTGTCGAGACCCCCGGGGGTCCGGCGGTTTCAGGGTTCCATTTGTGGGTTATCGCTTCTCGGCCTTTTGGCTCAGATCAAGTGTAGTATCTGTTCTTATCAGTTTAATATCTGATACGTCCCCCATCGGGGGACTACATATTAAATGGATTTTTCGAACAGGGAGTCGGAAATGGGGCTTGCTCCGTCCGCTCCACGCATCGACCCGGTATTGCAGTACCTCCGGGAACGGTGCAACACTTTTCTCCCGTTGTCAAGGAAAAATGCACATTCACAAAGCTATGTAAACAGCTGGCTAGCTAGCTAGCTAGCTGGCTAGCAGAAGAAGAGAAGGAAAGAAACATTCAAACTGAAAGAAAGGCGAAGCGCTCTTCAATGGGGTCCCCCGTTTCCCGCCATTTTACTTAAAAAAAAAAAAAAAAAAAAAAAAAAATAAAAAAATTTGGGGCCAGGATTGTGTGTGTGTGTCTCTCTCTCTCTCTCTCTCTCTCTCTCTCTCTCTCTCTCTCTCTCTCTCTCTCTCTCTCTCTCTCTCTCTCTCTCTCTCTCTCTGTGCCTCTGTGCCTCTGTGTCTGTGACCTTTCTTTTTATCCACAGACAGCCCTCGAAAACTTGGAAGAGTGGGTTCCGGGAGCACCCGCGGGAACCCTGCCTAGAGTGCACAGAGTGTGTCTCGGGCCCCGACCTCTTGACTTCCATATGACTCTGGTTTCTCTTCATTACGCACAAGCCTTTCGCCTTTTACTAAAGACTTCCGTGGAGAGGAACACTTACGAGTTCAACGTATTTTTGGAGCGGCTTTGCTTCTTGCAGAGCCCGGTATCTTGTTTCAAGAGAAATTGACAGAGATGGGCCAGGATAGTGACTTAAAGACGCATTAGCGACTTTTTCCAAAAAACACCTGCCTGTTTGTTTCCAGGGAAACGGTGGGTGGTTGGGTGGGTGGTTGAGTGAGTGAGTGAGTGGGGGTTGGAGGGAGAGAGGAGCTGGCTTTTGCCAACCCACCCGCTGAGGTCTGTCGAGACCCCCGGGGGTCCGGCGGTTTCAGGGTTCCATTTGTGGGTTATCGCTTCTCGGCCTTTTGGCTCAGATCAAGTGTAGTATCTGTTCTTATCAGTTTAATATCTGATACGTCCCCCATCGGGGGACTACATATTAAATGGATTTTTCGAACAGGGAGTCGGAAATGGGGCTTGCTCCGTCCGCTCCACGCATCGACCCGGTATTGCAGTACCTCCGGGAACGGTGCAACACTTTTCTCCCGTTGTCAAGGAAAAATGCACATTCACAAAGCTATGTAAACAGCTGGCTAGCTAGCTAGCTAGCTGGCTAGCAGAAGAAGAGAAGGAAAGAAACATTCAAACTGAAAGAAAGGCGAAGCGCTCTTCAATGGGGTCCCCCGTTTCCCGCCATTTTACTTAAAAAAAAAAAAAAAAAAAAAAAAAAAAAAAAAATTTGGGGCCAGGATTGTGTGTGTGTGTCTCTCTCTCTCTCTCTCTCTCTCTCTCTCTCTCTCTCTCTCTCTCTCTCTCTCTCTCTCTCTCTCTCTCTCTCTCTCTCTCTCTGTGCCTCTGTGCCTCTGTGTCTGTGACCTTTCTTTTTATCCACAGACAGCCCTCGAAAACTTGGAAGAGTGGGTTCCGGGAGCACCCGCGGGAACCCTGCCTAGAGTGCACAGAGTGTGTCTCGGGCCCCGACCTCTTGACTTCCATATGACTCTGGTTTCTCTTCATTACGCACAAGCCTTTCGCCTTTTACTAAAGACTTCCGTGGAGAGGAACACTTACGAGTTCAACGTATTTTTGGAGCGGCTTTGCTTCTTGCAGAGCCCGGTATCTTGTTTCAAGAGAAATTGACAGAGATGGGCCAGGATAGTGACTTAAAGACGCATTAGCGACTTTTTCCAAAAAACACCTGCCTGTTTGTTTCCAGGGAAACGGTGGGTGGTTGGGTGGGTGGTTGAGTGAGTGAGTGAGTGGGGGTTGGAGGGAGAGAGGAGCTGGCTTTTGCCAACCCACCCGCTGAGGTCTGTCGAGACCCCCGGGGGTCCGGCGGTTTCAGGGTTCCATTTGTGGGTTATCGCTTCTCGGCCTTTTGGCTCAGATCAAGTGTAGTATCTGTTCTTATCAGTTTAATATCTGATACGTCCCCCATCGGGGGACTACATATTAAATGGATTTTTCGAACAGGGAGTCGGAAATGGGGCTTGCTCCGTCCGCTCCACGCATCGACCCGGTATTGCAGTACCTCCGGGAACGGTGCAACACTTTTCTCCCGTTGTCAAGGAAAAATGCACATTCACAAAGCTATGTAAACAGCTGGCTAGCTAGCTAGCTAGCTGGCTAGCAGAAGAAGAGAAGGAAAGAAACATTCAAACTGAAAGAAAGGCGAAGCGCTCTTCAATGGGGTCCCCCGTTTCCCGCCATTTTACTTAAAAAAAAAAAAAAAAAAAAAAAAAAAAAAAAATTTGGGGCCAGGATTGTGTGTGTGTGTCTCTCTCTCTCTCTCTCTCTCTCTCTCTCTCTCTCTCTCTCTCTCTCTCTCTCTCTCTCTCTCTCTCTCTCTCTCTCTCTCTGTGCCTCTGTGCCTCTGTGTCTGTGACCTTTCTTTTTATCCACAGACAGCCCTCGAAAACTTGGAAGAGTGGGTTCCGGGAGCACCCGCGGGAACCCTGCCTAGAGTGCACAGAGTGTGTCTCGGGCCCCGACCTCTTGACTTCCATATGACTCTGGTTTCTCTTCATTACGCACAAGCCTTTCGCCTTTTACTAAAGACTTCCGTGGAGAGGAACACTTACGAGTTCAACGTATTTTTGGAGCGGCTTTGCTTCTTGCAGAGCCCGGTATCTTGTTTCAAGAGAAATTGACAGAGATGGGCCAGGATAGTGACTTAAAGACGCATTAGCGACTTTTTCCAAAAAACACCTGCCTGTTTGTTTCCAGGGAAACGGTGGGTGGTTGGGTGGGTGGTTGAGTGAGTGAGTGAGTGGGGGTTGGAGGGAGAGAGGAGCTGGCTTTTGCCAACCCACCCGCTGAGGTCTGTCGAGACCCCCGGGGGTCCGGCGGTTTCAGGGTTCCATTTGTGGGTTATCGCTTCTCGGCCTTTTGGCTCAGATCAAGTGTAGTATCTGTTCTTATCAGTTTAATATCTGATACGTCCCCCATCGGGGGACTACATATTAAATGGATTTTTCGAACAGGGAGTCGGAAATGGGGCTTGCTCCGTCCGCTCCACGCATCGACCCGGTATTGCAGTACCTCCGGGAACGGTGCAACACTTTTCTCCCGTTGTCAAGGAAAAATGCACATTCACAAAGCTATGTAAACAGCTGGCTAGCTAGCTAGCTAGCTGGCTAGCAGAAGAAGAGAAGGAAAGAAACATTCAAACTGAAAGAAAGGCGAAGCGCTCTTCAATGGGGTCCCCCGTTTCCCGCCATTTTACTTAAAAAAAAAAAAAAAAAAAAAAAAAAAAAAAAATTTGGGGCCAGGATTGTGTGTGTGTGTCTCTCTCTCTCTCTCTCTCTCTCTCTCTCTCTCTCTCTCTCTCTCTCTCTCTCTCTCTCTCTCTCTCTCTCTCTCTCTCTCTGTGCCTCTGTGCCTCTGTGTCTGTGACCTTTCTTTTTATCCACAGACAGCCCTCGAAAACTTGGAAGAGTGGGTTCCGGGAGCACCCGCGGGAACCCTGCCTAGAGTGCACAGAGTGTGTCTCGGGCCCCGACCTCTTGACTTCCATATGACTCTGGTTTCTCTTCATTACGCACAAGCCTTTCGCCTTTTACTAAAGACTTCCGTGGAGAGGAACACTTACGAGTTCAACGTATTTTTGGAGCGGCTTTGCTTCTTGCAGAGCCCGGTATCTTGTTTCAAGAGAAATTGACAGAGATGGGCCAGGATAGTGACTTAAAGACGCATTAGCGACTTTTTCCAAAAAACACCTGCCTGTTTGTTTCCAGGGAAACGGTGGGTGGTTGGGTGGGTGGTTGAGTGAGTGAGTGAGTGGGGGTTGGAGGGAGAGAGGAGCTGGCTTTTGCCAACCCACCCGCTGAGGTCTGTCGAGACCCCCGGGGGTCCGGCGGTTTCAGGGTTCCATTTGTGGGTTATCGCTTCTCGGCCTTTTGGCTCAGATCAAGTGTAGTATCTGTTCTTATCAGTTTAATATCTGATACGTCCCCCATCGGGGGACTACATATTAAATGGATTTTTCGAACAGGGAGTCGGAAATGGGGCTTGCTCCGTCCGCTCCACGCATCGACCCGGTATTGCAGTACCTCCGGGAACGGTGCAACACTTTTCTCCCGTTGTCAAGGAAAAATGCACATTCACAAAGCTATGTAAACAGCTGGCTAGCTAGCTAGCTAGCTGGCTAGCAGAAGAAGAGAAGGAAAGAAACATTCAAACTGAAAGAAAGGCGAAGCGCTCTTCAATGGGGTCCCCCGTTTCCCGCCATTTTACTTAAAAAAAAAAAAAAAAAAAAAAAAAAAAAAAAAATTTGGGGCCAGGATTGTGTGTGTGTGTCTCTCTCTCTCTCTCTCTCTCTCTCTCTCTCTCTCTCTCTCTCTCTCTCTCTCTCTCTCTCTCTCTCTCTCTCTCTCTCTCTCTCTCTCTGTGCCTCTGTGCCTCTGTGTCTGTGACCTTTCTTTTTATCCACAGACAGCCCTCGAAAACTTGGAAGAGTGGGTTCCGGGAGCACCCGCGGGAACCCTGCCTAGAGTGCACAGAGTGTGTCTCGGGCCCCGACCTCTTGACTTCCATATGACTCTGGTTTCTCTTCATTACGCACAAGCCTTTCGCCTTTTACTAAAGACTTCCGTGGAGAGGAACACTTACGAGTTCAACGTATTTTTGGAGCGGCTTTGCTTCTTGCAGAGCCCGGTATCTTGTTTCAAGAGAAATTGACAGAGATGGGCCAGGATAGTGACTTAAAGACGCATTAGCGACTTTTTCCAAAAAACACCTGCCTGTTTGTTTCCAGGGAAACGGTGGGTGGTTGGGTGGGTGGTTGAGTGAGTGAGTGAGTGGGGGTTGGAGGGAGAGAGGAGCTGGCTTTTGCCAACCCACCCGCTGAGGTCTGTCGAGACCCCCGGGGGTCCGGCGGTTTCAGGGTTCCATTTGTGGGTTATCGCTTCTCGGCCTTTTGGCTCAGATCAAGTGTAGTATCTGTTCTTATCAGTTTAATATCTGATACGTCCCCCATCGGGGGACTACATATTAAATGGATTTTTCGAACAGGGAGTCGGAAATGGGGCTTGCTCCGTCCGCTCCACGCATCGACCCGGTATTGCAGTACCTCCGGGAACGGTGCAAACACTTTTCTCCCGTTGTCAAGGAAAAATGCACATTCACAAAGCTATGTAAACAGCTGGCTAGCTAGCTAGCTAGCTGGCTAGCAGAAGAAGAGAAGGAAAGAAACATTCAAACTGAAAGAAAGGCGAAGCGCTCTTCAATGGGGTCCCCCGTTTCCCGCCATTTTACTTAAAAAAAAAAAAAAAAAAAAAAAAAAAAAAAAAAATTTGGGGCCAGGATTGTGTGTGTGTGTCTCTCTCTCTCTCTCTCTCTCTCTCTCTCTCTCTCTCTCTCTCTCTCTCTCTCTCTCTCTCTCTCTCTCTCTCTCTCTCTCTCTGTGCCTCTGTGCCTCTGTGTCTGTGACCTTTCTTTTTATCCACAGACAGCCCTCGAAAACTTGGAAGAGTGGGTTCCGGGAGCACCCGCGGGAACCCTGCCTAGAGTGCACAGAGTGTGTCTCGGGCCCCGACCTCTTGACTTCCATATGACTCTGGTTTCTCTTCATTACGCACAAGCCTTTCGCCTTTTACTAAAGACTTCCGTGGAGAGGAACACTTACGAGTTCAACGTATTTTTGGAGCGGCTTTGCTTCTTGCAGAGCCCGGTATCTTGTTTCAAGAGAAATTGACAGAGATGGGCCAGGATAGTGACTTAAAGACGCATTAGCGACTTTTTCCAAAAAACACCTGCCTGTTTGTTTCCAGGGAAACGGTGGGTGGTTGGGTGGGTGGTTGAGTGAGTGAGTGAGTGGGGGTTGGAGGGAGAGAGGAGCTGGCTTTTGCCAACCCACCCGCTGAGGTCTGTCGAGACCCCCGGGGGTCCGGCGGTTTCAGGGTTCCATTTGTGGGTTATCGCTTCTCGGCCTTTTGGCTCAGATCAAGTGTAGTATCTGTTCTTATCAGTTTAATATCTGATACGTCCCCCATCGGGGGACTACATATTAAATGGATTTTTCGAACAGGGAGTCGGAAATGGGGCTTGCTCCGTCCGCTCCACGCATCGACCCGGTATTGCAGTACCTCCGGGAACGGTGCAACACTTTTCTCCCGTTGTCAAGGAAAAATGCACATTCACAAAGCTATGTAAACAGCTGGCTAGCTAGCTAGCTAGCTGGCTAGCAGAAGAAGAGAAGGAAAGAAACATTCAAACTGAAAGAAAGGCGAAGCGCTCTTCAATGGGGTCCCCCGTTTCCCGCCATTTTACTTAAAAAAAAAAAAAAAAAAAAAAAAAAAAAAAAATTTGGGGCCAGGATTGTGTGTGTGTGTCTCTCTCTCTCTCTCTCTCTCTCTCTCTCTCTCTCTCTCTCTCCTCTCTCTCTCTCTCTCTCTCTCTCTCTCTCTCTCTCTCTCTCTCTCTGTGCCTCTGTGCCTCTGTGTCTGTGACCTTTCTTTTTATCCACAGACAGCCCTCGAAAACTTGGAAGAGTGGGTTCCGGGAGCACCCGCGGGAACCCTGCCTAGAGTGCACAGAGTGTGTCTCGGGCCCCGACCTCTTGACTTCCATATGACTCTGGTTTCTCTTCATTACGCACAAGCCTTTCGCCTTTTACTAAAGACTTCCGTGGAGAGGAACACTTACGAGTTCAACGTATTTTTGGAGCGGCTTTGCTTCTTGCAGAGCCCGGTATCTTGTTTCAAGAGAAATTGACAGAGATGGGCCAGGATAGTGACTTAAAGACGCATTAGCGACTTTTTCCAAAAAACACCTGCCTGTTTGTTTCCAGGGAAACGGTGGGTGGTTGGGTGGGTGGTTGAGTGAGTGAGTGAGTGGGGGTTGGAGGGAGAGAGGAGCTGGCTTTTGCCAACCCACCCGCTGAGGTCTGTCGAGACCCCCGGGGGTCCGGCGGTTTCAGGGTTCCATTTGTGGGTTATCGCTTCTCGGCCTTTTGGCTCAGATCAAGTGTAGTATCTGTTCTTATCAGTTTAATATCTGATACGTCCCCCATCGGGGGACTACATATTAAATGGATTTTTCGAACAGGGAGTCGGAAATGGGGCTTGCTCCGTCCGCTCCACGCATCGACCCGGTATTGCAGTACCTCCGGGAACGGTGCAACACTTTTCTCCCGTTGTCAAGGAAAAATGCACATTCACAAAGCTATGTAAACAGCTGGCTAGCTAGCTAGCTAGCTGGCTAGCAGAAGAAGAGAAGGAAAGAAACATTCAAACTGAAAGAAAGGCGAAGCGCTCTTCAATGGGGTCCCCCGTTTCCCGCCATTTTACTTAAAAAAAAAAAAAAAAAAAAAAAAAAAAAAAAAATTTGGGGCCAGGATTGTGTGTGTGTGTCTCTCTCTCTCTCTCTCTCTCTCTCTCTCTCTCTCTCTCTCTCTCTCTCTCTCTCTCTCTCTCTCTCTCTCTCTCTCTCTCTCTGTGCCTCTGTGCCTCTGTGTCTGTGACCTTTCTTTTTATCCACAGACAGCCCTCGAAAACTTGGAAGAGTGGGTTCCGGGAGCACCCGCGGGAACCCTGCCTAGAGTGCACAGAGTGTGTCTCGGGCCCCGACCTCTTGACTTCCATATGACTCTGGTTTCTCTTCATTACGCACAAGCCTTTCGCCTTTTACTAAAGACTTCCGTGGAGAGGAACACTTAGAGTTCAACGTATTTTTGGAGCGGCTTTGCTTCTTGCAGAGCCCGGTATCTTGTTTCAAGAGAAATTGACAGAGATGGGCCAGGATAGTGACTTAAAGACGCATTAGCGACTTTTTCCAAAAAACACCTGCCTGTTTGTTTCCAGGGAAACGGTGGGTGGTTGGGTGGGTGGTTGAGTGAGTGAGTGAGTGGGGGTTGGAGGGAGAGAGGAGCTGGCTTTTGCCAACCCACCCGCTGAGGTCTGTCGAGACCCCCGGGGGTCCGGCGGTTTTCAGGGTTCCATTTGTGGGTTATCGCTTCTCGGCCTTTTGGCTCAGATCAAGTGTAGTATCTGTTCTTATCAGTTTAATATCTGATACGTCCCCCATCGGGGGACTACATATTAAATGGATTTTTCGAACAGGGAGTCGGAAATGGGGCTTGCTCCGTCCGCTCCACGCATCGACCCGGTATTGCAGTACCTCCGGGAACGGTGCAACACTTTTCTCCCGTTGTCAAGGAAAAATGCACATTCACAAAGCTATGTAAACAGCTGGCTAGCTAGCTAGCTAGCTGGCTAGCAGAAGAAGAGAAGGAAAGAAACATTCAAACTGAAAGAAAGGCGAAGCGCTCTTCAATGGGGTCCCCCGTTTCCCGCCATTTTACTTAAAAAAAAAAAAAAAAAAAAAAAAAAAAAAAAATTTGGGGCCAGGATTGTGTGTGTGTGTCTCTCTCTCTCTCTCTCTCTCTCTCTCTCTCTCTCTCTCTCTCTCTCTCTCTCTCTCTCTCTCTCTCTCTCTCTCTCTCTCTCTCTGTGCCTCTGTGCCTCTGTGTCTGTGACCTTTCTTTTTATCCACAGACAGCCCTCGAAAACTTGGAAGAGTGGGTTCCGGGAGCACCCGCGGGAACCCTGCCTAGAGTGCACAGAGTGTGTCTCGGGCCCCGACCTCTTGACTTCCATATGACTCTGGTTTCTCTTCATTACGCACAAGCCTTTCGCCTTTTACTAAAGACTTCCGTGGAGAGGAACACTTACGAGTTCAACGTATTTTTGGAGCGGCTTTGCTTCTTGCAGAGCCCGGTATCTTGTTTCAAGAGAAATTGACAGAGATGGGCCAGGATAGTGACTTAAAGACGCATTAGCGACTTTTTCCAAAAAACACCTGCCTGTTTGTTTCCAGGGAAACGGTGGGTGGTTGGGTGGGTGGTTGAGTGAGTGAGTGAGTGGGGGTTGGAGGGAGAGAGGAGCTGGCTTTTGCCAACCCACCCGCTGAGGTCTGTCGAGACCCCCGGGGGTCCGGCGGTTTCAGGGTTCCATTTGTGGGTTATCGCTTCTCGGCCTTTTGGCTCAGATCAAGTGTAGTATCTGTTCTTATCAGTTTAATATCTGATACGTCCCCCATCGGGGGACTACATATTAAATGGATTTTTCGAACAGGGAGTCGGAAATGGGGCTTGCTCCGTCCGCTCCACGCATCGACCCGGTATTGCAGTACCTCCGGGAACGGTGCAACACTTTTCTCCCGTTGTCAAGGAAAAATGCACATTCACAAAGCTATGTAAACAGCTGGCTAGCTAGCTAGCTAGCTGGCTAGCAGAAGAAGAGAAGGAAAGAAACATTCAAACTGAAAGAAAGGCGAAGCGCTCTTCAATGGGGTCCCCCGTTTCCCGCCATTTTACTTAAAAAAAAAAAAAAAAAAAAAAAAAAAAAAAAATTTGGGGCCAGGATTGTGTGTGTGTGTCTCTCTCTCTCTCTCTCTCTCTCTCTCTCTCTCTCTCTCTCTCTCTCTCTCTCTCTCTCTCTCTCTCTCTCTCTCTCTCTCTGTGCCTCTGTGCCTCTGTGTCTGTGACCTTTCTTTTTATCCACAGACAGCCCTCGAAAACTTGGAAGAGTGGGTTCCGGGAGCACCCGCGGGAACCCTGCCTAGAGTGCACAGAGTGTGTCTCGGGCCCCGACCTCTTGACTTCCATATGACTCTGGTTTCTCTTCATTACGCACAAGCCTTTCGCCTTTTACTAAAGACTTCCGTGGAGAGGAACACTTACGAGTTCAACGTATTTTTGGAGCGGCTTTGCTTCTTGCAGAGCCCGGTATCTTGTTTCAAGAGAAATTGACAGAGATGGGCCAGGATAGTGACTTAAAGACGCATTAGCGACTTTTTCCAAAAAACACCTGCCTGTTTGTTTCCAGGGAAACGGTGGGTGGTTGGGTGGGTGGTTGAGTGAGTGAGTGAGTGGGGGTTGGAGGGAGAGAGGAGCTGGCTTTTGCCAACCCACCCGCTGAGGTCTGTCGAGACCCCCGGGGGTCCGGCGGTTTCAGGGTTCCATTTGTGGGTTATCGCTTCTCGGCCTTTTGGCTCAGATCAAGTGTAGTATCTGTTCTTATCAGTTTAATATCTGATACGTCCCCCATCGGGGGACTACATATTAAATGGATTTTTCGAACAGGGAGTCGGAAATGGGGCTTGCTCCGTCCGCTCCACGCATCGACCCGGTATTGCAGTACCTCCGGGAACGGTGCAACACTTTTCTCCCGTTGTCAAGGAAAAATGCACATTCACAAAGCTATGTAAACAGCTGGCTAGCTAGCTAGCTAGCTGGCTAGCAGAAGAAGAGAAGGAAAGAAACATTCAAACTGAAAGAAAGGCGAAGCGCTCTTCAATGGGGTCCCCCGTTTCCCGCCATTTTACTTAAAAAAAAAAAAAAAAAAAAAAAAAAAAAAAATTTGGGGCCAGGATTGTGTGTGTGTGTCTCTCTCTCTCTCTCTCTCTCTCTCTCTCTCTCTCTCTCTCTCTCTCTCTCTCTCTCTCTCTCTCTCTCTCTGTGCCTCTGTGCCTCTGTGTCTGTGACCTTTCTTTTTATCCACAGACAGCCCTCGAAAACTTGGAAGAGTGGGTTCCGGGAGCACCCGCGGGAACCCTGCCTAGAGTGCACAGAGTGTGTCTCGGGCCCCGACCTCTTGACTTCCATATGACTCTGGTTTCTCTTCATTACGCACAAGCCTTTCGCCTTTTACTAAAGACTTCCGTGGAGAGGAACACTTACGAGTTCAACGTATTTTTGGAGCGGCTTTGCTTCTTGCAGAGCCCGGTATCTTGTTTCAAGAGAAATTGACAGAGATGGGCCAGGATAGTGACTTAAAGACGCATTAGCGACTTTTTCCAAAAAACACCTGCCTGTTTGTTTCCAGGGAAACGGTGGGTGGTTGGGTGGGTGGTTGAGTGAGTGAGTGAGTGGGGGTTGGAGGGAGAGAGGAGCTGGCTTTTGCCAACCCACCCGCTGAGGTCTGTCGAGACCCCCGGGGGTCCGGCGGTTTCAGGGTTCCATTTGTGGGTTATCGCTTCTCGGCCTTTTGGCTCAGATCAAGTGTAGTATCTGTTCTTATCAGTTTAATATCTGATACGTCCCCCATCGGGGGACTACATATTAAATGGATTTTTCGAACAGGGAGTCGGAAATGGGGCTTGCTCCGTCCGCTCCACGCATCGACCCGGTATTGCAGTACCTCCGGGAACGGTGCAACACTTTTCTCCCGTTGTCAAGGAAAAATGCACATTCACAAAGCTATGTAAACAGCTGGCTAGCTAGCTAGCTAGCTGGCTAGCAGAAGAAGAGAAGGAAAGAAACATTCAAACTGAAAGAAAGGCGAAGCGCTCTTCAATGGGGTCCCCCGTTTCCCGCCATTTTACTTAAAAAAAAAAAAAAAAAAAAAAAAAAAAAAAAAATTTGGGGCCAGGATTGTGTGTGTGTGTCTCTCTCTCTCTCTCTCTCTCTCTCTCTCTCTCTCTCTCTCTCTCTCTCTCTCTCTCTCTCTCTCTCTCTCTCTGTGCCTCTGTGCCTCTGTGTCTGTGACCTTTCTTTTTATCCACAGACAGCCCTCGAAAACTTGGAAGAGTGGGTTCCGGGAGCACCCGCGGGAACCCTGCCTAGAGTGCACAGAGTGTGTCTCGGGCCCCGACCTCTTGACTTCCATATGACTCTGGTTTCTCTTCATTACGCACAAGCCTTTCGCCTTTTACTAAAGACTTCCGTGGAGAGGAACACTTACGAGTTCAACGTATTTTTGGAGCGGCTTTGCTTCTTGCAGAGCCCGGTATCTTGTTTCAAGAGAAATTGACAGAGATGGGCCAGGATAGTGACTTAAAGACGCATTAGCGACTTTTTCCAAAAAACACCTGCCTGTTTGTTTCCAGGGAAACGGTGGGTGGTTGGGTGGGTGGTTGAGTGAGTGAGTGAGTGGGGGTTGGAGGGAGAGAGGAGCTGGCTTTTGCCAACCCACCCGCTGAGGTCTGTCGAGACCCCCGGGGGTCCGGCGGTTTCAGGGTTCCATTTGTGGGTTATCGCTTCTCGGCCTTTTGGCTCAGATCAAGTGTAGTATCTGTTCTTATCAGTTTAATATCTGATACGTCCCCCATCGGGGGACTACATATTAAATGGATTTTTCGAACAGGGAGTCGGAAATGGGGCTTGCTCCGTCCGCTCCACGCATCGACCCGGTATTGCAGTACCTCCGGGAACGGTGCAACACTTTTCTCCCGTTGTCAAGGAAAAATGCACATTCACAAAGCTATGTAAACAGCTGGCTAGCTAGCTAGCTAGCTGGCTAGCAGAAGAAGAGAAGGAAAGAAACATTCAAACTGAAAGAAAGGCGAAGCGCTCTTCAATGGGGTCCCCCGTTTCCCGCCATTTTACTTAAAAAAAAAAAAAAAAAAAAAAAAAAAAAAAAAATTTGGGGCCAGGATTGTGTGTGTGTGTCTCTCTCTCTCTCTCTCTCTCTCTCTCTCTCTCTCTCTCTCTCTCTCTCTCTCTCTCTCTCTCTCTCTCTCTCTCTCTCTCTCTGTGCCTCTGTGCCTCTGTGTCTGTGACCTTTCTTTTTATCCACAGACAGCCCTCGAAAACTTGGAAGAGTGGGTTCCGGGAGCACCCGCGGGAACCCTGCCTAGAGTGCACAGAGTGTGTCTCGGGCCCCGACCTCTTGACTTCCATATGACTCTGGTTTCTCTTCATTACGCACAAGCCTTTCGCCTTTTACTAAAGACTTCCGTGGAGAGGAACACTTACGAGTTCAACGTATTTTTGGAGCGGCTTTGCTTCTTGCAGAGCCCGGTATCTTGTTTCAAGAGAAATTGACAGAGATGGGCCAGGATAGTGACTTAAAGACGCATTAGCGACTTTTTCCAAAAAACACCTGCCTGTTTGTTTCCAGGGAAACGGTGGGTGGTTGGGTGGGTGGTTGAGTGAGTGAGTGAGTGGGGGTTGGAGGGAGAGAGGAGCTGGCTTTTGCCAACCCACCCGCTGAGGTCTGTCGAGACCCCCGGGGGTCCGGCGGTTTCAGGGTTCCATTTGTGGGTTATCGCTTCTCGGCCTTTTGGCTCAGATCAAGTGTAGTATCTGTTCTTATCAGTTTAATATCTGATACGTCCCCCATCGGGGGACTACATATTAAATGGATTTTTCGAACAGGGAGTCGGAAATGGGGCTTGCTCCGTCCGCTCCACGCATCGACCCGGTATTGCAGTACCTCCGGGAACGGTGCAACACTTTTCTCCCGTTGTCAAGGAAAAATGCACATTCACAAAGCTATGTAAACAGCTGGCTAGCTAGCTAGCTAGCTGGCTAGCAGAAGAAGAGAAGGAAAGAAACATTCAAACTGAAAGAAAGGCGAAGCGCTCTTCAATGGGGTCCCCCGTTTCCCGCCATTTTACTTAAAAAAAAAAAAAAAAAAAAAAAAAAAAAAAAATTTGGGGCCAGGATTGTGTGTGTGTGTCTCTCTCTCTCTCTCTCTCTCTCTCTCTCTCTCTCTCTCTCTCTCTCTCTCTCTCTCTCTCTCTCTCTCTCTCTGTGCCTCTGTGCCTCTGTGTCTGTGACCTTTCTTTTTATCCACAGACAGCCCTCGAAAACTTGGAAGAGTGGGTTCCGGGAGCACCCGCGGGAACCCTGCCTAGAGTGCACAGAGTGTGTCTCGGGCCCCGACCTCTTGACTTCCATATGACTCTGGTTTCTCTTCATTACGCACAAGCCTTTCGCCTTTTACTAAAGACTTCCGTGGAGAGGAACACTTACGAGTTCAACGTATTTTTGGAGCGGCTTTGCTTCTTGCAGAGCCCGGTATCTTGTTTCAAGAGAAATTGACAGAGATGGGCCAGGATAGTGACTTAAAGACGCATTAGCGACTTTTTCCAAAAAACACCTGCCTGTTTGTTTCCAGGGAAACGGTGGGTGGTTGGGTGGGTGGTTGAGTGAGTGAGTGAGTGGGGGTTGGAGGGAGAGAGGAGCTGGCTTTTGCCAACCCACCCGCTGAGGTCTGTCGAGACCCCCGGGGGTCCGGCGGTTTCAGGGTTCCATTTGTGGGTTATCGCTTCTCGGCCTTTTGGCTCAGATCAAGTGTAGTATCTGTTCTTATCAGTTTAATATCTGATACGTCCCCCATCGGGGGACTACATATTAAATGGATTTTTCGAACAGGGAGTCGGAAATGGGGCTTGCTCCGTCCGCTCCACGCATCGACCCGGTATTGCAGTACCTCCGGGAACGGTGCAAACACTTTTCTCCCGTTGTCAAGGAAAAATGCACATTCACAAAGCTATGTAAACAGCTGGCTAGCTAGCTAGCTAGCTGGCTAGCAGAAGAAGAGAAGGAAAGAAACATTCAAACTGAAAGAAAGGCGAAGCGCTCTTCAATGGGGTCCCCCGTTTCCCGCCATTTTACTTAAAAAAAAAAAAAAAAAAAAAAAAAAAAAAAAAATTTGGGGCCAGGATTGTGTGTGTGTGTCTCTCTCTCTCTCTCTCTCTCTCTCTCTCTCTCTCTCTCTCTCTCTCTCTCTCTCTCTCTCTCTCTCTCTCTCTCTCTCTGTGCCTCTGTGCCTCTGTGTCTGTGACCTTTCTTTTTATCCACAGACAGCCCTCGAAAACTTGGAAGAGTGGGTTCCGGGAGCACCCGCGGGAACCCTGCCTAGAGTGCACAGAGTGTGTCTCGGGCCCCGACCTCTTGACTTCCATATGACTCTGGTTTCTCTTCATTACGCACAAGCCTTTCGCCTTTTACTAAAGACTTCCGTGGAGAGGAACACTTACGAGTTCAACGTATTTTTGGAGCGGCTTTGCTTCTTGCAGAGCCCGGTATCTTGTTTCAAGAGAAATTGACAGAGATGGGCCAGGATAGTGACTTAAAGACGCATTAGCGACTTTTTCCAAAAAACACCTGCCTGTTTGTTTCCAGGGAAACGGTGGGTGGTTGGGTGGGTGGTTGAGTGAGTGAGTGAGTGGGGGTTGGAGGGAGAGAGGAGCTGGCTTTTGCCAACCCACCCGCTGAGGTCTGTCGAGACCCCCGGGGGTCCGGCGGTTTCAGGGTTCCATTTGTGGGTTATCGCTTCTCGGCCTTTTGGCTCAGATCAAGTGTAGTATCTGTTCTTATCAGTTTAATATCTGATACGTCCCCCATCGGGGGACTACATATTAAATGGATTTTTCGAACAGGGAGTCGGAAATGGGGCTTGCTCCGTCCGCTCCACGCATCGACCCGGTATTGCAGTACCTCCGGGAACGGTGCAACACTTTTCTCCCGTTGTCAAGGAAAAATGCACATTCACAAAGCTATGTAAACAGCTGGCTAGCTAGCTAGCTAGCTGGCTAGCAGAAGAAGAGAAGGAAAGAAACATTCAAACTGAAAGAAAGGCGAAGCGCTCTTCAATGGGGTCCCCCGTTTCCCGCCATTTTACTTAAAAAAAAAAAAAAAAAAAAAAAAAAAAAAAATTTGGGGCCAGGATTGTGTGTGTGTGTCTCTCTCTCTCTCTCTCTCTCTCTCTCTCTCTCTCTCTCTCTCTCTCTCTCTCTCTCTCTCTCTCTCTCTCTCTCTCTCTGTGCCTCTGTGCCTCTGTGTCTGTGACCTTTCTTTTTATCCACAGACAGCCCTCGAAAACTTGGAAGAGTGGGTTCCGGGAGCACCCGCGGGAACCCTGCCTAGAGTGCACAGAGTGTGTCTCGGGCCCCGACCTCTTGACTTCCATATGACTCTGGTTTCTCTTCATTACGCACAAGCCTTTCGCCTTTTACTAAAGACTTCCGTGGAGAGGAACACTTACGAGTTCAACGTATTTTTGGAGCGGCTTTGCTTCTTGCAGAGCCCGGTATCTTGTTTCAAGAGAAATTGACAGAGATGGGCCAGGATAGTGACTTAAAGACGCATTAGCGACTTTTTCCAAAAAACACCTGCCTGTTTGTTTCCAGGGAAACGGTGGGTGGTTGGGTGGGTGGTTGAGTGAGTGAGTGAGTGGGGGTTGGAGGGAGAGAGGAGCTGGCTTTTGCCAACCCACCCGCTGAGGTCTGTCGAGACCCCCGGGGGTCCGGCGGTTTCAGGGTTCCATTTGTGGGTTATCGCTTCTCGGCCTTTTGGCTCAGATCAAGTGTAGTATCTGTTCTTATCAGTTTAATATCTGATACGTCCCCCATCGGGGGACTACATATTAAATGGATTTTTCGAACAGGGAGTCGGAAATGGGGCTTGCTCCGTCCGCTCCACGCATCGACCCGGTATTGCAGTACCTCCGGGAACGGTGCAACACTTTTCTCCCGTTGTCAAGGAAAAATGCACATTCACAAAGCTATGTAAACAGCTGGCTAGCTAGCTAGCTAGCTGGCTAGCAGAAGAAGAGAAGGAAAGAAACATTCAAACTGAAAGAAAGGCGAAGCGCTCTTCAATGGGGTCCCCCGTTTCCCGCCATTTTACTTAAAAAAAAAAAAAAAAAAAAAAAAAAAAAAAATTTGGGGCCAGGATTGTGTGTGTGTGTCTCTCTCTCTCTCTCTCTCTCTCTCTCTCTCTCTCTCTCTCTCTCTCTCTCTCTCTCTCTCTCTCTCTCTCTCTCTCTCTCTCTGTGCCTCTGTGCCTCTGTGTCTGTGACCTTTCTTTTTATCCACAGACAGCCCTCGAAAACTTGGAAGAGTGGGTTCCGGGAGCACCCGCGGGAACCCTGCCTAGAGTGCACAGAGTGTGTCTCGGGCCCCGACCTCTTGACTTCCATATGACTCTGGTTTCTCTTCATTACGCACAAGCCTTTCGCCTTTTACTAAAGACTTCCGTGGAGAGGAACACTTACGAGTTCAACGTATTTTTGGAGCGGCTTTGCTTCTTGCAGAGCCCGGTATCTTGTTTCAAGAGAAATTGACAGAGATGGGCCAGGATAGTGACTTAAAGACGCATTAGCGACTTTTTCCAAAAAACACCTGCCTGTTTGTTTCCAGGGAAACGGTGGGTGGTTGGGTGGGTGGTTGAGTGAGTGAGTGAGTGGGGGTTGGAGGGAGAGAGGAGCTGGCTTTTGCCAACCCACCCGCTGAGGTCTGTCGAGACCCCCGGGGGTCCGGCGGTTTCAGGGTTCCATTTGTGGGTTATCGCTTCTCGGCCTTTTGGCTCAGATCAAGTGTAGTATCTGTTCTTATCAGTTTAATATCTGATACGTCCCCCATCGGGGGACTACATATTAAATGGATTTTTCGAACAGGGAGTCGGAAATGGGGCTTGCTCCGTCCGCTCCACGCATCGACCCGGTATTGCAGTACCTCCGGGAACGGTGCAACACTTTTCTCCCGTTGTCAAGGAAAAATGCACATTCACAAAGCTATGTAAACAGCTGGCTAGCTAGCTAGCTAGCTGGCTAGCAGAAGAAGAGAAGGAAAGAAACATTCAAACTGAAAGAAAGGCGAAGCGCTCTTCAATGGGGTCCCCCGTTTCCCGCCATTTTACTTAAAAAAAAAAAAAAAAAAAAAAAAAAAAAAAAATTTGGGGCCAGGATTGTGTGTGTGTGTCTCTCTCTCTCTCTCTCTCTCTCTCTCTCTCTCTCTCTCTCTCTCTCTCTCTCTCTCTCTCTCTCTCTCTCTCTCTCTGTGCCTCTGTGCCTCTGTGTCTGTGACCTTTCTTTTTATCCACAGACAGCCCTCGAAAACTTGGAAGAGTGGGTTCCGGGAGCACCCGCGGGAACCCTGCCTAGAGTGCACAGAGTGTGTCTCGGGCCCCGACCTCTTGACTTCCATATGACTCTGGTTTCTCTTCATTACGCACAAGCCTTTCGCCTTTTACTAAAGACTTCCGTGGAGAGGAACACTTACGAGTTCAACGTATTTTTGGAGCGGCTTTGCTTCTTGCAGAGCCCGGTATCTTGTTTCAAGAGAAATTGACAGAGATGGGCCAGGATAGTGACTTAAAGACGCATTAGCGACTTTTTCCAAAAAACACCTGCCTGTTTGTTTCCAGGGAAACGGTGGGTGGTTGGGTGGGTGGTTGAGTGAGTGAGTGAGTGGGGGTTGGAGGGAGAGAGGAGCTGGCTTTTGCCAACCCACCCGCTGAGGTCTGTCGAGACCCCCGGGGGTCCGGCGGTTTCAGGGTTCCATTTGTGGGTTATCGCTTCTCGGCCTTTTGGCTCAGATCAAGTGTAGTATCTGTTCTTATCAGTTTAATATCTGATACGTCCCCCATCGGGGGACTACATATTAAATGGATTTTTCGAACAGGGAGTCGGAAATGGGGCTTGCTCCGTCCGCTCCACGCATCGACCCGGTATTGCAGTACCTCCGGGAACGGTGCAACACTTTTCTCCCGTTGTCAAGGAAAAATGCACATTCACAAAGCTATGTAAACAGCTGGCTAGCTAGCTAGCTAGCTGGCTAGCAGAAGAAGAGAAGGAAAGAAACATTCAAACTGAAAGAAAGGCGAAGCGCTCTTCAATGGGGTCCCCCGTTTCCCGCCATTTTACTTAAAAAAAAAAAAAAAAAAAAAAAAAAAAAAAAAATTTGGGGCCAGGATTGTGTGTGTGTGTCTCTCTCTCTCTCTCTCTCTCTCTCTCTCTCTCTCTCTCTCTCTCTCTCTCTCTCTCTCTCTCTCTCTCTCTCTCTCTCTCTCTGTGCCTCTGTGCCTCTGTGTCTGTGACCTTTCTTTTTATCCACAGACAGCCCTCGAAAACTTGGAAGAGTGGGTTCCGGGAGCACCCGCGGGAACCCTGCCTAGAGTGCACAGAGTGTGTCTCGGGCCCCGACCTCTTGACTTCCATATGACTCTGGTTTCTCTTCATTACGCACAAGCCTTTCGCCTTTTACTAAAGACTTCCGTGGAGAGGAACACTTACGAGTTCAACGTATTTTTGGAGCGGCTTTGCTTCTTGCAGAGCCCGGTATCTTGTTTCAAGAGAAATTGACAGAGATGGGCCAGGATAGTGACTTAAAGACGCATTAGCGACTTTTTCCAAAAAACACCTGCCTGTTTGTTTCCAGGGAAACGGTGGGTGGTTGGGTGGGTGGTTGAGTGAGTGAGTGAGTGGGGGTTGGAGGGAGAGAGGAGCTGGCTTTTGCCAACCCACCCGCTGAGGTCTGTCGAGACCCCCGGGGGTCCGGCGGTTTCAGGGTTCCATTTGTGGGTTATCGCTTCTCGGCCTTTTGGCTCAGATCAAGTGTAGTATCTGTTCTTATCAGTTTAATATCTGATACGTCCCCCATCGGGGGACTACATATTAAATGGATTTTTCGAACAGGGAGTCGGAAATGGGGCTTGCTCCGTCCGCTCCACGCATCGACCCGGTATTGCAGTACCTCCGGGAACGGTGCAACACTTTTCTCCCGTTGTCAAGGAAAAATGCACATTCACAAAGCTATGTAAACAGCTGGCTAGCTAGCTAGCTAGCTGGCTAGCAGAAGAAGAGAAGGAAAGAAACATTCAAACTGAAAGAAAGGCGAAGCGCTCTTCAATGGGGTCCCCCGTTTCCCGCCATTTTACTTAAAAAAAAAAAAAAAAAAAAAAAAAAAAAAATTTGGGGCCAGGATTGTGTGTGTGTGTCTCTCTCTCTCTCTCTCTCTCTCTCTCTCTCTCTCTCTCTCTCTCTCTCTCTCTCTCTCTCTCTCTCTCTCTCTCTCTGTGCCTCTGTGCCTCTGTGTCTGTGACCTTTCTTTTTATCCACAGACAGCCCTCGAAAACTTGGAAGAGTGGGTTCCGGGAGCACCCGCGGGAACCCTGCCTAGAGTGCACAGAGTGTGTCTCGGGCCCCGACCTCTTGACTTCCATATGACTCTGGTTTCTCTTCATTACGCACAAGCCTTTCGCCTTTTACTAAAGACTTCCGTGGAGAGGAACACTTACGAGTTCAACGTATTTTTGGAGCGGCTTTGCTTCTTGCAGAGCCCGGTATCTTGTTTCAAGAGAAATTGACAGAGATGGGCCAGGATAGTGACTTAAAGACGCATTAGCGACTTTTTCCAAAAAACACCTGCCTGTTTGTTTCCAGGGAAACGGTGGGTGGTTGGGTGGGTGGTTGAGTGAGTGAGTGAGTGGGGGTTGGAGGGAGAGAGGAGCTGGCTTTTGCCAACCCACCCGCTGAGGTCTGTCGAGACCCCCGGGGGTCCGGCGGTTTCAGGGTTCCATTTGTGGGTTATCGCTTCTCGGCCTTTTGGCTCAGATCAAGTGTAGTATCTGTTCTTATCAGTTTAATATCTGATACGTCCCCCATCGGGGGACTACATATTAAATGGATTTTTCGAACAGGGAGTCGGAAATGGGGCTTGCTCCGTCCGCTCCACGCATCGACCCGGTATTGCAGTACCTCCGGGAACGGTGCAACACTTTTCTCCCGTTGTCAAGGAAAAATGCACATTCACAAAGCTATGTAAACAGCTGGCTAGCTAGCTAGCTAGCTGGCTAGCAGAAGAAGAGAAGGAAAGAAACATTCAAACTGAAAGAAAGGCGAAGCGCTCTTCAATGGGGTCCCCCGTTTCCCGCCATTTTACTTAAAAAAAAAAAAAAAAAAAAAAAAAAAAAAAATTTGGGGCCAGGATTGTGTGTGTGTGTCTCTCTCTCTCTCTCTCTCTCTCTCTCTCTCTCTCTCTCTCTCTCTCTCTCTCTCTCTCTCTCTCTCTCTCTCTCTCTCTCTGTGCCTCTGTGCCTCTGTGTCTGTGACCTTTCTTTTTATCCACAGACAGCCCTCGAAAACTTGGAAGAGTGGGTTCCGGGAGCACCCGCGGGAACCCTGCCTAGAGTGCACAGAGTGTGTCTCGGGCCCCGACCTCTTGACTTCCATATGACTCTGGTTTCTCTTCATTACGCACAAGCCTTTCGCCTTTTACTAAAGACTTCCGTGGAGAGGAACACTTACGAGTTCAACGTATTTTTGGAGCGGCTTTGCTTCTTGCAGAGCCCGGTATCTTGTTTCAAGAGAAATTGACAGAGATGGGCCAGGATAGTGACTTAAAGACGCATTAGCGACTTTTTCCAAAAAACACCTGCCTGTTTGTTTCCAGGGAAACGGTGGGTGGTTGGGTGGGTGGTTGAGTGAGTGAGTGAGTGGGGGTTGGAGGGAGAGAGGAGCTGGCTTTTGCCAACCCACCCGCTGAGGTCTGTCGAGACCCCCGGGGGTCCGGCGGTTTCAGGGTTCCATTTGTGGGTTATCGCTTCTCGGCCTTTTGGCTCAGATCAAGTGTAGTATCTGTTCTTATCAGTTTAATATCTGATACGTCCCCCATCGGGGGACTACATATTAAATGGATTTTTCGAACAGGGAGTCGGAAATGGGGCTTGCTCCGTCCGCTCCACGCATCGACCCGGTATTGCAGTACCTCCGGGAACGGTGCAACACTTTTCTCCCGTTGTCAAGGAAAAATGCACATTCACAAAGCTATGTAAACAGCTGGCTAGCTAGCTAGCTAGCTGGCTAGCAGAAGAAGAGAAGGAAAGAAACATTCAAACTGAAAGAAAGGCGAAGCGCTCTTCAATGGGGTCCCCCGTTTCCCGCCATTTTACTTAAAAAAAAAAAAAAAAAAAAAAAAAAAAAAAAATTTGGGGCCAGGATTGTGTGTGTGTGTCTCTCTCTCTCTCTCTCTCTCTCTCTCTCTCTCTCTCTCTCTCTCTCTCTCTCTCTCTCTCTCTCTCTCTCTCTCTCTCTGTGCCTCTGTGCCTCTGTGTCTGTGACCTTTCTTTTTATCCACAGACAGCCCTCGAAAACTTGGAAGAGTGGGTTCCGGGAGCACCCGCGGGAACCCTGCCTAGAGTGCACAGAGTGTGTCTCGGGCCCCGACCTCTTGACTTCCATATGACTCTGGTTTCTCTTCATTACGCACAAGCCTTTCGCCTTTTACTAAAGACTTCCGTGGAGAGGAACACTTACGAGTTCAACGTATTTTTGGAGCGGCTTTGCTTCTTGCAGAGCCCGGTATCTTGTTTCAAGAGAAATTGACAGAGATGGGCCAGGATAGTGACTTAAAGACGCATTAGCGACTTTTTCCAAAAAACACCTGCCTGTTTGTTTCCAGGGAAACGGTGGGTGGTTGGGTGGGTGGTTGAGTGAGTGAGTGAGTGGGGGTTGGAGGGAGAGAGGAGCTGGCTTTTGCCAACCCACCCGCTGAGGTCTGTCGAGACCCCCGGGGGTCCGGCGGTTTCAGGGTTCCATTTGTGGGTTATCGCTTCTCGGCCTTTTGGCTCAGATCAAGTGTAGTATCTGTTCTTATCAGTTTAATATCTGATACGTCCCCCATCGGGGGACTACATATTAAATGGATTTTTCGAACAGGGAGTCGGAAATGGGGCTTGCTCCGTCCGCTCCACGCATCGACCCGGTATTGCAGTACCTCCGGGAACGGTGCAACACTTTTCTCCCGTTGTCAAGGAAAAATGCACATTCACAAAGCTATGTAAACAGCTGGCTAGCTAGCTAGCTAGCTGGCTAGCAGAAGAAGAGAAGGAAAGAAACATTCAAACTGAAAGAAAGGCGAAGCGCTCTTCAATGGGGTCCCCCGTTTCCCGCCATTTTACTTAAAAAAAAAAAAAAAAAAAAAAAAAAAAAAAAATTTGGGGCCAGGATTGTGTGTGTGTGTCTCTCTCTCTCTCTCTCTCTCTCTCTCTCTCTCTCTCTCTCTCTCTCTCTCTCTCTCTCTCTCTCTCTCTCTCTCTCTGTGCCTCTGTGCCTCTGTGTCTGTGACCTTTCTTTTTATCCACAGACAGCCCTCGAAAACTTGGAAGAGTGGGTTCCGGGAGCACCCGCGGGAACCCTGCCTAGAGTGCACAGAGTGTGTCTCGGGCCCCGACCTCTTGACTTCCATATGACTCTGGTTTCTCTTCATTACGCACAAGCCTTTCGCCTTTTACTAAAGACTTCCGTGGAGAGGAACACTTACGAGTTCAACGTATTTTTGGAGCGGCTTTGCTTCTTGCAGAGCCCGGTATCTTGTTTCAAGAGAAATTGACAGAGATGGGCCAGGATAGTGACTTAAAGACGCATTAGCGACTTTTTCCAAAAAACACCTGCCTGTTTGTTTCCAGGGAAACGGTGGGTGGTTGGGTGGGTGGTTGAGTGAGTGAGTGAGTGGGGGTTGGAGGGAGAGAGGAGCTGGCTTTTGCCAACCCACCCGCTGAGGTCTGTCGAGACCCCCGGGGGTCCGGCGGTTTCAGGGTTCCATTTGTGGGTTATCGCTTCTCGGCCTTTTGGCTCAGATCAAGTGTAGTATCTGTTCTTATCAGTTTAATATCTGATACGTCCCCCATCGGGGGACTACATATTAAATGGATTTTTCGAACAGGGAGTCGGAAATGGGGCTTGCTCCGTCCGCTCCACGCATCGACCCGGTATTGCAGTACCTCCGGGAACGGTGCAACACTTTTCTCCCGTTGTCAAGGAAAAATGCACATTCACAAAGCTATGTAAACAGCTGGCTAGCTAGCTAGCTAGCTGGCTAGCAGAAGAAGAGAAGGAAAGAAACATTCAAACTGAAAGAAAGGCGAAGCGCTCTTCAATGGGGTCCCCCGTTTCCCGCCATTTTACTTAAAAAAAAAAAAAAAAAAAAAAAAAAAAAAAAATTTGGGGCCAGGATTGTGTGTGTGTGTCTCTCTCTCTCTCTCTCTCTCTCTCTCTCTCTCTCTCTCTCTCTCTCTCTCTCTCTCTCTCTCTCTCTCTCTCTCTCTCTCTCTCTGTGCCTCTGTGCCTCTGTGTCTGTGACCTTTCTTTTTATCCACAGACAGCCCTCGAAAACTTGGAAGAGTGGGTTCCGGGAGCACCCGCGGGAACCCTGCCTAGAGTGCACAGAGTGTGTCTCGGGCCCCGACCTCTTGACTTCCATATGACTCTGGTTTCTCTTCATTACGCACAAGCCTTTCGCCTTTTACTAAAGACTTCCGTGGAGAGGAACACTTACGAGTTCAACGTATTTTTGGAGCGGCTTTGCTTCTTGCAGAGCCCGGTATCTTGTTTCAAGAGAAATTGACAGAGATGGGCCAGGATAGTGACTTAAAGACGCATTAGCGACTTTTTCCAAAAAACACCTGCCTGTTTGTTTCCAGGGAAACGGTGGGTGGTTGGGTGGGTGGTTGAGTGAGTGAGTGAGTGGGGGTTGGAGGGAGAGAGGAGCTGGCTTTTGCCAACCCACCCGCTGAGGTCTGTCGAGACCCCCGGGGGTCCGGCGGTTTCAGGGTTCCATTTGTGGGTTATCGCTTCTCGGCCTTTTGGCTCAGATCAAGTGTAGTATCTGTTCTTATCAGTTTAATATCTGATACGTCCCCCATCGGGGGACTACATATTAAATGGATTTTTCGAACAGGGAGTCGGAAATGGGGCTTGCTCCGTCCGCTCCACGCATCGACCCGGTATTGCAGTACCTCCGGGAACGGTGCAACACTTTTCTCCCGTTGTCAAGGAAAAATGCACATTCACAAAGCTATGTAAACAGCTGGCTAGCTAGCTAGCTAGCTGGCTAGCAGAAGAAGAGAAGGAAAGAAACATTCAAACTGAAAGAAAGGCGAAGCGCTCTTCAATGGGGTCCCCCGTTTCCCGCCATTTTACTTAAAAAAAAAAAAAAAAAAAAAAAAAAATTTGGGGCCAGGATTGTGTGTGTGTGTCTCTCTCTCTCTCTCTCTCTCTCTCTCTCTCTCTCTCTCTCTCTCTCTCTCTCTCTCTCTCTCTCTCTCTCTCTCTCTCTGTGCCTCTGTGCCTCTGTGTCTGTGACCTTTCTTTTTATCCACAGACAGCCCTCGAAAACTTGGAAGAGTGGGTTCCGGGAGCACCCGCGGGAACCCTGCCTAGAGTGCACAGAGTGTGTCTCGGGCCCCGACCTCTTGACTTCCATATGACTCTGGTTTCTCTTCATTACGCACAAGCCTTTCGCCTTTTACTAAAGACTTCCGTGGAGAGGAACACTTACGAGTTCAACGTATTTTTGGAGCGGCTTTGCTTCTTGCAGAGCCCGGTATCTTGTTTCAAGAGAAATTGACAGAGATGGGCCAGGATAGTGACTTAAAGACGCATTAGCGACTTTTTCCAAAAAACACCTGCCTGTTTGTTTCCAGGGAAACGGTGGGTGGTTGGGTGGGTGGTTGAGTGAGTGAGTGAGTGGGGGTTGGAGGGAGAGAGGAGCTGGCTTTTGCCAACCCACCCGCTGAGGTCTGTCGAGACCCCCGGGGGTCCGGCGGTTTCAGGGTTCCATTTGTGGGTTATCGCTTCTCGGCCTTTTGGCTCAGATCAAGTGTAGTATCTGTTCTTATCAGTTTAATATCTGATACGTCCCCCATCGGGGGACTACATATTAAATGGATTTTTCGAACAGGGAGTCGGAAATGGGGCTTGCTCCGTCCGCTCCACGCATCGACCCGGTATTGCAGTACCTCCGGGAACGGTGCAACACTTTTCTCCCGTTGTCAAGGAAAAATGCACATTCACAAAGCTATGTAAACAGCTGGCTAGCTAGCTAGCTAGCTGGCTAGCAGAAGAAGAGAAGGAAAGAAACATTCAAACTGAAAGAAAGGCGAAGCGCTCTTCAATGGGGTCCCCCGTTTCCCGCCATTTTACTTAAAAAAAAAAAAAAAAAAAAAAAAAAAAAAAAATTTGGGGCCAGGATTGTGTGTGTGTGTCTCTCTCTCTCTCTCTCTCTCTCTCTCTCTCTCTCTCTCTCTCTCTCTCTCTCTCTCTCTCTCTCTCTCTCTCTCTCTCTCTCTGTGCCTCTGTGCCTCTGTGTCTGTGACCTTTCTTTTTATCCACAGACAGCCCTCGAAAACTTGGAAGAGTGGGTTCCGGGAGCACCCGCGGGAACCCTGCCTAGAGTGCACAGAGTGTGTCTCGGGCCCCGACCTCTTGACTTCCATATGACTCTGGTTTCTCTTCATTACGCACAAGCCTTTCGCCTTTTACTAAAGACTTCCGTGGAGAGGAACACTTACGAGTTCAACGTATTTTTGGAGCGGCTTTGCTTCTTGCAGAGCCCGGTATCTTGTTTCAAGAGAAATTGACAGAGATGGGCCAGGATAGTGACTTAAAGACGCATTAGCGACTTTTTCCAAAAAACACCTGCCTGTTTGTTTCCAGGGAAACGGTGGGTGGTTGGGTGGGTGGTTGAGTGAGTGAGTGAGTGGGGGTTGGAGGGAGAGAGGAGCTGGCTTTTGCCAACCCACCCGCTGAGGTCTGTCGAGACCCCCGGGGGTCCGGCGGTTTCAGGGTTCCATTTGTGGGTTATCGCTTCTCGGCCTTTTGGCTCAGATCAAGTGTAGTATCTGTTCTTATCAGTTTAATATCTGATACGTCCCCCATCGGGGGACTACATATTAAATGGATTTTTCGAACAGGGAGTCGGAAATGGGGCTTGCTCCGTCCGCTCCACGCATCGACCCGGTATTGCAGTACCTCCGGGAACGGTGCAACACTTTTCTCCCGTTGTCAAGGAAAAATGCACATTCACAAAGCTATGTAAACAGCTGGCTAGCTAGCTAGCTAGCTGGCTAGCAGAAGAAGAGAAGGAAAGAAACATTCAAACTGAAAGAAAGGCGAAGCGCTCTTCAATGGGGTCCCCCGTTTCCCGCCATTTTACTTAAAAAAAAAAAAAAAAAAAAAAAAAAAAAAAAATTTGGGGCCAGGATTGTGTGTGTGTGTCTCTCTCTCTCTCTCTCTCTCTCTCTCTCTCTCTCTCTCTCTCTCTCTCTCTCTCTCTCTCTCTCTCTCTCTCTCTCTCTCTGTGCCTCTGTGCCTCTGTGTCTGTGACCTTTCTTTTTATCCACAGACAGCCCTCGAAAACTTGGAAGAGTGGGTTCCGGGAGCACCCGCGGGAACCCTGCCTAGAGTGCACAGAGTGTGTCTCGGGCCCCGACCTCTTGACTTCCATATGACTCTGGTTTCTCTTCATTACGCACAAGCCTTTCGCCTTTTACTAAAGACTTCCGTGGAGAGGAACACTTACGAGTTCAACGTATTTTTGGAGCGGCTTTGCTTCTTGCAGAGCCCGGTATCTTGTTTCAAGAGAAATTGACAGAGATGGGCCAGGATAGTGACTTAAAGACGCATTAGCGACTTTTTCCAAAAAACACCTGCCTGTTTGTTTCCAGGGAAACGGTGGGTGGTTGGGTGGGTGGTTGAGTGAGTGAGTGAGTGGGGGTTGGAGGGAGAGAGGAGCTGGCTTTTGCCAACCCACCCGCTGAGGTCTGTCGAGACCCCCGGGGGTCCGGCGGTTTCAGGGTTCCATTTGTGGGTTATCGCTTCTCGGCCTTTTGGCTCAGATCAAGTGTAGTATCTGTTCTTATCAGTTTAATATCTGATACGTCCCCCATCGGGGGACTACATATTAAATGGATTTTTCGAACAGGGAGTCGGAAATGGGGCTTGCTCCGTCCGCTCCACGCATCGACCCGGTATTGCAGTACCTCCGGGAACGGTGCAACACTTTTCTCCCGTTGTCAAGGAAAAATGCACATTCACAAAGCTATGTAAACAGCTGGCTAGCTAGCTAGCTAGCTGGCTAGCAGAAGAAGAGAAGGAAAGAAACATTCAAACTGAAAGAAAGGCGAAGCGCTCTTCAATGGGGTCCCCCGTTTCCCGCCATTTTACTTAAAAAAAAAAAAAAAAAAAAAAAAAAAAAAAAAATTTGGGGCCAGGATTGTGTGTGTGTGTCTCTCTCTCTCTCTCTCTCTCTCTCTCTCTCTCTCTCTCTCTCTCTCTCTCTCTCTCTCTCTCTCTCTCTCTCTCTCTCTGTGCCTCTGTGCCTCTGTGTCTGTGACCTTTCTTTTTATCCACAGACAGCCCTCGAAAACTTGGAAGAGTGGGTTCCGGGAGCACCCGCGGGAACCCTGCCTAGAGTGCACAGAGTGTGTCTCGGGCCCCGACCTCTTGACTTCCATATGACTCTGGTTTCTCTTCATTACGCACAAGCCTTTCGCCTTTTACTAAAGACTTCCGTGGAGAGGAACACTTACGAGTTCAACGTATTTTTGGAGCGGCTTTGCTTCTTGCAGAGCCCGGTATCTTGTTTCAAGAGAAATTGACAGAGATGGGCCAGGATAGTGACTTAAAGACGCATTAGCGACTTTTTCCAAAAAACACCTGCCTGTTTGTTTCCAGGGAAACGGTGGGTGGTTGGGTGGGTGGTTGAGTGAGTGAGTGAGTGGGGGTTGGAGGGAGAGAGGAGCTGGCTTTTGCCAACCCACCCGCTGAGGTCTGTCGAGACCCCCGGGGGTCCGGCGGTTTCAGGGTTCCATTTGTGGGTTATCGCTTCTCGGCCTTTTGGCTCAGATCAAGTGTAGTATCTGTTCTTATCAGTTTAATATCTGATACGTCCCCCATCGGGGGACTACATATTAAATGGATTTTTCGAACAGGGAGTCGGAAATGGGGCTTGCTCCGTCCGCTCCACGCATCGACCCGGTATTGCAGTACCTCCGGGAACGGTGCAACACTTTTCTCCCGTTGTCAAGGAAAAATGCACATTCACAAAGCTATGTAAACAGCTGGCTAGCTAGCTAGCTAGCTGGCTAGCAGAAGAAGAGAAGGAAAGAAACATTCAAACTGAAAGAAAGGCGAAGCGCTCTTCAATGGGGTCCCCCGTTTCCCGCCATTTTACTTAAAAAAAAAAAAAAAAAAAAAAAAAAAATTTGGGGCCAGGATTGTGTGTGTGTGTCTCTCTCTCTCTCTCTCTCTCTCTCTCTCTCTCTCTCTCTCTCTCTCTCTCTCTCTCTCTCTCTCTCTCTCTCTCTCTCTCTGTGCCTCTGTGCCTCTGTGTCTGTGACCTTTCTTTTTATCCACAGACAGCCCTCGAAAACTTGGAAGAGTGGGTTCCGGGAGCACCCGCGGGAACCCTGCCTAGAGTGCACAGAGTGTGTCTCGGGCCCCGACCTCTTGACTTCCATATGACTCTGGTTTCTCTTCATTACGCACAAGCCTTTCGCCTTTTACTAAAGACTTCCGTGGAGAGGAACACTTACGAGTTCAACGTATTTTTGGAGCGGCTTTGCTTCTTGCAGAGCCCGGTATCTTGTTTCAAGAGAAATTGACAGAGATGGGCCAGGATAGTGACTTAAAGACGCATTAGCGACTTTTTCCAAAAAACACCTGCCTGTTTGTTTCCAGGGAAACGGTGGGTGGTTGGGTGGGTGGTTGAGTGAGTGAGTGAGTGGGGGTTGGAGGGAGAGAGGAGCTGGCTTTTGCCAACCCACCCGCTGAGGTCTGTCGAGACCCCCGGGGGTCCGGCGGTTTCAGGGTTCCATTTGTGGGTTATCGCTTCTCGGCCTTTTGGCTCAGATCAAGTGTAGTATCTGTTCTTATCAGTTTAATATCTGATACGTCCCCCATCGGGGGACTACATATTAAATGGATTTTTCGAACAGGGAGTCGGAAATGGGGCTTGCTCCGTCCGCTCCACGCATCGACCCGGTATTGCAGTACCTCCGGGAACGGTGCAACACTTTTCTCCCGTTGTCAAGGAAAAATGCACATTCACAAAGCTATGTAAACAGCTGGCTAGCTAGCTAGCTAGCTGGCTAGCAGAAGAAGAGAAGGAAAGAAACATTCAAACTGAAAGAAAGGCGAAGCGCTCTTCAATGGGGTCCCCCGTTTCCCGCCATTTTACTTAAAAAAAAAAAAAAAAAAAAAAAAAAATTTGGGGCCAGGATTGTGTGTGTGTGTCTCTCTCTCTCTCTCTCTCTCTCTCTCTCTCTCTCTCTCTCTCTCTCTCTCTCTCTCTCTCTCTCTCTCTCTCTCTCTCTCTCTGTGCCTCTGTGCCTCTGTGTCTGTGACCTTTCTTTTTATCCACAGACAGCCCTCGAAAACTTGGAAGAGTGGGTTCCGGGAGCACCCGCGGGAACCCTGCCTAGAGTGCACAGAGTGTGTCTCGGGCCCCGACCTCTTGACTTCCATATGACTCTGGTTTCTCTTCATTACGCACAAGCCTTTCGCCTTTTACTAAAGACTTCCGTGGAGAGGAACACTTACGAGTTCAACGTATTTTTGGAGCGGCTTTGCTTCTTGCAGAGCCCGGTATCTTGTTTCAAGAGAAATTGACAGAGATGGGCCAGGATAGTGACTTAAAGACGCATTAGCGACTTTTTCCAAAAAACACCTGCCTGTTTGTTTCCAGGGAAACGGTGGGTGGTTGGGTGGGTGGTTGAGTGAGTGAGTGAGTGGGGGTTGGAGGGAGAGAGGAGCTGGCTTTTGCCAACCCACCCGCTGAGGTCTGTCGAGACCCCCGGGGGTCCGGCGGTTTCAGGGTTCCATTTGTGGGTTATCGCTTCTCGGCCTTTTGGCTCAGATCAAGTGTAGTATCTGTTCTTATCAGTTTAATATCTGATACGTCCCCCATCGGGGGACTACATATTAAATGGATTTTTCGAACAGGGAGTCGGAAATGGGGCTTGCTCCGTCCGCTCCACGCATCGACCCGGTATTGCAGTACCTCCGGGAACGGTGCAACACTTTTCTCCCGTTGTCAAGGAAAAATGCACATTCACAAAGCTATGTAAACAGCTGGCTAGCTAGCTAGCTAGCTGGCTAGCAGAAGAAGAGAAGGAAAGAAACATTCAAACTGAAAGAAAGGCGAAGCGCTCTTCAATGGGGTCCCCCGTTTCCCGCCATTTTACTTAAAAAAAAAAAAAAAAAAAAAAAAAAAAAAAAATTTGGGGCCAGGATTGTGTGTGTGTGTCTCTCTCTCTCTCTCTCTCTCTCTCTCTCTCTCTCTCTCTCTCTCTCTCTCTCTCTCTCTCTCTCTCTCTCTCTCTCTCTCTGTGCCTCTGTGCCTCTGTGTCTGTGACCTTTCTTTTTATCCACAGACAGCCCTCGAAAACTTGGAAGAGTGGGTTCCGGGAGCACCCGCGGGAACCCTGCCTAGAGTGCACAGAGTGTGTCTCGGGCCCCGACCTCTTGACTTCCATATGACTCTGGTTTCTCTTCATTACGCACAAGCCTTTCGCCTTTTACTAAAGACTTCCGTGGAGAGGAACACTTACGAGTTCAACGTATTTTTGGAGCGGCTTTGCTTCTTGCAGAGCCCGGTATCTTGTTTCAAGAGAAATTGACAGAGATGGGCCAGGATAGTGACTTAAAGACGCATTAGCGACTTTTTCCAAAAAACACCTGCCTGTTTGTTTCCAGGGAAACGGTGGGTGGTTGGGTGGGTGGTTGAGTGAGTGAGTGAGTGGGGGTTGGAGGGAGAGAGGAGCTGGCTTTTGCCAACCCACCCGCTGAGGTCTGTCGAGACCCCCGGGGGTCCGGCGGTTTCAGGGTTCCATTTGTGGGTTATCGCTTCTCGGCCTTTTGGCTCAGATCAAGTGTAGTATCTGTTCTTATCAGTTTAATATCTGATACGTCCCCCATCGGGGGACTACATATTAAATGGATTTTTCGAACAGGGAGTCGGAAATGGGGCTTGCTCCGTCCGCTCCACGCATCGACCCGGTATTGCAGTACCTCCGGGAACGGTGCAACACTTTTCTCCCGTTGTCAAGGAAAAATGCACATTCACAAAGCTATGTAAACAGCTGGCTAGCTAGCTAGCTAGCTGGCTAGCAGAAGAAGAGAAGGAAAGAAACATTCAAACTGAAAGAAAGGCGAAGCGCTCTTCAATGGGGTCCCCCGTTTCCCGCCATTTTACTTAAAAAAAAAAAAAAAAAAAAAAAAAAAAAAAAATTTGGGGCCAGGATTGTGTGTGTGTGTCTCTCTCTCTCTCTCTCTCTCTCTCTCTCTCTCTCTCTCTCTCTCTCTCTCTCTCTCTCTCTCTCTCTCTCTGTGCCTCTGTGCCTCTGTGTCTGTGACCTTTCTTTTTATCCACAGACAGCCCTCGAAAACTTGGAAGAGTGGGTTCCGGGAGCACCCGCGGGAACCCTGCCTAGAGTGCACAGAGTGTGTCTCGGGCCCCGACCTCTTGACTTCCATATGACTCTGGTTTCTCTTCATTACGCACAAGCCTTTCGCCTTTTACTAAAGACTTCCGTGGAGAGGAACACTTACGAGTTCAACGTATTTTTGGAGCGGCTTTGCTTCTTGCAGAGCCCGGTATCTTGTTTCAAGAGAAATTGACAGAGATGGGCCAGGATAGTGACTTAAAGACGCATTAGCGACTTTTTCCAAAAAACACCTGCCTGTTTGTTTCCAGGGAAACGGTGGGTGGTTGGGTGGGTGGTTGAGTGAGTGAGTGAGTGGGGGTTGGAGGGAGAGAGGAGCTGGCTTTTGCCAACCCACCCGCTGAGGTCTGTCGAGACCCCCGGGGGTCCGGCGGTTTCAGGGTTCCATTTGTGGGTTATCGCTTCTCGGCCTTTTGGCTCAGATCAAGTGTAGTATCTGTTCTTATCAGTTTAATATCTGATACGTCCCCCATCGGGGGACTACATATTAAATGGATTTTTCGAACAGGGAGTCGGAAATGGGGCTTGCTCCGTCCGCTCCACGCATCGACCCGGTATTGCAGTACCTCCGGGAACGGTGCAACACTTTTCTCCCGTTGTCAAGGAAAAATGCACATTCACAAAGCTATGTAAACAGCTGGCTAGCTAGCTAGCTAGCTGGCTAGCAGAAGAAGAGAAGGAAAGAAACATTCAAACTGAAAGAAAGGCGAAGCGCTCTTCAATGGGGTCCCCCGTTTCCCGCCATTTTACTTAAAAAAAAAAAAAAAAAAAAAAAAAAAAAAAAATTTGGGGCCAGGATTGTGTGTGTGTGTCTCTCTCTCTCTCTCTCTCTCTCTCTCTCTCTCTCTCTCTCTCTCTCTCTCTCTCTCTCTCTCTCTCTCTCTCTGTGCCTCTGTGCCTCTGTGTCTGTGACCTTTCTTTTTATCCACAGACAGCCCTCGAAAACTTGGAAGAGTGGGTTCCGGGAGCACCCGCGGGAACCCTGCCTAGAGTGCACAGAGTGTGTCTCGGGCCCCGACCTCTTGACTTCCATATGACTCTGGTTTCTCTTCATTACGCACAAGCCTTTCGCCTTTTACTAAAGACTTCCGTGGAGAGGAACACTTACGAGTTCAACGTATTTTTGGAGCGGCTTTGCTTCTTGCAGAGCCCGGTATCTTGTTTCAAGAGAAATTGACAGAGATGGGCCAGGATAGTGACTTAAAGACGCATTAGCGACTTTTTCCAAAAAACACCTGCCTGTTTGTTTCCAGGGAAACGGTGGGTGGTTGGGTGGGTGGTTGAGTGAGTGAGTGAGTGGGGGTTGGAGGGAGAGAGGAGCTGGCTTTTGCCAACCCACCCGCTGAGGTCTGTCGAGACCCCCGGGGGTCCGGCGGTTTCAGGGTTCCATTTGTGGGTTATCGCTTCTCGGCCTTTTGGCTCAGATCAAGTGTAGTATCTGTTCTTATCAGTTTAATATCTGATACGTCCCCCATCGGGGGACTACATATTAAATGGATTTTTCGAACAGGGAGTCGGAAATGGGGCTTGCTCCGTCCGCTCCACGCATCGACCCGGTATTGCAGTACCTCCGGGAACGGTGCAACACTTTTCTCCCGTTGTCAAGGAAAAATGCACATTCACAAAGCTATGTAAACAGCTGGCTAGCTAGCTAGCTAGCTGGCTAGCAGAAGAAGAGAAGGAAAGAAACATTCAAACTGAAAGAAAGGCGAAGCGCTCTTCAATGGGGTCCCCCGTTTCCCGCCATTTTACTTAAAAAAAAAAAAAAAAAAAAAAAAAAAAAAAAAATTTGGGGCCAGGATTGTGTGTGTGTGTCTCTCTCTCTCTCTCTCTCTCTCTCTCTCTCTCTCTCTCTCTCTCTCTCTCTCTCTCTCTCTCTCTCTCTCTCTCTCTCTCTCTGTGCCTCTGTGCCTCTGTGTCTGTGACCTTTCTTTTTATCCACAGACAGCCCTCGAAAACTTGGAAGAGTGGGTTCCGGGAGCACCCGCGGGAACCCTGCCTAGAGTGCACAGAGTGTGTCTCGGGCCCCGACCTCTTGACTTCCATATGACTCTGGTTTCTCTTCATTACGCACAAGCCTTTCGCCTTTTACTAAAGACTTCCGTGGAGAGGAACACTTACGAGTTCAACGTATTTTTGGAGCGGCTTTGCTTCTTGCAGAGCCCGGTATCTTGTTTCAAGAGAAATTGACAGAGATGGGCCAGGATAGTGACTTAAAGACGCATTAGCGACTTTTTCCAAAAAACACCTGCCTGTTTGTTTCCAGGGAAACGGTGGGTGGTTGGGTGGGTGGTTGAGTGAGTGAGTGAGTGGGGGTTGGAGGGAGAGAGGAGCTGGCTTTTGCCAACCCACCCGCTGAGGTCTGTCGAGACCCCCGGGGGTCCGGCGGTTTCAGGGTTCCATTTGTGGGTTATCGCTTCTCGGCCTTTTGGCTCAGATCAAGTGTAGTATCTGTTCTTATCAGTTTAATATCTGATACGTCCCCCATCGGGGGACTACATATTAAATGGATTTTTCGAACAGGGAGTCGGAAATGGGGCTTGCTCCGTCCGCTCCACGCATCGACCCGGTATTGCAGTACCTCCGGGAACGGTGCAACACTTTTCTCCCGTTGTCAAGGAAAAATGCACATTCACAAAGCTATGTAAACAGCTGGCTAGCTAGCTAGCTAGCTGGCTAGCAGAAGAAGAGAAGGAAAGAAACATTCAAACTGAAAGAAAGGCGAAGCGCTCTTCAATGGGGTCCCCCGTTTCCCGCCATTTTACTTAAAAAAAAAAAAAAAAAAAAAAAAAAAAAAAAAATTTGGGGCCAGGATTGTGTGTGTGTGTCTCTCTCTCTCTCTCTCTCTCTCTCTCTCTCTCTCTCTCTCTCTCTCTCTCTCTCTCTCTCTCTCTCTCTCTCTCTCTGTGCCTCTGTGCCTCTGTGTCTGTGACCTTTCTTTTTATCCACAGACAGCCCTCGAAAACTTGGAAGAGTGGGTTCCGGGAGCACCCGCGGGAACCCTGCCTAGAGTGCACAGAGTGTGTCTCGGGCCCCGACCTCTTGACTTCCATATGACTCTGGTTTCTCTTCATTACGCACAAGCCTTTCGCCTTTTACTAAAGACTTCCGTGGAGAGGAACACTTACGAGTTCAACGTATTTTTGGAGCGGCTTTGCTTCTTGCAGAGCCCGGTATCTTGTTTCAAGAGAAATTGACAGAGATGGGCCAGGATAGTGACTTAAAGACGCATTAGCGACTTTTTCCAAAAAACACCTGCCTGTTTGTTTCCAGGGAAACGGTGGGTGGTTGGGTGGGTGGTTGAGTGAGTGAGTGAGTGGGGGTTGGAGGGAGAGAGGAGCTGGCTTTTGCCAACCCACCCGCTGAGGTCTGTCGAGACCCCCGGGGGTCCGGCGGTTTCAGGGTTCCATTTGTGGGTTATCGCTTCTCGGCCTTTTGGCTCAGATCAAGTGTAGTATCTGTTCTTATCAGTTTAATATCTGATACGTCCCCCATCGGGGGACTACATATTAAATGGATTTTTCGAACAGGGAGTCGGAAATGGGGCTTGCTCCGTCCGCTCCACGCATCGACCCGGTATTGCAGTACCTCCGGGAACGGTGCAACACTTTTCTCCCGTTGTCAAGGAAAAATGCACATTCACAAAGCTATGTAAACAGCTGGCTAGCTAGCTAGCTAGCTGGCTAGCAGAAGAAGAGAAGGAAAGAAACATTCAAACTGAAAGAAAGGCGAAGCGCTCTTCAATGGGGTCCCCCGTTTCCCGCCATTTTACTTAAAAAAAAAAAAAAAAAAAAAAAAAAAAAAAATTTGGGGCCAGGATTGTGTGTGTGTGTCTCTCTCTCTCTCTCTCTCTCTCTCTCTCTCTCTCTCTCTCTCTCTCTCTCTCTCTCTCTCTCTCTCTCTCTGTGCCTCTGTGCCTCTGTGTCTGTGACCTTTCTTTTTATCCACAGACAGCCCTCGAAAACTTGGAAGAGTGGGTTCCGGGAGCACCCGCGGGAACCCTGCCTAGAGTGCACAGAGTGTGTCTCGGGCCCCGACCTCTTGACTTCCATATGACTCTGGTTTCTCTTCATTACGCACAAGCCTTTCGCCTTTTACTAAAGACTTCCGTGGAGAGGAACACTTACGAGTTCAACGTATTTTTGGAGCGGCTTTGCTTCTTGCAGAGCCCGGTATCTTGTTTCAAGAGAAATTGACAGAGATGGGCCAGGATAGTGACTTAAAGACGCATTAGCGACTTTTTCCAAAAAACACCTGCCTGTTTGTTTCCAGGGAAACGGTGGGTGGTTGGGTGGGTGGTTGAGTGAGTGAGTGAGTGGGGGTTGGAGGGAGAGAGGAGCTGGCTTTTGCCAACCCACCCGCTGAGGTCTGTCGAGACCCCCGGGGGTCCGGCGGTTTCAGGGTTCCATTTGTGGGTTATCGCTTCTCGGCCTTTTGGCTCAGATCAAGTGTAGTATCTGTTCTTATCAGTTTAATATCTGATACGTCCCCCATCGGGGGACTACATATTAAATGGATTTTTCGAACAGGGAGTCGGAAATGGGGCTTGCTCCGTCCGCTCCACGCATCGACCCGGTATTGCAGTACCTCCGGGAACGGTGCAACACTTTTCTCCCGTTGTCAAGGAAAAATGCACATTCACAAAGCTATGTAAACAGCTGGCTAGCTAGCTAGCTAGCTGGCTAGCAGAAGAAGAGAAGGAAAGAAACATTCAAACTGAAAGAAAGGCGAAGCGCTCTTCAATGGGGTCCCCCGTTTCCCGCCATTTTACTTAAAAAAAAAAAAAAAAAAAAAAAAAAAAAAAAATTTGGGGCCAGGATTGTGTGTGTGTGTCTCTCTCTCTCTCTCTCTCTCTCTCTCTCTCTCTCTCTCTCTCTCTCTCTCTCTCTCTCTCTCTCTCTCTGTGCCTCTGTGCCTCTGTGTCTGTGACCTTTCTTTTTATCCACAGACAGCCCTCGAAAACTTGGAAGAGTGGGTTCCGGGAGCACCCGCGGGAACCCTGCCTAGAGTGCACAGAGTGTGTCTCGGGCCCCGACCTCTTGACTTCCATATGACTCTGGTTTCTCTTCATTACGCACAAGCCTTTCGCCTTTTACTAAAGACTTCCGTGGAGAGGAACACTTACGAGTTCAACGTATTTTTGGAGCGGCTTTGCTTCTTGCAGAGCCCGGTATCTTGTTTCAAGAGAAATTGACAGAGATGGGCCAGGATAGTGACTTAAAGACGCATTAGCGACTTTTTCCAAAAAACACCTGCCTGTTTGTTTCCAGGGAAACGGTGGGTGGTTGGGTGGGTGGTTGAGTGAGTGAGTGAGTGGGGGTTGGAGGGAGAGAGGAGCTGGCTTTTGCCAACCCACCCGCTGAGGTCTGTCGAGACCCCCGGGGGTCCGGCGGTTTCAGGGTTCCATTTGTGGGTTATCGCTTCTCGGCCTTTTGGCTCAGATCAAGTGTAGTATCTGTTCTTATCAGTTTAATATCTGATACGTCCCCCATCGGGGGACTACATATTAAATGGATTTTTCGAACAGGGAGTCGGAAATGGGGCTTGCTCCGTCCGCTCCACGCATCGACCCGGTATTGCAGTACCTCCGGGAACGGTGCAACACTTTTCTCCCGTTGTCAAGGAAAAATGCACATTCACAAAGCTATGTAAACAGCTGGCTAGCTAGCTAGCTAGCTGGCTAGCAGAAGAAGAGAAGGAAAGAAACATTCAAACTGAAAGAAAGGCGAAGCGCTCTTCAATGGGGTCCCCCGTTTCCCGCCATTTTACTTAAAAAAAAAAAAAAAAAAAAAAAAAATTTGGGGCCAGGATTGTGTGTGTGTGTCTCTCTCTCTCTCTCTCTCTCTCTCTCTCTCTCTCTCTCTCTCTCTCTCTCTCTCTCTCTCTCTCTCTCTCTCTGTGCCTCTGTGCCTCTGTGTCTGTGACCTTTCTTTTTATCCACAGACAGCCCTCGAAAACTTGGAAGAGTGGGTTCCGGGAGCACCCGCGGGAACCCTGCCTAGAGTGCACAGAGTGTGTCTCGGGCCCCGACCTCTTGACTTCCATATGACTCTGGTTTCTCTTCATTACGCACAAGCCTTTCGCCTTTTACTAAAGACTTCCGTGGAGAGGAACACTTACGAGTTCAACGTATTTTTGGAGCGGCTTTGCTTCTTGCAGAGCCCGGTATCTTGTTTCAAGAGAAATTGACAGAGATGGGCCAGGATAGTGACTTAAAGACGCATTAGCGACTTTTTCCAAAAAACACCTGCCTGTTTGTTTCCAGGGAAACGGTGGGTGGTTGGGTGGGTGGTTGAGTGAGTGAGTGAGTGGGGGTTGGAGGGAGAGAGGAGCTGGCTTTTGCCAACCCACCCGCTGAGGTCTGTCGAGACCCCCGGGGGTCCGGCGGTTTCAGGGTTCCATTTGTGGGTTATCGCTTCTCGGCCTTTTGGCTCAGATCAAGTGTAGTATCTGTTCTTATCAGTTTAATATCTGATACGTCCCCCATCGGGGGACTACATATTAAATGGATTTTTCGAACAGGGAGTCGGAAATGGGGCTTGCTCCGTCCGCTCCACGCATCGACCCGGTATTGCAGTACCTCCGGGAACGGTGCAACACTTTTCTCCCGTTGTCAAGGAAAAATGCACATTCACAAAGCTATGTAAACAGCTGGCTAGCTAGCTAGCTAGCTGGCTAGCAGAAGAAGAGAAGGAAAGAAACATTCAAACTGAAAGAAAGGCGAAGCGCTCTTCAATGGGGTCCCCCGTTTCCCGCCATTTTACTTAAAAAAAAAAAAAAAAAAAAAAAAAAATTTGGGGCCAGGATTGTGTGTGTGTGTCTCTCTCTCTCTCTCTCTCTCTCTCTCTCTCTCTCTCTCTCTCTCTCTCTCTCTCTCTCTCTCTCTCTCTCTCTCTCTCTCTCTCTGTGCCTCTGTGCCTCTGTGTCTGTGACCTTTCTTTTTATCCACAGACAGCCCTCGAAAACTTGGAAGAGTGGGTTCCGGGAGCACCCGCGGGAACCCTGCCTAGAGTGCACAGAGTGTGTCTCGGGCCCCGACCTCTTGACTTCCATATGACTCTGGTTTCTCTTCATTACGCACAAGCCTTTCGCCTTTTACTAAAGACTTCCGTGGAGAGGAACACTTACGAGTTCAACGTATTTTTGGAGCGGCTTTGCTTCTTGCAGAGCCCGGTATCTTGTTTCAAGAGAAATTGACAGAGATGGGCCAGGATAGTGACTTAAAGACGCATTAGCGACTTTTTCCAAAAAACACCTGCCTGTTTGTTTCCAGGGAAACGGTGGGTGGTTGGGTGGGTGGTTGAGTGAGTGAGTGAGTGGGGGTTGGAGGGAGAGAGGAGCTGGCTTTTGCCAACCCACCCGCTGAGGTCTGTCGAGACCCCCGGGGGTCCGGCGGTTTCAGGGTTCCATTTGTGGGTTATCGCTTCTCGGCCTTTTGGCTCAGATCAAGTGTAGTATCTGTTCTTATCAGTTTAATATCTGATACGTCCCCCATCGGGGGACTACATATTAAATGGATTTTTCGAACAGGGAGTCGGAAATGGGGCTTGCTCCGTCCGCTCCACGCATCGACCCGGTATTGCAGTACCTCCGGGAACGGTGCAACACTTTTCTCCCGTTGTCAAGGAAAAATGCACATTCACAAAGCTATGTAAACAGCTGGCTAGCTAGCTAGCTAGCTGGCTAGCAGAAGAAGAGAAGGAAAGAAACATTCAAACTGAAAGAAAGGCGAAGCGCTCTTCAATGGGGTCCCCCGTTTCCCGCCATTTTACTTAAAAAAAAAAAAAAAAAAAAAAAAAAAAAAAAATTTGGGGCCAGGATTGTGTGTGTGTGTCTCTCTCTCTCTCTCTCTCTCTCTCTCTCTCTCTCTCTCTCTCTCTCTCTCTCTCTCTCTCTCTCTCTCTGTGCCTCTGTGCCTCTGTGTCTGTGACCTTTCTTTTTATCCACAGACAGCCCTCGAAAACTTGGAAGAGTGGGTTCCGGGAGCACCCGCGGGAACCCTGCCTAGAGTGCACAGAGTGTGTCTCGGGCCCCGACCTCTTGACTTCCATATGACTCTGGTTTCTCTTCATTACGCACAAGCCTTTCGCCTTTTACTAAAGACTTCCGTGGAGAGGAACACTTACGAGTTCAACGTATTTTTGGAGCGGCTTTGCTTCTTGCAGAGCCCGGTATCTTGTTTCAAGAGAAATTGACAGAGATGGGCCAGGATAGTGACTTAAAGACGCATTAGCGACTTTTTCCAAAAAACACCTGCCTGTTTGTTTCCAGGGAAACGGTGGGTGGTTGGGTGGGTGGTTGAGTGAGTGAGTGAGTGGGGGTTGGAGGGAGAGAGGAGCTGGCTTTTGCCAACCCACCCGCTGAGGTCTGTCGAGACCCCCGGGGGTCCGGCGGTTTCAGGGTTCCATTTGTGGGTTATCGCTTCTCGGCCTTTTGGCTCAGATCAAGTGTAGTATCTGTTCTTATCAGTTTAATATCTGATACGTCCCCCATCGGGGGACTACATATTAAATGGATTTTTCGAACAGGGAGTCGGAAATGGGGCTTGCTCCGTCCGCTCCACGCATCGACCCGGTATTGCAGTACCTCCGGGAACGGTGCAACACTTTTCTCCCGTTGTCAAGGAAAAATGCACATTCACAAAGCTATGTAAACAGCTGGCTAGCTAGCTAGCTAGCTGGCTAGCAGAAGAAGAGAAGGAAAGAAACATTCAAACTGAAAGAAAGGCGAAGCGCTCTTCAATGGGGTCCCCCGTTTCCCGCCATTTTACTTAAAAAAAAAAAAAAAAAAAAAAAAAAAAAAAATTTGGGGCCAGGATTGTGTGTGTGTGTCTCTCTCTCTCTCTCTCTCTCTCTCTCTCTCTCTCTCTCTCTCTCTCTCTCTCTCTCTCTCTCTCTCTCTCTCTCTCTCTCTCTCTCTCTGTGCCTCTGTGCCTCTGTGTCTGTGACCTTTCTTTTTATCCACAGACAGCCCTCGAAAACTTGGAAGAGTGGGTTCCGGGAGCACCCGCGGGAACCCTGCCTAGAGTGCACAGAGTGTGTCTCGGGCCCCGACCTCTTGACTTCCATATGACTCTGGTTTCTCTTCATTACGCACAAGCCTTTCGCCTTTTACTAAAGACTTCCGTGGAGAGGAACACTTACGAGTTCAACGTATTTTTGGAGCGGCTTTGCTTCTTGCAGAGCCCGGTATCTTGTTTCAAGAGAAATTGACAGAGATGGGCCAGGATAGTGACTTAAAGACGCATTAGCGACTTTTTCCAAAAAACACCTGCCTGTTTGTTTCCAGGGAAACGGTGGGTGGTTGGGTGGGTGGTTGAGTGAGTGAGTGAGTGGGGGTTGGAGGGAGAGAGGAGCTGGCTTTTGCCAACCCACCCGCTGAGGTCTGTCGAGACCCCCGGGGGTCCGGCGGTTTCAGGGTTCCATTTGTGGGTTATCGCTTCTCGGCCTTTTGGCTCAGATCAAGTGTAGTATCTGTTCTTATCAGTTTAATATCTGATACGTCCCCCATCGGGGGACTACATATTAAATGGATTTTTCGAACAGGGAGTCGGAAATGGGGCTTGCTCCGTCCGCTCCACGCATCGACCCGGTATTGCAGTACCTCCGGGAACGGTGCAACACTTTTCTCCCGTTGTCAAGGAAAAATGCACATTCACAAAGCTATGTAAACAGCTGGCTAGCTAGCTAGCTAGCTGGCTAGCAGAAGAAGAGAAGGAAAGAAACATTCAAACTGAAAGAAAGGCGAAGCGCTCTTCAATGGGGTCCCCCGTTTCCCGCCATTTTACTTAAAAAAAAAAAAAAAAAAAAAAAAAAAAAAAAATTTGGGGCCAGGATTGTGTGTGTGTGTCTCTCTCTCTCTCTCTCTCTCTCTCTCTCTCTCTCTCTCTCTCTCTCTCTCTCTCTCTCTCTCTCTCTCTGTGCCTCTGTGCCTCTGTGTCTGTGACCTTTCTTTTTATCCACAGACAGCCCTCGAAAACTTGGAAGAGTGGGTTCCGGGAGCACCCGCGGGAACCCTGCCTAGAGTGCACAGAGTGTGTCTCGGGCCCCGACCTCTTGACTTCCATATGACTCTGGTTTCTCTTCATTACGCACAAGCCTTTCGCCTTTTACTAAAGACTTCCGTGGAGAGGAACACTTACGAGTTCAACGTATTTTTGGAGCGGCTTTGCTTCTTGCAGAGCCCGGTATCTTGTTTCAAGAGAAATTGACAGAGATGGGCCAGGATAGTGACTTAAAGACGCATTAGCGACTTTTTCCAAAAAACACCTGCCTGTTTGTTTCCAGGGAAACGGTGGGTGGTTGGGTGGGTGGTTGAGTGAGTGAGTGAGTGGGGGTTGGAGGGAGAGAGGAGCTGGCTTTTGCCAACCCACCCGCTGAGGTCTGTCGAGACCCCCGGGGGTCCGGCGGTTTCAGGGTTCCATTTGTGGGTTATCGCTTCTCGGCCTTTTGGCTCAGATCAAGTGTAGTATCTGTTCTTATCAGTTTAATATCTGATACGTCCCCCATCGGGGGACTACATATTAAATGGATTTTTCGAACAGGGAGTCGGAAATGGGGCTTGCTCCGTCCGCTCCACGCATCGACCCGGTATTGCAGTACCTCCGGGAACGGTGCAACACTTTTCTCCCGTTGTCAAGGAAAAATGCACATTCACAAAGCTATGTAAACAGCTGGCTAGCTAGCTAGCTAGCTGGCTAGCAGAAGAAGAGAAGGAAAGAAACATTCAAACTGAAAGAAAGGCGAAGCGCTCTTCAATGGGGTCCCCCGTTTCCCGCCATTTTACTTAAAAAAAAAAAAAAAAAAAAAAAAAAAAAAAAATTTGGGGCCAGGATTGTGTGTGTGTGTGTCTCTCTCTCTCTCTCTCTCTCTCTCTCTCTCTCTCTCTCTCTCTCTCTCTCTCTCTCTCTCTCTCTCTCTCTCTCTCTCTCTCTCTCTCTCTCTCTCTCTCTGTGCCTCTGTGCCTCTGTGTCTGTGACCTTTCTTTTTATCCACAGACAGCCCTCGAAAACTTGGAAGAGTGGGTTCCGGGAGCACCCGCGGGAACCCTGCCTAGAGTGCACAGAGTGTGTCTCGGGCCCCGACCTCTTGACTTCCATATGACTCTGGTTTCTCTTCATTACGCACAAGCCTTTCGCCTTTTACTAAAGACTTCCGTGGAGAGGAACACTTACGAGTTCAACGTATTTTTGGAGCGGCTTTGCTTCTTGCAGAGCCCGGTATCTTGTTTCAAGAGAAATTGACAGAGATGGGCCAGGATAGTGACTTAAAGACGCATTAGCGACTTTTTCCAAAAAACACCTGCCTGTTTGTTTCCAGGGAAACGGTGGGTGGTTGGGTGGGTGGTTGAGTGAGTGAGTGAGTGGGGGTTGGAGGGAGAGAGGAGCTGGCTTTTGCCAACCCACCCGCTGAGGTCTGTCGAGACCCCCGGGGGTCCGGCGGTTTCAGGGTTCCATTTGTGGGTTATCGCTTCTCGGCCTTTTGGCTCAGATCAAGTGTAGTATCTGTTCTTATCAGTTTAATATCTGATACGTCCCCCATCGGGGGACTACATATTAAATGGATTTTTCGAACAGGGAGTCGGAAATGGGGCTTGCTCCGTCCGCTCCACGCATCGACCCGGTATTGCAGTACCTCCGGGAACGGTGCAACACTTTTCTCCCGTTGTCAAGGAAAAATGCACATTCACAAAGCTATGTAAACAGCTGGCTAGCTAGCTAGCTAGCTGGCTAGCAGAAGAAGAGAAGGAAAGAAACATTCAAACTGAAAGAAAGGCGAAGCGCTCTTCAATGGGGTCCCCCGTTTCCCGCCATTTTACTTAAAAAAAAAAAAAAAAAAAAAAAAAAAAAAAAATTTGGGGCCAGGATTGTGTGTGTGTGTCTCTCTCTCTCTCTCTCTCTCTCTCTCTCTCTCTCTCTCTCTCTCTCTCTCTCTCTCTCTCTCTCTCTCTCTCTCTCTCTCTCTCTGTGCCTCTGTGCCTCTGTGTCTGTGACCTTTCTTTTTATCCACAGACAGCCCTCGAAAACTTGGAAGAGTGGGTTCCGGGAGCACCCGCGGGAACCCTGCCTAGAGTGCACAGAGTGTGTCTCGGGCCCCGACCTCTTGACTTCCATATGACTCTGGTTTCTCTTCATTACGCACAAGCCTTTCGCCTTTTACTAAAGACTTCCGTGGAGAGGAACACTTACGAGTTCAACGTATTTTTGGAGCGGCTTTGCTTCTTGCAGAGCCCGGTATCTTGTTTCAAGAGAAATTGACAGAGATGGGCCAGGATAGTGACTTAAAGACGCATTAGCGACTTTTTCCAAAAAACACCTGCCTGTTTGTTTCCAGGGAAACGGTGGGTGGTTGGGTGGGTGGTTGAGTGAGTGAGTGAGTGGGGGTTGGAGGGAGAGAGGAGCTGGCTTTTGCCAACCCACCCGCTGAGGTCTGTCGAGACCCCCGGGGGTCCGGCGGTTTCAGGGTTCCATTTGTGGGTTATCGCTTCTCGGCCTTTTGGCTCAGATCAAGTGTAGTATCTGTTCTTATCAGTTTAATATCTGATACGTCCCCCATCGGGGGACTACATATTAAATGGATTTTTCGAACAGGGAGTCGGAAATGGGGCTTGCTCCGTCCGCTCCACGCATCGACCCGGTATTGCAGTACCTCCGGGAACGGTGCAACACTTTTCTCCCGTTGTCAAGGAAAAATGCACATTCACAAAGCTATGTAAACAGCTGGCTAGCTAGCTAGCTAGCTGGCTAGCAGAAGAAGAGAAGGAAAGAAACATTCAAACTGAAAGAAAGGCGAAGCGCTCTTCAATGGGGTCCCCCGTTTCCCGCCATTTTACTTAAAAAAAAAAAAAAAAAAAAAAAAAAAAAAAAATTTGGGGCCAGGATTGTGTGTGTGTGTCTCTCTCTCTCTCTCTCTCTCTCTCTCTCTCTCTCTCTCTCTCTCTCTCTCTCTCTCTCTCTCTCTCTCTCTCTCTCTCTCTCTCTCTCTGTGCCTCTGTGCCTCTGTGTCTGTGACCTTTCTTTTTATCCACAGACAGCCCTCGAAAACTTGGAAGAGTGGGTTCCGGGAGCACCCGCGGGAACCCTGCCTAGAGTGCACAGAGTGTGTCTCGGGCCCCGACCTCTTGACTTCCATATGACTCTGGTTTCTCTTCATTACGCACAAGCCTTTCGCCTTTTACTAAAGACTTCCGTGGAGAGGAACACTTACGAGTTCAACGTATTTTTGGAGCGGCTTTGCTTCTTGCAGAGCCCGGTATCTTGTTTCAAGAGAAATTGACAGAGATGGGCCAGGATAGTGACTTAAAGACGCATTAGCGACTTTTTCCAAAAAACACCTGCCTGTTTGTTGCCAGGGAAACGGTGGGTGGGTGGTTGAGTGAGTGAGTGGGGGTTGGAGGGAGAGAGGAGCTGGCTTTTGCCAACCCACCCGCTGAGGTCTGTCGAGACCCCCGGGGGTCCGGCGGTTTCAGGGTTCCATTTGTGGGTTATCGCTTCTCGGCCTTTTGGCTAAGATCACGTGCATTGTCCTTGACAGTGCTGCGCTTGATCAGAGAAGCGATCGCAGGCCGGAGGGCGCCCGGGAGATTGTGCTAATTACTTTTGTTTAAAATCATTATTGTTGTATTGTTTCACTATTATTTTTGTCCTGGGTTAGGTGGTGGGTCTGGTGGTGGACTACAGGTGCACCAGCACCTGTAGGGTGAGTTTGAAGGCCCTCTGGTCCTTTTCTTTCTTATTTAATTTAAATTTCAGTTTCCCCTTGTTTGTCCTGTTTAGTACCTATCCTCCCCCTTGTATCCTACCCTCCCCCCTTCAATTATTTCCTACTGTTTTGAGTTTTGTGTTGCCTGCTAGCCGGAGGGGCTTTCTGGCTTGTTGGAACGCTAGCCTCCTGGCCCTTTAGGCGTGGCAGGCATTGCATTGTTGTGTGTTTGTCTGACCGTATTCTCCCATCCACCTTGTACTTGCTAGTTCACCCCCTAAATTGCCTTTTGTCTCTGTTTCTTGTCTTGTGTTGTCAACTGGGGGACCTTTGGCCTGCCGGCTTGCTAGCTGGTTGGCTTGGCCTGGCCTACTGGTGAGGCTTGCTAGCTGGTTGGCTTGGCCTGGCCTACTGGTGAGGCTTGCTAGCTGGTTGGCTTGGCCTGGCCTACTGGTGAGGCTTGCTAGCTGGTTGGCCTGGCCTGCTGGTGAGGCCTGCTAGCTCTCTCGGCCCTCAAGTTTGGCAGGTGTTGTGTTGGTCAGTGTTCCTTTTGTTATCCCCTTAATTCCCCTTACCTAAATTTGTTTGTTTGTTAGTTCGCCCCACCCCCCTCCCCCCTCCCCCCGTTTTTGTTTGTTTTGTTCATTATTGTCCTTCCCCTTCGTGCCTTTCCCCTCCGGGGAAAATTTATTTTAAAAAATTACACACAAAAAAAAAAAAAAAAAATCCCTCCTTGTGTCCCTTCCCATTGTTGATAAGATTAGTTTGGTGCTGTGCTAGATAGTTTGTTGTGTGTCCCGTGGTACTGGTAGGCCCTGTTCAGCACAGTCTGGCTGAGCCTGCTAGTTCCTTGGCTGTTTTACACCCCTTCCCCTCCCTTTCCCCTTCCCTTCCCCCTCCCCTCTCACTGGTGTTGGGCTGTAAAGGGAGTGGGCCTCCATCATGTCAGCAGCACAGGCTGGCATGAGGAGGCACCATGCAGTGCGCCTCCTTCTAAAGGAGAGGGGAGGAAAAATAATGGAGCTATCCCGATTGGATTTCTCCAGAAAATTCCTCCAGAAAGAGCTCGGCTTTCATCCCGCGCAGGTAAACTGCATCTTAGCCCTCCCCTATAGGAAGGGCTTCGATGTCAGTTTTGCCAACGCCAGCTTCCTGAGGGAGTTCTGGGGGAAACTCCAGAACGCCCTGAACACCCAGGGGTCCCTCACAGCGATGTTTGAGGTGACCAAGCTGACGGATAATAGCATTAAAACCGTTATTGTCCGTATGTACAATGAAACCGTACAGCCGGAGGACGTTGCAGTATGGCTGGGCAGGTACTGCAACGTGAAGGGTCCCCTGATCCAGGTAAAAGACCTCGATGGGATCTGGACAGGGGCCTGGAGGGTCACTGTCCAGCAAAGGGAGGACCCTGGGGGCTATGGTGGGTTGAAAGCCATCCCATCCACCATAGTCCTCGGAGAGAACAGGGGCCATGTTCACTACCAGGACCAGCCCAAGCTGTGCCGTAAGTGTGGTGAACATGGCCACCTTGCAGACGCCTGTCAGAAGGTCGTCTGCATGAAGTGCCGGGAGGTGGGCCACCGCTACGAGGAGTGCACGAACGGAAGGTCGTGCAACCTCTGTGGCGAGCGGTCCCACCTCATCCGCGACTGCCCCTCCTCCTGGGCCAACAGGGCCAAGGCTGGAAGGAGGGAGTGGGCGGCCGCGGACCGGGCTTTCGAGCGCCAGAGGGCTGGAACGGCAGTTGCCGAGGTGGTAGTGGAGGAGCCGGTGGTGGAGGAGGAGGCAGTAGTGGAGCCGGCAGTGGTGGTAGAGGAGACAGTGGTGGAGCCGGTGGTGGTGGCTGTAGTGGAGGGCGCGGAAGGTGCAGTGGGGGAAGAAGTGGGAGGAGAGGACAAAACCCTCCCCACCCCAACCCCCCTGCCCCAGACTAATGTGACCCCTGAAGGAGAAAGGGCCGAGAAAGACGGCTCCGGAGAGATGTTTAGCGAAAGCTCCCCAAGTGGGTCAGACATCATAGGGTCGGTGTCGGAAAGCACCATGGAGACTGTGTCAGAAGGTACGGGAGAGGAGGGGGAGAGTAAGGAACACCTCCCCCTACGTAAAAGAAACGCTGAGGAGCTCTCTGACCCCGAACAGGGTGAGGAGAAAAAGGGAAAGGTGGAGTGGGAGAGCTCCCAGGGGGAGGAAGAACCCAGAACCTTCCCCTCCAACTCCCCCAATCAAGTCTCCTTTTTAAGTCCTGTTTTAACCTCCTCTCCCTTCCAAACCCCCTTACCCCGGAGGGAGAGAGAGAAAGTCCCTGAAGACTAACCCCCTTTTAACTTTTCAATGGCTTTTCTTCTAGCACTGTTTTTACTCACCCCTTTCATGGCTTTTAAAATCACCACTATAAACGTGAGGAGCGTAAAGACAGCAACAAGAGCACAGTCGGTTTTATCCTTTTTAGAAAGGTTTAACTCTGATGTGTTTTTACTACAGGAGTGTGGTCTACCCTTTTTATCCTCTTACAGGAAATGGGAGGATAAGTGGCGGCACGGGCCCTCCATTTGGAGTGGTTCCAATTTTAACAAGAACGACGGTGTTGCCATTTTAATCAAGACCCCACAGGTGGTGGTGAAGGGGAGCACAGTGGTGGTAGGTGGGCGTGCTCTTTTAGCCAACTGTACTTTTATGGGGAGGGATTTTAACGTGCTAAACGTGTATGGTTTTAACGATAAACATGACCGGTGTGCACTTTTAGAGGACCTGCAGTCCCACATGCTAGGGAGGGATCCTCTAGTGGTGGGTGGGGATTTTAATTGTGTTTTAAGCAGAGCAGACAGGAGAGGGGCAGGAGGGGATTTTAAGGTAGACAGGTCAAGTGTTTTATTGCAAGTGCTGTGCAGGGATTTTAAACTGACTGACTGTTTTAAAACCCTGCATCCAAGAGAGGAGGGCTTCACCTGGACCAGTGGTGATGGCACCAGAGCCTCTCGCATTGATTATCTGTTTACCCGGGACTGTCCCCCAACTGATGCTAGAATAACCCCTGCTTTCTTCTCAGACCACGTAATGCTGACGTGCACCCTTTCACTATCTTCGGGTGTGACTGTGGGAAGAGGGCCCTGGAAACTGAACTGCTCCCTTCTAGAAGATGATAGAGTAGTTAGTCAGTACAGAGAGCAGTTCAGCCAGTGGCAGACGCTACAGGACTTCTTTGACACGCGAGCACAGTGGTGGGAAATGGTGAAGGAAAGGACAAGGACCTTCTTTAGAGAGATAGGAAAGGAAAAAAGCAGAGAAAAAGATAGACGCATGGTGGGACTGCAAAAGCGACTGGAAAGGTATTTTAACCTATGCCAACAGGGCCTTGATTTTAACCAAGAAATTAAAGAAGTAAAGAAGGAAATGGCACTTTTAGCAGAACAGAGAAGCAAGGGGGTTATTTTAAGAAGCAAGGAAAGGGAATTAGAAGAGGGGGAGAAGTGCACTAGGTACTTTTTTAAGAAAATAATTAGTAAGGGTAGGATTATGACAGGATTGAGAAACAAGGACGGGGTTTTAAAAACAGACACAGAGGGAATAAAGGAAGTGGTCGAGGACTTTTATGGGGAACTGTTTGGGGTAAAAGATGTGTGCGAGGGAACAATGGGGGACCTTTTAACATACATCGACAAGACCTTACCCAATACAGACGACCTGAAAAAAGACCTGACGAGGACAGAAATCGACCAAGGACTGAAACGTTTTAAGAGGGGTAAATCACCGGGGGAGGACGGCCTCCCTTTGGAGTTTTATCTGACCTTTTGGGATGTTTTAGCCGACGAACTTCTGACTGTTTTTACTGACTTCGAACACCTCGACAGACTACCCGACAGTTTTAGAGTGGGGATCGTGACTCTTTTACATAAGAAAAACGACAGGACGGACCTGAAAAACTGGAGACCGATTACCCTTTTAAACTTTGATTGTAAACTTTTTACCAAGGTTTTAACACTCAGAATGTCTTCTGTTTTAGGGGAGGTGATCCACCCGGACCAAACCTGTGCCGTGCCCGGAAGGAAGATCACGGACAGCCTGATACTGATCCGAGATGCCATCTGTTATGCGAGAGACAGAAACATGCGGCTTGTAGTCCTAAATTTAGATTTCGAAAAAGCCTTTGATCGGGTCTCGCACCAGTACCTCTTTAAGGTACTGCAAAAAATGGGTTTCCCGGACAGGTTCTTAGCTTGGGTGGGACTGCTGTACGGGGACATCACCAGCAAAATCCTTGTAAATGGGCATCTGTCAAAAGCAGTGGGAGTACACTGCGGCGTCCGTCAGGGCTGTCCGTTATCTCCCCTTCTGTTCGTGGCCTGTATTGAACCACTGGCACAGGTCTTGAGAAGGGACCAAGGGATCAGTGGGGTGGGTATCCCGGGGAGTGGGGGGATGACCGCCAAGTGCGTCTTTTACATGGACGACGTCAACATTTTATGTACCGACCTTTTATCCGTCGACAGGACTCTGGACAGGACTGACTGGTACGGACGAGCCTCTGGGGCGAGACTGAACAGAGACAAGACAGAGGCCCAATTCTTCGGACCGTGGGCAGACCCAGACTTGACCAGACTACCTCTGACAGTTAAACTGACGGACATAAGGGTACTGGGGGTAAAGTTTGACCGGGGGGGAGGAGGGAGCGGTAACTGGAGCGGAATCCTGGGGACGGTAAGACAGAGACTGGGTTTTTGGGGACTACGACAGCTGACTTTTGAGGGCAAGGTTTTAATCATTAAAGCTGTGATTTTACCTGTGCTTTTATTAATCAGTTCTGTTTTTATCCCCCCTCGAAGGAGCATTTTAGACCTGGAGCGGACGCTGTTTTACTTCCTGTGGGGATGCAAGTGGGAGAGGCTGAGGAGGGAGGTGGTCAAGAGGCCCAGGTCCAAGGGGGGGAAAGGCTTGCCTGACCTCTACTTGTTCCTGGGCAGCCGCTACACAGCGTTACATCTGACTCTTGCCACCTCCCCGGTCAACAACAAGACCCAGGCCCTCGCACGGTTCTGGCTGGGATCTTACCTCAGGACTCTGAGGCTGATCCCAGTTGACCTGCGAGCCCCAGTCTCTTTCCTGCTACCCCCGCACTACGTCCAGCTCCAGAAGTTTTTAAGACATTTTAAACTGGAAAAAGAAACAGTCACGGTTTTAACAAAACACCGCTCTCTTCTCTCTCTTGTGCAGGATCGGGAACCAGTGTGTCCAGTGCGCGGGCTCGCTATAGGTGAGCCCACAACGGTTTGGCGCAACGTGGCCCATCCTGCTCTCCTGAATCGGCATCGGGACCTGTCCTGGATGGTCGCCCACGAGATCCTCCCGGTCAGGGCCGTTATGCACTCACGGGGCATGGCGAGGACATCCGCGTGCCCCCGACCAGGCTGCGGCCAAGAAGAGTCGGTGAGGCACATGCTCTGGGAGTGCAGAGCCGCCAGGGACCTGTGGAAGGAAGCAGGCCCCCTGATCACCTCGTGTCTGCCAGCAGGGGAGGACCTAACACCTCAGCTCGTGCTGTATGGGGTGGGCCGAAGGCCCATTCCATCGAAGGCCTTCACCAAGCTCTGGCCCACCCTCACGTGCCTGAAGGAAGCACTGTGGTCCTCCCGTAACCTGCTGGTAGCGAAAAACGTAGAGACCACCCCCCAGGCAGTGGCCATGGTAGCCACGGAAGCCCTGGGGTGGTACGGAAGGAAGGGGGCCTCGACCCCAGGCGAAGGGTCCCCCACAACACCCTAGGTCCCGGCGGCCACGGCCTGACAGCGCTGCGGCGCCTAGGGCGATGCGCCTAGGGGAGGGATCTCCTCTGGGCCCCGAAGGACGGGACGATGATCTATTCAGAAGAGCAGGATGAGGTGAGCTTGATAAAGACTCACCCCCCTCCTGTACAAGGGACTGAAGACAGCCTTTTAACAAAGTGACTTTTTAACATGGTTTTTCATGTCTTAAAAATGTTTTACCTTTGTTAGATCATTAGTACACATTTTAAATGGCTTTTACAGATTTGATGTTTTTACAAGGAAAGTACTTTTATCCATGGTTGTTTTCATTGGTTTTAACAACATGTACTTTTTAACAAATTTAAATGTAACTTTCAAATGCTGTGTTTTATGCTTTGTTGCCGTTTTTATGTATCAATGATGTAAAAAATGTATGAGCTGTTTTTAAAGGAAATGTATCAATAAAACTTTTCCAAAAGAAAAAAATCTGTTCTTATCAGTTTAATATCTGATACGTCCCCCATCGGGGGACTACATATTAAATGGATTTTTCGAACAGGGAGTCGGAAATGGGGCTTGCTCCGTCCGCTCCACGCATCGACCCGGTATTGCAGTACCTCCGGGAACGGTGCAACACTTTTCTCCCGTTGTCAAGGAAAAATGCACATTCACAAAGCTATGTAAACAGCTGGCTAGCTAGCTAGCTAGCTGGCTAGCAGAAGAAGAGAAGGAAAGAAACATTCAAACTGAAAGAAAGGCGAAGCGCTCTTCAATGGGGTCCCCCGTTTCCCGCCATTTTACTTAAAAAAAAAAAAAAAAAAAAAAAAAAAAAAAATTTGGGGCCAGGATTGTGTGTGTGTGTGTCTCTCTCTCTCTCTCTCTCTCTCTCTCTCTCTCTCTCTCTCTCTCTCTCTCTCTCTCTCTCTCTCTCTCTCTCTCTCTCTCTCTCTCTCTCTCTCTCTCTCTGTGCCTCTGTGCCTCTGTGTCTGTGACCTTTCTTTTTATCCACAGACAGCCCTCGAAAACTTGGAAGAGTGGGTTCCGGGAGCACCCGCGGGAACCCTGCCTAGAGTGCACAGAGTGTGTCTCGGGCCCCGACCTCTTGACTTCCATATGACTCTGGTTTCTCTTCATTACGCACAAGCCTTTCGCCTTTTACTAAAGACTTCCGTGGAGAGGAACACTTACGAGTTCAACGTATTTTTGGAGCGGCTTTGCTTCTTGCAGAGCCCGGTATCTTGTTTCAAGAGAAATTGACAGAGATGGGCCAGGATAGTGACTTAAAGACGCATTAGCGACTTTTTCCAAAAAACACCTGCCTGTTTGTTGCCAGGGAAACGGTGGGTGGGTGGTTGAGTGAGTGAGTGGGGGTTGGAGGGAGAGAGGAGCTGGCTTTTGCCAACCCACCCGCTGAGGTCTGTCGAGACCCCCGGGGGTCCGGCGGTTTCAGGGTTCCATTTGTGGGTTATCGCTTCTCGGCCTTTTGGCTAAGATCACGTGCATTGTCCTTGACAGTGCTGCGCTTGATCAGAGAAGCGATCGCAGGCCGGAGGGCGCCCGGGAGATTGTGCTAATTACTTTTGTTTAAAATCATTATTGTTGTATTGTTTCACTATTATTTTTGTCCTGGGTTAGGTGGTGGGTCTGGTGGTGGACTACAGGTGCACCAGCACCTGTAGGGTGAGTTTGAAGGCCCTCTGGTCCTTTTCTTTCTTATTTAATTTAAATTTCAGTTTCCCCTTGTTTGTCCTGTTTAGTACCTATCCTCCCCCTTGTATCCTACCCTCCCCCCTTCAATTATTTCCTACTGTTTTGAGTTTTGTGTTGCCTGCTAGCCGGAGGGGCTTTCTGGCTTGTTGGAACGCTAGCCTCCTGGCCCTTTAGGCGTGGCAGGCATTGCATTGTTGTGTGTTTGTCTGACCGTATTCTCCCATCCACCTTGTACTTGCTAGTTCACCCCCTAAATTGCCTTTTGTCTCTGTTTCTTGTCTTGTGTTGTCAACTGGGGGACCTTTGGCCTGCCGGCTTGCTAGCTGGTTGGCTTGGCCTGGCCTACTGGTGAGGCTTGCTAGCTGGTTGGCTTGGCCTGGCCTACTGGTGAGGCTTGCTAGCTGGTTGGCTTGGCCTGGCCTACTGGTGAGGCTTGCTAGCTGGTTGGCCTGGCCTGCTGGTGAGGCCTGCTAGCTCTCTCGGCCCTCAAGTTTGGCAGGTGTTGTGTTGGTCAGTGTTCCTTTTGTTATCCCCTTAATTCCCCTTACCTAAATTTGTTTGTTTGTTAGTTCGCCCCACCCCCCTCCCCCCTCCCCCCGTTTTTGTTTGTTTTGTTCATTATTGTCCTTCCCCTTCGTGCCTTTCCCCTCCGGGGAAAATTTATTTTAAAAAATTACACACAAAAAAAAAAAAAAAAAATCCCTCCTTGTGTCCCTTCCCATTGTTGATAAGATTAGTTTGGTGCTGTGCTAGATAGTTTGTTGTGTGTCCCGTGGTACTGGTAGGCCCTGTTCAGCACAGTCTGGCTGAGCCTGCTAGTTCCTTGGCTGTTTTACACCCCTTCCCCTCCCTTTCCCCTTCCCTTCCCCCTCCCCTCTCACTGGTGTTGGGCTGTAAAGGGAGTGGGCCTCCATCATGTCAGCAGCACAGGCTGGCATGAGGAGGCACCATGCAGTGCGCCTCCTTCTAAAGGAGAGGGGAGGAAAAATAATGGAGCTATCCCGATTGGATTTCTCCAGAAAATTCCTCCAGAAAGAGCTCGGCTTTCATCCCGCGCAGGTAAACTGCATCTTAGCCCTCCCCTATAGGAAGGGCTTCGATGTCAGTTTTGCCAACGCCAGCTTCCTGAGGGAGTTCTGGGGGAAACTCCAGAACGCCCTGAACACCCAGGGGTCCCTCACAGCGATGTTTGAGGTGACCAAGCTGACGGATAATAGCATTAAAACCGTTATTGTCCGTATGTACAATGAAACCGTACAGCCGGAGGACGTTGCAGTATGGCTGGGCAGGTACTGCAACGTGAAGGGTCCCCTGATCCAGGTAAAAGACCTCGATGGGATCTGGACAGGGGCCTGGAGGGTCACTGTCCAGCAAAGGGAGGACCCTGGGGGCTATGGTGGGTTGAAAGCCATCCCATCCACCATAGTCCTCGGAGAGAACAGGGGCCATGTTCACTACCAGGACCAGCCCAAGCTGTGCCGTAAGTGTGGTGAACATGGCCACCTTGCAGACGCCTGTCAGAAGGTCGTCTGCATGAAGTGCCGGGAGGTGGGCCACCGCTACGAGGAGTGCACGAACGGAAGGTCGTGCAACCTCTGTGGCGAGCGGTCCCACCTCATCCGCGACTGCCCCTCCTCCTGGGCCAACAGGGCCAAGGCTGGAAGGAGGGAGTGGGCGGCCGCGGACCGGGCTTTCGAGCGCCAGAGGGCTGGAACGGCAGTTGCCGAGGTGGTAGTGGAGGAGCCGGTGGTGGAGGAGGAGGCAGTAGTGGAGCCGGCAGTGGTGGTAGAGGAGACAGTGGTGGAGCCGGTGGTGGTGGCTGTAGTGGAGGGCGCGGAAGGTGCAGTGGGGGAAGAAGTGGGAGGAGAGGACAAAACCCTCCCCACCCCAACCCCCCTGCCCCAGACTAATGTGACCCCTGAAGGAGAAAGGGCCGAGAAAGACGGCTCCGGAGAGATGTTTAGCGAAAGCTCCCCAAGTGGGTCAGACATCATAGGGTCGGTGTCGGAAAGCACCATGGAGACTGTGTCAGAAGGTACGGGAGAGGAGGGGGAGAGTAAGGAACACCTCCCCCTACGTAAAAGAAACGCTGAGGAGCTCTCTGACCCCGAACAGGGTGAGGAGAAAAAGGGAAAGGTGGAGTGGGAGAGCTCCCAGGGGGAGGAAGAACCCAGAACCTTCCCCTCCAACTCCCCCAATCAAGTCTCCTTTTTAAGTCCTGTTTTAACCTCCTCTCCCTTCCAAACCCCCTTACCCCGGAGGGAGAGAGAGAAAGTCCCTGAAGACTAACCCCCTTTTAACTTTTCAATGGCTTTTCTTCTAGCACTGTTTTTACTCACCCCTTTCATGGCTTTTAAAATCACCACTATAAACGTGAGGAGCGTAAAGACAGCAACAAGAGCACAGTCGGTTTTATCCTTTTTAGAAAGGTTTAACTCTGATGTGTTTTTACTACAGGAGTGTGGTCTACCCTTTTTATCCTCTTACAGGAAATGGGAGGATAAGTGGCGGCACGGGCCCTCCATTTGGAGTGGTTCCAATTTTAACAAGAACGACGGTGTTGCCATTTTAATCAAGACCCCACAGGTGGTGGTGAAGGGGAGCACAGTGGTGGTAGGTGGGCGTGCTCTTTTAGCCAACTGTACTTTTATGGGGAGGGATTTTAACGTGCTAAACGTGTATGGTTTTAACGATAAACATGACCGGTGTGCACTTTTAGAGGACCTGCAGTCCCACATGCTAGGGAGGGATCCTCTAGTGGTGGGTGGGGATTTTAATTGTGTTTTAAGCAGAGCAGACAGGAGAGGGGCAGGAGGGGATTTTAAGGTAGACAGGTCAAGTGTTTTATTGCAAGTGCTGTGCAGGGATTTTAAACTGACTGACTGTTTTAAAACCCTGCATCCAAGAGAGGAGGGCTTCACCTGGACCAGTGGTGATGGCACCAGAGCCTCTCGCATTGATTATCTGTTTACCCGGGACTGTCCCCCAACTGATGCTAGAATAACCCCTGCTTTCTTCTCAGACCACGTAATGCTGACGTGCACCCTTTCACTATCTTCGGGTGTGACTGTGGGAAGAGGGCCCTGGAAACTGAACTGCTCCCTTCTAGAAGATGATAGAGTAGTTAGTCAGTACAGAGAGCAGTTCAGCCAGTGGCAGACGCTACAGGACTTCTTTGACACGCGAGCACAGTGGTGGGAAATGGTGAAGGAAAGGACAAGGACCTTCTTTAGAGAGATAGGAAAGGAAAAAAGCAGAGAAAAAGATAGACGCATGGTGGGACTGCAAAAGCGACTGGAAAGGTATTTTAACCTATGCCAACAGGGCCTTGATTTTAACCAAGAAATTAAAGAAGTAAAGAAGGAAATGGCACTTTTAGCAGAACAGAGAAGCAAGGGGGTTATTTTAAGAAGCAAGGAAAGGGAATTAGAAGAGGGGGAGAAGTGCACTAGGTACTTTTTTAAGAAAATAATTAGTAAGGGTAGGATTATGACAGGATTGAGAAACAAGGACGGGGTTTTAAAAACAGACACAGAGGGAATAAAGGAAGTGGTCGAGGACTTTTATGGGGAACTGTTTGGGGTAAAAGATGTGTGCGAGGGAACAATGGGGGACCTTTTAACATACATCGACAAGACCTTACCCAATACAGACGACCTGAAAAAAGACCTGACGAGGACAGAAATCGACCAAGGACTGAAACGTTTTAAGAGGGGTAAATCACCGGGGGAGGACGGCCTCCCTTTGGAGTTTTATCTGACCTTTTGGGATGTTTTAGCCGACGAACTTCTGACTGTTTTTACTGACTTCGAACACCTCGACAGACTACCCGACAGTTTTAGAGTGGGGATCGTGACTCTTTTACATAAGAAAAACGACAGGACGGACCTGAAAAACTGGAGACCGATTACCCTTTTAAACTTTGATTGTAAACTTTTTACCAAGGTTTTAACACTCAGAATGTCTTCTGTTTTAGGGGAGGTGATCCACCCGGACCAAACCTGTGCCGTGCCCGGAAGGAAGATCACGGACAGCCTGATACTGATCCGAGATGCCATCTGTTATGCGAGAGACAGAAACATGCGGCTTGTAGTCCTAAATTTAGATTTCGAAAAAGCCTTTGATCGGGTCTCGCACCAGTACCTCTTTAAGGTACTGCAAAAAATGGGTTTCCCGGACAGGTTCTTAGCTTGGGTGGGACTGCTGTACGGGGACATCACCAGCAAAATCCTTGTAAATGGGCATCTGTCAAAAGCAGTGGGAGTACACTGCGGCGTCCGTCAGGGCTGTCCGTTATCTCCCCTTCTGTTCGTGGCCTGTATTGAACCACTGGCACAGGTCTTGAGAAGGGACCAAGGGATCAGTGGGGTGGGTATCCCGGGGAGTGGGGGGATGACCGCCAAGTGCGTCTTTTACATGGACGACGTCAACATTTTATGTACCGACCTTTTATCCGTCGACAGGACTCTGGACAGGACTGACTGGTACGGACGAGCCTCTGGGGCGAGACTGAACAGAGACAAGACAGAGGCCCAATTCTTCGGACCGTGGGCAGACCCAGACTTGACCAGACTACCTCTGACAGTTAAACTGACGGACATAAGGGTACTGGGGGTAAAGTTTGACCGGGGGGGAGGAGGGAGCGGTAACTGGAGCGGAATCCTGGGGACGGTAAGACAGAGACTGGGTTTTTGGGGACTACGACAGCTGACTTTTGAGGGCAAGGTTTTAATCATTAAAGCTGTGATTTTACCTGTGCTTTTATTAATCAGTTCTGTTTTTATCCCCCCTCGAAGGAGCATTTTAGACCTGGAGCGGACGCTGTTTTACTTCCTGTGGGGATGCAAGTGGGAGAGGCTGAGGAGGGAGGTGGTCAAGAGGCCCAGGTCCAAGGGGGGGAAAGGCTTGCCTGACCTCTACTTGTTCCTGGGCAGCCGCTACACAGCGTTACATCTGACTCTTGCCACCTCCCCGGTCAACAACAAGACCCAGGCCCTCGCACGGTTCTGGCTGGGATCTTACCTCAGGACTCTGAGGCTGATCCCAGTTGACCTGCGAGCCCCAGTCTCTTTCCTGCTACCCCCGCACTACGTCCAGCTCCAGAAGTTTTTAAGACATTTTAAACTGGAAAAAGAAACAGTCACGGTTTTAACAAAACACCGCTCTCTTCTCTCTCTTGTGCAGGATCGGGAACCAGTGTGTCCAGTGCGCGGGCTCGCTATAGGTGAGCCCACAACGGTTTGGCGCAACGTGGCCCATCCTGCTCTCCTGAATCGGCATCGGGACCTGTCCTGGATGGTCGCCCACGAGATCCTCCCGGTCAGGGCCGTTATGCACTCACGGGGCATGGCGAGGACATCCGCGTGCCCCCGACCAGGCTGCGGCCAAGAAGAGTCGGTGAGGCACATGCTCTGGGAGTGCAGAGCCGCCAGGGACCTGTGGAAGGAAGCAGGCCCCCTGATCACCTCGTGTCTGCCAGCAGGGGAGGACCTAACACCTCAGCTCGTGCTGTATGGGGTGGGCCGAAGGCCCATTCCATCGAAGGCCTTCACCAAGCTCTGGCCCACCCTCACGTGCCTGAAGGAAGCACTGTGGTCCTCCCGTAACCTGCTGGTAGCGAAAAACGTAGAGACCACCCCCCAGGCAGTGGCCATGGTAGCCACGGAAGCCCTGGGGTGGTACGGAAGGAAGGGGGCCTCGACCCCAGGCGAAGGGTCCCCCACAACACCCTAGGTCCCGGCGGCCACGGCCTGACAGCGCTGCGGCGCCTAGGGCGATGCGCCTAGGGGAGGGATCTCCTCTGGGCCCCGAAGGACGGGACGATGATCTATTCAGAAGAGCAGGATGAGGTGAGCTTGATAAAGACTCACCCCCCTCCTGTACAAGGGACTGAAGACAGCCTTTTAACAAAGTGACTTTTTAACATGGTTTTTCATGTCTTAAAAATGTTTTACCTTTGTTAGATCATTAGTACACATTTTAAATGGCTTTTACAGATTTGATGTTTTTACAAGGAAAGTACTTTTATCCATGGTTGTTTTCATTGGTTTTAACAACATGTACTTTTTAACAAATTTAAATGTAACTTTCAAATGCTGTGTTTTATGCTTTGTTGCCGTTTTTATGTATCAATGATGTAAAAAATGTATGAGCTGTTTTTAAAGGAAATGTATCAATAAAACTTTTCCAAAAGAAAAAAATCTGTTCTTATCAGTTTAATATCTGATACGTCCCCCATCGGGGGACTACATATTAAATGGATTTTTCGAACAGGGAGTCGGAAATGGGGCTTGCTCCGTCCGCTCCACGCATCGACCCGGTATTGCAGTACCTCCGGGAACGGTGCAACACTTTTCTCCCGTTGTCAAGGGAAAATGCACATTCACAAAGCTATGTAAACAGCTGGCTAGCTAGCTAGCTAGCTGGCTGGCTAGCAGAAGAAGAGAAGGAAAGAAACATTCAAACTGAAAGAAAGGCGAAGCGCTCTTCAATGGGGTCCCCCGTTTCCCGCCATTTTACTTAAAAAAAAAAAAAAAAAAAAAAGAATTGGGGCCAGGATTGTGTGTGTGTGTGTGTGTCTCTCTCTCTCTCTCTCTCTCTGTCTCTCTGTGCCTCTGTGTCTGTGACCTTCTTTTTATCCACAGACAGCCCTCGAAAACTTGGAAGAGTGGGTTCCGGGAGCACCCGCGGGAACCCTGCCTAGAGTGCACAGAGTGTGTCTCGGGCCCCGACCTCTTGACTTCCATATGACTCTGGTTTCTCTTCATTACGCACAAGCCTTTCGCCTTTTACTAAAGACTTCCGTGGAGAGGAACACTTACGAGTTCAACGTATTTTTGGAGCGGCTTTGCTTCTTGCAGAGCCCGGTATCTTGTTTCAAGGGAAATTGACAGAGATGGGCCAGGATAGTGACTTAAAGACGCATTAGCGACTTTTTCCAAAAAACACCTGCCTGTTTGTTGCCAGGGAAACGGTGGGTGGGTGGGTGGGTGGGTTGGTTGAGTGGGGGTTGGAGGGAGAGAGGAGCTGGCTTTTGCCAACCCACCCGCTGAGGTCTGTCGAGACCCCCGGGGGTCCGGCGGTTTCAGGGTTCCATTTGTGGGTTATCGCTTCTCGGCCTTCCGGCTAAGACCAAGCTTGGTACTGCGGTGCCCCAGAGCTCGCTTAGCTGGAAGCCGAAGGCCGGAGGGCGGTAAAAGGTTTTTTTGATTAATTAATCAAATCCCTGGATTTTTTGGGTTTTTTCCCTCCTTTTTTGGGGTTTTCTTTTGTCTAGAGGAAGGCGTCGGTTCCCTTGCAGAGATGGCGAGGTCTTCTTCAAATGGGTCGGTCCCAGGGATCGGACTGGCTAATACCGTGCGGTTTTCATGGAATGAGAAGGATATAGAACCTTTTGGACGAGAGGTGTTTGGGAGATCAATCCTGATGGGGGTGCTGAAGTTGACCATAAAGGATGTGTTTTGCCTGCAAGGCAACTCTTTGGATGGGACTTTTGATGTGGCTTTTTATACGGAAAGCAAGCATGAGGAGATTCTAAAGAAGGTGAGAGGGGTGTCTGATACGAAGCCGATGTGCCATTATTTGGTGAAGAGCTTGGCCAGAAACAATTTCCGGGTCGTGACCGTGAATATGTACAACCCCTACGTCAAGGATGAGGAGGTGAGGGCCTTTCTGGGGAGATATATGGATAATGTCTCCTCAGGAAGGCCCATCAAGGACTCTTTGGGATTTTGGACGGGGAGGAGAGGGTTTCAGGCCCTCCTCAGGGAAGATCCTAGGGGAGAGGGAGGGTTCCTTCATCCCCCGGCTATGTTCTCCCTGGGGGCTGACAGGGGGACGTTATACTATGCACGTCAGCCCCCATTCTGCAGGCGCTGTATGGCCTATGGACACATCCTGGCCTCGTGCAGCACTAGAAAGTGTAGATTTTGTGGGTCTGGGGAGCACGAGGCCAAGGATTGCGACGAGCCGAAGGCTTGCCACGGGTGTGGTTCCATTCAGCACCTGTGGCGTGATTGCCCGGCTCGTCAGCGGTCATACGCGTCTGCAGTTGGAGGGGGAGCAGGAGCGGGGGATGGGGGAAGAAGAGGAGGGGAAGGACGGCCTTTTCAGGCACAAAGAGATGGCCCAGAGGATAAGAAAAAAGAAGAGGAGAAAAGAGTGATAGCAGGAGGAGAAAGGACAAGGGAAGATGCGGAAGCAGAAGATGGGGAGAAGAATGAAGATGGAGGACCGGTGGGAGGGGTGCCTGTGGCAGGACCTGTGGGAGGGGTGCCTGTGGCAGGACCTGTGGGAGGGGTGCCTGTCGAAGGACCTGTGGAGGGGGGGGGGTTGCCTGTGGAAGGACCTGTGGAGGGGGAGGGGGTGCCTGGGGCAGGACCGGTGGAGGGGGAGGGGGTGCCTGGGGCAGGACCGGTGGAGCGGGAGGGGGGAGAGGGGGTACGGGAGTGGGGGGATAGCATGTCGGATTTCCTTGTGGAAGAGATGAGGGAAATGGTGGAGGAGCTAGCGGGGAAGAGGGGTAGTGTATCCCCGCTACCTCCTACACCAAAAAAAGACAAAAAGAAACGGAAGATGAAGGGGGGCTCGGGAGGTAGAGAGGGGGAGGGGGGTGTAGAGGGGGAGGGGGGGGCTAAGAGATCAGCGGGGGGGGGGGGGGGGGGAGGACATTGGTCTCCCTGTTTGCCTCAACCCCTCAAAATTTAGAGGAGGGTGGCTTCGGTGAGGGGTCTGTGGGCTGTTTGTCGGAGGGGTCTCAACTCCTGTTTGGGGAGATGGGATCCCCGACACTCAGCCCCGAGGCATACAGGGAGGGGGGGTTGGAGGGTGGTGGTGAGGAACCCAGGGTGCAGGGCACTAGGCCTAACACACTGCCTGCATCCTGGGTTGGAGGGATGGAGGAGGACGGGGGGGCGTCAGGAGAGGAGAGGACGTCCCCGCCGGTGGAGATGGACCAGGGGAGCATCGGGTGAGTCTCCTGTTTTTTCTTTGGATTTTGGGTTAAATTGTAAGTAATCATTAAATAAATATGTCTGTTTCTTTTCTTAGTTTAAATGTTAGAGGGTTGAGGGATTTTGTTAAAAGGAGGGCGGTTTGATTTCTGTTTTTTACAGGAGGTTCACCTGAGGGATGGTGGGGATGTGCATAGATTTAGGAGGGAGTGGGATAAGGGGGAATCTTTTTGGGGCATAGGAGGGGTGCACTCAACAGGAGTAGGAATTTTGTGTGGAAATAGAGAGGTTAAGATAGAGAGCACTTTTGTTATAATGCAGGGTAGAGTAATGGGGATAGATGTAGTGTATAGAGAAGCTAGGTATAGGTTAATTGGGGTGTATGGACCACAGGTGGCGGCAGACAGGAGGGAGATGGTGGACTGTCTGGCGCCCCTGTGTGTTACAAATAGGCACTTGGTGATAGGAGGGGATTTTAATATAGATTTAGAGGTAGGGGGTGATAGTAGTGTAGGCGCCATCACCGGGCTAATGGCTTGCCATGGTCTGGTTGATGGTGGCCTGCACACTACTCCGGTAATGGTCGGTCCTACATGGCGCAACTCCAGGGGGGTTGCGCGGAGGCTCGACTACATTTTTGTATCCAGGTCTTTGGGTCAGTTGTCTGGGCGGCTGTTGCCTGTTTTCTTCTCGGATCACGACGGGGTGTTCCTGCAGGTGGGGTCGCCAGTCTGCCTCTTCGGTAGGGGGTACTGGAAATTAGATCGGGGTATACTGGAGGAGCGGGCTTTCGTTGACTCATTTTTTTGTTTCTTTCGAAGGCTTGATGGCCTCCGGTCTATGTGCGAGGGGGTGTTAGAGTGGTGGGATTTAGTTAAGGTGAGGATTAGGGCTTTTATAATAGGGTATTGTAAAAGGAAAAAGAGGGAGGAAAGGAGGGAGATGGATCGTATCCAAAGGTTAATTGAACTCGAGCATGAGGCGGGCAACCTCGGCGGGTCGATTGACTGGGAGAGATTCGCAGCCCTAAAGGCGCAGCTCAGGGAGCTGCAGGAGCAGAAGGCTCGAGCTTTCCTAGAGCGTGCGCATAGTGGCTTCCTAGAACATAATGAGACTTGTTCCGCTATGTTCTTTAAGTCGGTTAGGGCCAGGCAGAGTAGGAAGATAATGCATGGCGTTAGGGAAGAAAATGGTAGTATAGTAAGTAAACCAGAGGAAATGGTCAGGGTGACAACTGATCATTTCCGAGGTTTATTTAAGGAAAGGGAGATAGATGTAGAGCAGGGAAACGTGTTTTTAGAACACTTGTCCCGGCGGTTGCCGGAGGACATTAGAGACGTGATGGAGGCCCAGATCTCACTAGAAGAGGTTGAGAGCGCTCTTAGGAGGATGGGTAAAGGGAAGGTGCCTGGGATGGATGGGCTGCCGGCTGAGTTTTACCTCAAGTTTTGGGGTATACTTGGACCGGTGGTCCTCGAAGTCTTGAAGGCCATCCTTGAGACGGGGGTCCCGGGGGGATCAATGGCTGTTGGTGTGCTGTCACTTCTTTATAAGAAGGGGGAAGCAACTGACCTTGGCAACTGGCGGCCATTGACCATGCTGTGCGTAGATTACAAGATTCTTGCAAAGGTTTTAGCAGACCGGTTGCGCACAGCCCTTCCCTACGTCGTCCATGAGGATCAGACGTGCGGGGTAGAGGGCCGCTCTATAAGATGGAACCTACAGTTGATTAGGGACTCCATCGCCTGGGTTGAAGATAGAGGGCTGCCTTTAATGGTAGCAGCGCTAGATCAGGCGAAAGCCTTTGATCGCGTGAATAGATCCTTTCTATTCAGGGTGTTAGGTAGATTAGGATTTGGGGAGAAGTACATAGGATGGATCCGTACATTATATGTCGGAGCGGGGTGCCGAGTAAGTGTAAATAGTCACTTAGGTGACGTTTTTGACCTCTCGTCTGGGGTCAGGCAGGGATGCCCACTCTCGGCTCTCCTCTTCGTTCTGTACATGGAGCCTCTGGGGGCTGCCATTAGGGCAGACACAGGGGTGGAGGGTTTGTTGATCCCTGGAAGCGGTGGGCTGCGTGTTAAGATGACGCAGTACGCCGACGACACTTCCTTGCTGCTATGCAAGGACTCGTGCTTGACAAGGTCCCTTGCCATCATTGGGGATTTCACCCGAGCGTCGGGGGCGGTTCTGAATCATGCAAAGTCTTCCGTTAAGTTTTTCGGAAGATGGCGCGGTAGGACGGATGTGCCCGGGGGGTTATCTCTCTGTGAGGGGGCCCTGAGGATTCTCGGGGTCCATTTTGAGACCTCCGGCTCAGCGACGCTGAACTGGAACATGGGTATCGCAGTTGTTCAGAGGAAGCTAGCAATGTGGAAGGCTAGGTCTTTGTCTTTTATAGGTAAGGTCCTGGTCCTAAAGGTGGATGTATTGCCATCTCTTTTGTACTTGGCGTACATCTACCCATTGCCGGCTAGTCTGAGAAGGTATCTAGTGAGGCTCGTGTTTCAGTTCATGTGGGGTGGCAGGTACGAGTGGGTCGCCAGGGCGCGCATGCTCTGTCCCATCGGGGAGGGAGGTAGGGGGGTACCACATCTCCCCCTCAAGCTAGACGCCATTTTTGTTTCTTTCCTGTTGACGGAGCTTGCTCGTCCGGTTATACACCCGTCCGGTTACCTCCTGCGGGTGTTCTTCTCGTATCAGGCGAGAAGCGTAATGGTGTGGTCTAACGCGGGTCCTCGGGCGGAACAGCTGCCGTGGCACTTTGGCCATGCGGCCAAGTGGCTGCGTGCGCACCCCGAGGTTGAAGTTGCCCGAGTAGGTTTAGATCACAGGCACCTGTACGAGGAGGTCAGGCAGGCAGGGAGTCCTGCGCCTGTAGCGGGCATCTCGTCAGTGGTCTGGGAGGGAGTGCAGGCGCGGGGCCTGGACAACAGGCTCAAGGACCTGAATTGGTTGAGCCTCCATAAGTGCTTGCCGGTACGTTCCATCATGTACCGGCATAGTTTGTCGCGATCCTCCACCTGTCCAAGATCTGCTTGTGGCAGGGAGGAGACTGTGCGCCATGCCTTCTGGGACTGTGCCTTTGCCGGACTAGTCTGGGCTAGGGCACGGGTGTTGCTAGGTATGGTTAGGAGCGATTTTTTGCTGACTTGGGCTAGGTTAGAGCGAGGCGTAGGGAGAGCGAGGGGAACGGATAGGGACAGGTTTCTGCTCTGGCTTCTCATGAGTCTCTTTAAAAGGGGGCTGTGGGAAGCCAGGCAGAATTTAGTTAAGACAGGGAGAGATTGGGGGGTGGAAGGGATAGTGAGGAGGGTGGAAGGTGATGTGAGGGGGAGGATGAAGAGGGAGGAGGTAAAGTGGGGGCAGCATGCGGCACGGGAGAGGTGGAAGGGGGGATTAGGGCTGGGAGTGTTAGAGTGAGGTTTGTAAGGGGATAGATTAGGGAAGGGAAGATAGGGAAGGGTTAGGTATTGGTTAGGTATGACGGGGAGGGACGATGCTCCCCTGAGGTTTGTTTTTGTTTGGGTGTTTGGTGATTTGGTTTTGTAAATAGTGAATTAAGAATGAGTGAGAATTATGGTTTGTAAAGTATGAATGGTATTGAGTGTAAATAAATTATTTTTTGTAAAAAAAAAAATCTGTTCTTATCAGTTTAATATCTGATACGTCCCCCATCGGGGGACTACATATTAAATGGATTTTTCGAACAGGGAGTCGGAAATGGGGCTTGCTCCGTCCGCTCCACGCATCGACCCGGTATTGCAGTACCTCCGGGAACGGTGCAACACTTTTCTCCCGTTGTCAAGGGAAAATGCACATTCACAAAGCTATGTAAACAGCTGGCTAGCTAGCTAGCTAGCTGGCTGGCTAGCAGAAGAAGAGAAGGAAAGAAACATTCAAACTGAAAGAAAGGCGAAGCGCTCTTCAATGGGGTCCCCCGTTTCCCGCCATTTTACTTAAAAAAAAAAAAAAAAAAAGAATTGGGGCCAGGATTGTGTGTGTGTGTGTCTCTCTCTCTCTCTGTCTCTCTGTGCCTCTGTGTCTGTGACCTTCTTTTTATCCACAGACAGCCCTCGAAAACTTGGAAGAGTGGGTTCCGGGAGCACCCGCGGGAACCCTGCCTAGAGTGCACAGAGTGTGTCTCGGGCCCCGACCTCTTGACTTCCATATGACTCTGGTTTCTCTTCATTACGCACAAGCCTTTCGCCTTTTACTAAAGACTTCCGTGGAGAGGAACACTTACGAGTTCAACGTATTTTTGGAGCGGCTTTGCTTCTTGCAGAGCCCGGTATCTTGTTTCAAGGGAAATTGACAGAGATGGGCCAGGATAGTGACTTAAAGACGCATTAGCGACTTTTTCCAAAAAACACCTGCCTGTTTGTTGCCAGGGAAACGGTGGGTGGGTGGGTGGGTGGGTTGGTTGAGTGGGGGTTGGAGGGAGAGAGGAGCTGGCTTTTGCCAACCCACCCGCTGAGGTCTGTCGAGACCCCCGGGGGTCCGGCGGTTTCAGGGTTCCATTTGTGGGTTATCGCTTCTCGGCCTTTTGGCTAAGGTCACGTGCATTGTCCCTGACAGTGCTTGATCAGAGAAGCGATCGCAGGCCGGAGGGCGCCCGGGAGATTGTGCTATTTACTTATGTTTAAAATCATTATTGTATTGTTTCACTATTATTTTTGTCCTGGGTTAGGTGGTGGGTCTGGTGGTGGACTACAGGTGCACCAGCACCTGTAGGGTGAGTTTGAAGGCCCTCTGGTCCTTTTCTTTCTTATTTTAATTTAAATATCAGTTTCCCCTTGTTTGTCCTGTTTTGTACCTCTCCTCGCCCTTGTATCCTACCCTCCCCCCCCTTCAATTATTTCCTACTGTTTTGAGTTTTGTGTTGCCTGCTAGCCGGAGGGGCTTTCTGGCTTGTTGGAACGCTAGCCTCCTGGCCCTTTAGGCGTGGCAGGCATTGCATTGTTGTGCGTTTGTCTGACAGTATTTTCCCATCCACCTTGTACTTACTAGTTCACCCCCTAAATTGCCTTTTGTCTCTGTTTCTTGTCTTGTGTTGTCAACTGGGGGACCTTTGGCCTGCCGGCTTGCTAGCTGGTTGGCTTGACCTGGTCTGCTGGTGAGGCTCGCTAGCTGGTTGGCTTGGCCTGGCCTACTGGTGAGGCTTGCTAGCTGGTTGGCTTGGCCTGGCCTACTGGTGAGGCTTGCTAGCTGGTCGGCTCGGCCTGGCCTACTGGCGAGGCTTGCTAGCTGGTTGGCTTGGCCTGGCCTACTGATGAGGCTTGCTAGCTGGTTGGCTTGGCCTGGCCTACTGGTGAGGCTTGCTAGCTGGTTGGCTTGGCCTGGCCTACTGGTGAGGCTTGCTAGCTGGTTAGCTTGGCCTGGCCTGCTGGTGAGGCCTGCTAGCTCTCTCGGCCCTCAAGTTTGGCAGGTGTTGTGTTGGTCAGTGTTCCTTTTTGTTATCCCCTTAATTCCCCTTACCTAAATTTGTTTGTTTGTTAGCTCGCCCCACCCCCCCTCCCCCCGTTTTTGTTTGTTTTGTTCATTATTGTCCTTCCCCTTCGTGCCTTTCCCCTCCGGGGAAAATTTAATTAAAAAAATTACACACAAAAAAAAAAAAAAAATCCCTCCTTGTGTCCCTTCCCATTGTTGATAAGATTAGTTTGGTGCTGTGCTAGATAGTTTGTTGTGTGTCCCGTGGTACTGGTAGGCCCTGTTCAGCACAGTCTGGCTGAGCCTGCTAGTTCCTTGGCTGTTTTACACCCCTTCCTCTCCCTTTCCCCTTCCCTTCCCCCTCCCCTCCCCTCTCACTGGTGTTGGGCTGTAAAGGGAGTGGGCCTCCATCATGTCAGCAGCACAGGCTGGCATGAGGAGGCACCATGCAGTGCGCCTCCTTCTAAAGGAGAGGGGAGGAAAAATAATGGAGCTATCCCGATTGGATTTCTCCAGAAAATTCCTCCAGAAAGAGCTCGGCTTTCATCCCGCGCAGGTAAACTGCATCTTAGCCCTCCCCTATAGGAAGGGCTTCGATGTCAGTTTTGCCAACGCCAGCTTCCTGAGGGAGTTCTGGGGGAAACTCCAGAACGCCCTGAACACCCAGGGGTCCCTCACAGCGATGTTTGAGGTGACCAAGCTGACGGATAATAGCATTAAAACCGTTATTGTCCGTATGTACAATGAAACCGTACAGCCGGAGGACGTTGCAGTATGGCTGGGCAGGTACTGCAACGTGAAGGGTCCCCTGATCCAGGTAAAAGACCTCGATGGGATCTGGACAGGGGCCTGGAGGGTCACTGTCCAGCAAAGGGAGGACCCTGGGGGCTATGGTGGGTTGAAAGCCATCCCATCCACCATAGTCCTCGGAGAGAACAGGGGCCATGTTCACTACCAGGACCAGCCCAAGCTGTGCCGTAAGTGTGGTGAACATGGCCACCTTGCAGACGCCTGTCAGAAGGTCGTCTGCATGAAGTGCCGGGAGGTGGGCCACCGCTACGAGGAGTGCACGAACGGAAGGTCGTGCAACCTCTGTGGCGAGCGGTCCCACCTCATCCGCGACTGCCCCTCCTCCTGGGCCAACAGGGCCAAGGCTGGAAGGAGGGAGTGGGCGGCCGCGGACCGGGCTTTCGAGCGCCAGAGGGCTGGAACGGCAGTTGCCGAGGTGGTAGTGGAGGAGCCGGTGGTGGAGGAGGAGGCAGTAGTGGAGCCGGCAGTGGTGGTAGAGGAGACAGTGGTGGAGCCGGTGGTGGTGGCTGTAGTGGAGGGCGCGGAAGGTGCAGTGGGGGAAGAAGTGGGAGGAGAGGACAAAACCCTCCCCACCCCAATCCCCCTGCCCCAGACTAATGTGACCCCTGAAGGAGAAAGGGCCGAGAAAGACGGCTCCGGAGAGATGTTTAGCGAAAGCTCCCCAAGTGGGTCAGACATCATAGGGTCGGTGTCGGAAAGCACCATGGAGACTGTGTCAGAAGGTACGGGAGAGGAGGGGGAGAGTAAGGAACACCTCCCCCTACGTAAAAGAAACGCTGAGGAGCTCTCTGACCCCGAACAGGGTGAGGAGAAAAAGGGAAAGGTGGAGTGGGAGAGCTCCCAGGGGGAGGAAGAACCCAGAACCTTCCCCTCCAACTCCCCCAATCAAGTCTCCTTTTTAAGTCCTGTTTTAACCTCCTCTCCCTTCCAAACCCCCTTACCCCGGAGGGAGAGAGAGAAAGTCCCTGAAGACTAACCCCCTTTTAACTTTTCAATGGCTTTTCTTCTAGCACTGTTTTTACTCACCCCTTTCATGGCTTTTAAAATCACCACTATAAACGTGAGGAGCGTAAAGACAGCAACAAGAGCACAGTCGGTTTTATCCTTTTTAGAAAGGTTTAACTCTGATGTGTTTTTACTACAGGAGTGTGGTCTACCCTTTTTATCCTCTTACAGGAAATGGGAGGATAAGTGGCGGCACGGGCCCTCCATTTGGAGTGGTTCCAATTTTAACAAGAACGACGGTGTTGCCATTTTAATCAAGACCCCACAGGTGGTGGTGAAGGGGAGCACGGTGGTGGTAGGTGGGCGTGCTCTTTTAGCCAACTGTACTTTTATGGGGAGGGATTTTAACGTGCTAAACGTGTATGGTTTTAACGATAAACATGACCGGTGTGCACTTTTAGAGGACCTGCAGTCCCACATGCTAGGGAGGGATCCTCTAGTGGTGGGTGGGGATTTTAATTGTGTTTTAAGCAGAGCAGACAGGAGAGGGGCAGGAGGGGATTTTAAGGTAGACAGGTCAAGTGTTTTATTGCAAGTGCTGTGCAGGGATTTTAAACTGACTGACTGTTTTAAAACCCTGCATCCAAGAGAGGAGGGCTTCACCTGGACCAGTGGTGATGGCACCAGAGCCTCTCGCATTGATTATCTGTTTACCCGGGACTGTCCCCCAACTGATGCTAGAATAACCCCTGCTTTCTTCTCAGACCACGTAATGCTGACGTGCACCCTTTCACTATCTTCGGGTGTGACTGTGGGAAGAGGGCCCTGGAAACTGAACTGCTCCCTTCTAGAAGATGATAGAGTAGTTAGTCAGTACAGAGAGCAGTTCAGCCAGTGGCAGACGCTACAGGACTTCTTTGACACGCGAGCACAGTGGTGGGAAATGGTGAAGGAAAGGACAAGGACCTTCTTTAGAGAGATAGGAAAGGAAAAAAGCAGAGAAAAAGATAGACGCATGGTGGGACTGCAAAAGCAACTGGAAAGGTATTTTAACCTATGCCAACAGGGCCTTGATTTTAACCAAGAAATTAAAGAAGTAAAGAAGGAAATGGCACTTTTAGCAGAACAGAGAAGCAAGGGGGTTATTTTAAGAAGCAAGGAAAGGGAATTAGAAGAGGGGGAGAAGTGCACTAGGTACTTTTTTAAGAAAATAATTAGTAAGGGTAGGATTATGATAGGATTGAGAAACAAGGACGGGGTTTTAAAAACAGACACAGAGGGAATAAAGGAAGTGGTCGAGGACTTTTATGGGGAACTGTTTGGGGTAAAAGATGTGTGCGAGGGAACAATGGGGGACCTTTTAACATACATCGACAAGACCTTACCCAATACAGACGACCTGAAAAAAGACCTGACGAGGACAGAAATCGACCAAGGACTGAAACGTTTCAAGAGGGGTAAATCACCGGGGGAGGACGGCCTCCCTTTGGAGTTTTATCTGACCTTTTGGGATGTTTTAGCCGACGAACTTCTGACTGTTTTTACTGACTTCGAACACCTCGACAGACTACCCGACAGTTTTAGAGTGGGGATCGTGACTCTTTTACATAAGAAAAACGACAGGACGGACCTGAAAAACTGGAGACCGATTACCCTTTTAAACTTTGATTGTAAACTTTTTACCAAGGTTTTAACACTCAGAATGTCTTCTGTTTTAGGGGAGGTGATCCACCCGGACCAAACCTGTGCCGTGCCCGGAAGGAAGATCACGGACAGCCTGATACTGATCCGAGATGCCATCTGTTATGCGAGAGACAGAAACATGCGGCTTGTAGTCCTAAATTTAGATTTTGAAAAAGCCTTTGATCGGGTCTCGCACCAGTACCTCTTTAAGGTACTGCAAAAAATGGGTTTCCCGGACAGGTTCTTAGCTTGGGTGGGACTGCTGTACGGGGACATCACCAGCAAAATCCTTGTAAATGGGCATCTGTCAAAAGCAGTGGGAGTACACTGCGGCGTCCGTCAGGGCTGTCCGTTATCTCCCCTTCTGTTCGTGGCCTGTATTGAACCACTGGCACAGGTCTTGAGAAGGGACCAAGGGATCAGTGGGGTGGGTATCCCGGGGAGTGGGGGGATGACCGCCAAGTGCGTCTTTTACATGGACGACGTCAACATTTTATGTACCGACCTTTTATCCGTCGACAGGACTCTGGACAGGACTGACTGGTACGGACGAGCCTCTGGGGCGAGACTGAACAGAGACAAGACAGAGGCCCAATTCTTCGGACCGTGGGCAGACCCAGACTTGACCAGACTACCTCTGACAGTTAAACTGACGGACATAAGGGTACTGGGGGTAAAGTTTGACCGGGGGGGAGGAGGGAGCGGTAACTGGAGCGGAATCCTGGGGACGGTAAGACAGAGACTGGGTTTTTGGGGACTACGACAGCTGACTTTTGAGGGCAAGGTTTTAATCATTAAAGCTGTGATTTTACCTGTGCTTTTATTAATCAGTTCTGTTTTTATCCCCCCTCGAAGGAGCATTTTAGACCTGGAGCGGACGCTGTTTTACTTCCTGTGGGGATGCAAGTGGGAGAGGCTGAGGAGGGAGGTGGTCAAGAGGCCCAGGTCCAAGGGGGGGAAAGGCTTGCCTGACCTCTACTTGTTCCTGGGCAGCCGCTACACAGCGTTACATCTGACTCTTGCCACCTCCCCGGTCAACAACAAGACCCAGGCCCTCGCACGGTTCTGGCTGGGATCTTACCTCAGGACTCTGAGGCTGATCCCAGTCGACCTGCGAGCCCCAGTCTCTTTCCTGCTACCCCCGCACTACGTCCAGCTCCAGAAGTTTTTAAGACATTTTAAACTGGAAAAAGAAACAGTCACGGTTTTAACAAAACACCGCTCTCTTCTCTCTCTTGTGCAGGATCGGGAACCAGTGTGTCCAGTGCGCGGGCTCGCTATAGGTGAGCCCACAACGGTTTGGCGCAACGTGGCCCATCCTGCTCTCCTGAATCGGCATCGGGACCTGTCCTGGATGGTCGCCCACGAGATCCTCCCGGTCAGGGCCGTTATGCACTCACGGGGCATGGCGAGGACATCCGCGTGCCCCCGACCAGGCTGCGGCCAAGAAGAGTCGGTGAGGCACATGCTCTGGGAGTGCAGAGCCGCCAGGGACCTGTGGAAGGAAGCAGGCCCCCTGATCACCTCGTGTCTGCCAGCAAGGGAGGACCTAACACCTCAGCTCGTGCTGTATGGGGTGGGCCGAAGGCCCATTCCATCGAAGGCCTTCACCAAGCTCTGGCCCACCCTCACGTGCCTGAAGGAAGCACTGTGGTCCTCCCGTAACCTGCTGGTAGCGAAAAACGTAGAGACCACCCCCCAGGCAGTGGCCATGGTAGCCACGGAAGCCCTGGGGTGGTACGGAAGGAAGGGGGCCTCGACCCCAGGCGAAGGGTCCCCCACAACACCCTAGGTCCCGGCGGCCACGGCCTGACAGCGCTGCGGCGCCTAGGGCGATGCGCCTAGGGGAGGGATCTCCTCTGGGCCCCGAAGGACGGGACGATGATCTATTCAGAAGAGCAGGATGAGGTGAGCTTGATAAAGACTCACCCCCCCTCCTGTACAAGGGACTGAAGACAGCCTTTTAACAAAGTGACTTTTTAACATGGTTTTTCATGTCTTAGAAATGTTTTACCTTTGTTAGATCATTAGTACACATTTTAAATGGCTTTTACAGATTTGATGTTTTTACAAGGAAAGTACTTTTATCCATGGTTGTTTTCATTGGTTTTAACAACATGTACTTTTTAACAAATTTAAATGTAACTTTCAAATGCTGTGTTTTATGCTTTGCTGCCGTTTTTATGTGTATCAATGATGTAAAAAATGTATGAGCTGTTTTTAAAGGAAATGCATCAATAAAACTTTTCAAAAAAAAAAAAAAAAAAAAAATCTGTTCTTATCAGTTTAATATCTGATACGTCCCCCATCGGGGGACTACATATTAAATGGATTTTTCGAACAGGGAGTCGGAAATGGGGCTTGCTCCGTCCGCTCCACGCATCGACCCGGTATTGCAGTACCTCCGGGAACGGTGCAACACTTTTCTCCCGTTGTCAAGGGAAAATGCACATTCACAAAGCTATGTAAACAGCTGGCTAGCTAGCTAGCTAGCTGGCTGGCTAGCAGAAGAAGAGAAGGAAAGAAACATTCAAACTGAAAGAAAGGCGAAGCGCTCTTCAATGGGGTCCCCCGTTTCCCGCCATTTTACTTAAAAAAAAAAAAAAAAAAAAAAGAATTGAGAAAAAAGAAAAAAAAGAATTCTTTTTATCCACAGACAGCCCTCGAAAACTTGGAAGAGTGGGTTCCGGGAGCACCCGCGGGAACCCTGCCTAGAGTGCACAGAGTGTGTCTCGGGCCCCGACCTCTTGACTTCCATATGACTCTGGTTTCTCTTCATTACGCACAAGCCTTTCGCCTTTTACTAAAGACTTCCGTGGAGAGGAACACTTACGAGTTCAACGTATTTTTGGAGCGGCTTTGCTTCTTGCAGAGCCCGGTATCTTGTTTCAAGGGAAATTGACAGAGATGGGCCAGGATAGTGACTTAAAGACGCATTAGCGACTTTTTCCAAAAAACACCTGCCTGTTTGTTGCCAGGGAAACGGTGGGTGGGTGGGTGGGTGGGTTGGTTGAGTGGGGGTTGGAGGGAGAGAGGAGCTGGCTTTTGCCAACCCACCCGCTGAGGTCTGTCGAGACCCCCGGGGGTCCGGCGGTTTCAGGGTTCCATTTGTGGGTTATCGCTTCTCGGCCTTTTGGCTCAGATCAAGCTTGGTACCGAGGTGCGCCAGAGCTCGCTGAGTCAGAAGGTCGAACTAGGAGAGCGGTAAAGGTTGTATTTTTTTCCCGGTTTTGTATTTAATTAATTGTTTGCTAACTTGGATTTGCTTTTTTTCCATTTTTGGTGGAGGTTCGAGAGCCAGGTGCGCTATCCTCCTTGCGGAGATGGCGCAGGAGAAGATGCCCCGGTCGGTTCCTGGGATTGGGTTGGCCAACACGGTGCGGTTCTCATGGAAGGAAAAAGAAAAGGAGCCCTGGGGGAGAGAAACCTTCGGGAGGACCATACTGATGGGGTGCCTTCAACTGAAGGTAAAAGATGTTCTCTGCCTCCAGGGGAACCCGGTGGAGAAGGGTTATGATGTGACTTTGAATATGGAAGAAAAGCATAATGAAGTAATGAAGAAGGTGAAGGAAGAGAAAGGAGAAGGACCCCTGTGCCATTACGCGGTGACCAGCCTGGCCAAGAACAACTTCAGGGTGGTCACCGTAAACATGTACAATCCGCATGTGAAGGAAGAGGAAGTGAGGGCCTTTCTGGGGAGGTATGTGGACAATATCTCCTCAGCGAGGTACCTCAGGGACTCCCTGGGTTTCTGGAACGGGAGGAGAGGGTTCCAGGTGTTACTCAGGGAGGACCCGAAGAGTGTGGATGGCTACCTCCATCCTCCGGCGATGTTCTCCCTGGGGGCTGACAGGGGGACGTTGTATTATGCCCGTCAGCCCCCGTTCTGCAGGCGTTGTATGGCCTACGGCCATATCCTGGCCTCGTGCAGCACCAAGAAGTGTCGGTTCTGTGGGTCAGAAGAGCACGAGGCCAAGGAATGTGACGAGCCCAAGGCTTGCCACGGGTGTGGCTCGAGAGCACACCTGTGGCGTGATTGCCCGGCTCGTCACAGGTCATACGCGTCTGCAGCTGGGGGGGGAGCGGGGGATGGGGGGAGGAAAGAAAGGACGCGTGCGGATTGTACGGATGGCACAGGGGAAAAGAAGGCAACTGAAGAGGATGAGAAGAAGGAAGAGGCGAGAAGAAAGAGGAGTGACGATGGGAAGAAGGAAAAAGAAGGAGAGAAGAAAAAGAAGGCGGAAGAACGGGAAGGAGCGGAGAAGAGGGAGAGTGGGACAGTGGTGCGAGAAGGAGTGGAAGAGGGAACGGTGATGGGGACGGAGGGAGGGGTGGAGGTGGGAGGGGAGGGGGTGGGAGGGGGAGATGGGGGGAAGGAGTGGGGGGACAGCCTGCCGGGCTTCCTTGAGGAAGAGACAAGGGGATTGGTGGAGGAGTTAGCGGGGAAGGGACGTTGTGTCTCCCCGCTACCTCCTTCACCAAAAAAGAAAGGAAAGAAGAGGGGGAAGTTGGCAGGAAGTGAGAGGGAGGGGGGTGGGGAGGGGGAGGGGGGGGCTAAGAGAACGGCGGGGGGGGGGAGGGGGGGGTGCATTGGCCTCCCTGTTTGCCTCAGCCCCTTACATCCTAGTGGAGGATGACTCCAGTGAGGGGTCTGTGGGCTGTGTGATAGAGGGATCCCAACTCCTGTTTGGGGAGATGGGGTCCCCTACACTCAGCCCCGAGGCATACAGGGAGGGGGGGGTGGACGGTGGTGGTGGGGAACCCAGGATGCAGGGCACTCGGCCTAACACACTGCCTGCATCCTGGGTTGGAGAGATGGAGGAGGACGGGGGGGCGTCAGGAGAGGAGAGGACGTCCCCGCCGGTGGAGATGGACCAGGGGAGCATCGGGTGAGTCTCCTGTTTTTTGTTTGGTTTGGGGTTATTTGTTGAGGGTTTTGTTTGTTTGTAAATATATATTTTGTTTATAAATGAATATTTCTGTTAAATTGTTTAGTTTAAATGTAAGGGGGTTGAGGGATGTAATTAAAAGGAGGGCGGTGTTTAATTTTTTAGAGGGTGTGGGGTTTGATTTTTGTTTTTTACAGGAGGTTCACCTGAGGGATGGTGGGGATGTGTGTAGATTTAGGAGGGAGTGGGATAAGGGGAAATCCTTTTGGGGCATAGGAGGGGTGCACTCAACAGTAGTAGGAATTTTGTGTGGGAATAAAGAGGTTAAGGTAGAGAGCACTTTTGTTATAATGCAGGGTAGAGTATTGGGGATAGATGTAGTGTATAGAGAAGCTAGGTATAGGTTAATTGGGGTATATGGGCCACAGGTGGCGGCAGACAGAAGGGAGATGGTGGACTGTCTGGCGCCCCTGTGTGTCACAAATAGGCACTTGGTGATAGGAGGGGACTTTAATATAGATTTAGGGGTAGGTGGTGATAGTAGTGCAGGCGCAATCACCGGGCTAATGGCTTGCCATGGTCTGGTTGATGGTGGCCTGCATACTACTCCGGCAATGGTCGGTCCTACATGGCGCAACTCCAGGGGGGTTGCGCGGAGGCTCGACTACATTTTTATATCCAGGTCTTTGGGTCAGTTGTCTGGGCGCCTGTTGCCTGTGTTCTTCACGGATCACGACGGGGTGTTCCTGCAGGTGGGGTCGCCAGTCTGCCTCTTCGGTAGGGGGTACTGGAAGCTAGATCGGGATATACTGGAGGAGCAGGCTTTCGTTGACGCATTTTTTTGTTTCTTTCGGAGGCTTGACGGCCTCCGGTCCATGTGCGAGGGGGTGTTAGAGTGGTGGGATTTAGTGAAGGTGAGGATTAGGGCTTTTATAATAGGATATTGTAAAAGGAAAAAAAGGGAGGAAAGGAGGGAGGTGGATCGTATCCAAAGGTTAATTGAACTCGAGTACGAGGCGGGCAACCTCGGCGGGTCGATTGACTGGGAGAGATTCACAGCCCTAAAGGCGCAGCTCAGGGAGCTGCAGGAGCAGAAGGCTCGAGCTTTCCTGGAGCGTGCGCATAGTGGCTTTCTAGAACATAATGAGACTTGTTCCGCTATGTTCTTTAAGTCGGTTAGGGCCAGGCAGAGTAGGAGGGTAATGCATGGCGTTAGGGAAGAAAATGGTAGTATAGTAAGTAAACCAGAGGAAATGGTCAGGGTGACAACTGATCATTTCCGAGGTTTATTTAAGGAAAGGGAAATAGATGTAGAGCAGGGAAACGTGTTTTTAGAACACTTGTCCCGGCGGTTGCCGGAGGACATTAGAGACGTGATGGAGGCCCAGATCTCAATAGAAGAGGTTGAGAGCGCTCTTAGGAGGATGGGTAAAGGGAAGGTGCCTGGGATGGATGGGCTGCCGGCTGAGTTTTACCTCAAGTTTTGGGGTATACTTGGACCGGTGGTCCTCGAAGTCTTGAAGGCCATCCTTGAGACGGGGGTCCCGGGGGGATCAATGGCTGTTGGTGTGCTGTCACTTCTTTATAAGAAGGGGGAAGCAACTGACCTTGGCAACTGGCGGCCGTTGACCATGCTGTGCGTAGATTACAAGATTCTTGCAAAGGTTTTAGCAGACCGGTTGCGCACAGCCCTTCCCTACGTCGTCCATGAGGATCAGACGTGCGGGGTAGAGGGCCGCTCTATAAGATGGAACCTACAGTTGATTAGGGACTCCATCGCCTGGGTTGAAGATAGAGGGCTGCCTTTAATGGTAGCAGCGCTAGATCAGGCGAAAGCCTTTGATCGCGTGAATAGATCCTTTCTATTCAGGGTATTAGGTAGATTAGGATTTGGGGAGAAGTTTATAGGATGGATCCGTACATTATATGTCGGAGCGGGGTGTCGAGTTAGTGTAAATAGTCACTTAGGTGACGTTTTTGACCTCTCGTCTGGGGTCAGGCAGGGATGCCCACTCTCGGCCCTCCTCTTCGTACTGTACATGGAGCCTCTGGGGGCTGCCATTAGGGCAGACACAGGGGTGGAGGGCTTGTTGATCCCTGGGAGCGGTGGGCTGCGTGTTAAGATGACGCAGTACGCCGACGACACTTCCTTGCTGTTGTGCAAGGACTCGTGCCTGACAAGGTCTCTTGCCATCATTGGGGATTTCACCCAAGCGTCGGGGGCGGTTCTGAATCATGCAAAGTCTTCCGTTAAGTTTTTCGGAAGATGGCGCGGTAGGACGGATGTGCCCGGGGGGTTATCTCTCTGTGAGGGGGCCCTGAGGATTCTCGGGGTCCATTTTGAGACCTCTGGCTCAGCGACGCTGAACTGGAACATGGTTATTGCAGTGGTACAGAAGAAGTTGGCAATGTGGAAGGCTAGGTCTTTGTCCTTTATAGGTAAGGTCCTGGTCCTAAAGGTGGATGTATTGCCATCTCTTTTGTACTTGGCGTACATATACCCATTGCCGGCTTGTCTGAGGAGGCCTCTAGTGAGGCTTGTGTTTCAGTTCATGTGGGGTGGCAGGTACGAGTGGGTCGCCAGGGCGCGCATGCTCTGTCCCATCGGGGAGGGAGGTAGGGGGGTACCACATCTCCCCCTCAAGCTGGACGCAATTTTTGTTTCTTTCTTGTTGACGGAGCTTGCTCAGCCAGTTATACACCCGTCCGGTTACCTCCTGCGGGTGTTCTTCTCGTATCAGGCGAGAAGCGTAATGGTGTGGTCTAACGCGGGTCCTCGGGCGGAACAGCTGCCGTGGCACTTTGGCCATGCGGCCAAGTGGCTGCGTGCGCACCCCGAGGTTGAAGTTGCCCGAGTAGGTTTAGATCACAGGCACCTGTACGAGGAGGTCAGGCAGGCAGGGAGTCCTGCGCCTGTAGCGGGCATCTCGTCAGTGGTCTGGGAGGGAGTGCAGGCGCGGGGCCTGGACAACAGGCTCAAGGACCTGAATTGGTTGAGCCTCCATAAGTGCTTGCCGGTACGTTCCATCATGTACCGGCATAGTTTGTCGCGATCCTCCACCTGTCCAAGATCTGCTTGTGGCAGGGAGGAGACTGTGCGCCATGCCTTCTGGGACTGTGCCTTTGCCGGACTAGTCTGGGCTAGGGCACGGGTGTTGCTAGGTATGGTTAGGAGCGATTTTTTGCTGACTTGGGCTAGGTTAGAGCGAGGCGTAGGGAGAGCGAGGGGAACGGAAAGGGACAGGTTTCTGCTCTGGCTTCTCATGAGTCTCTTTAAAAGGGGGCTGTGGGAAGCCAGGCAGAATTTAGTTAAGACAGGGAGAGATTGGGGGGTGGAAGGGATAGTGAGGAGGGTGGAAGGTGATGTGAGGGGGAGGATGAAGAGGGAGGAGATAAAGTGGGGGCAGCATGCGGCACGGGAGAGGTGGAAGGGGGGATTAGGGCTGGGAGTGTTAGAGTGAGGTTTGTAAGGGGATAGATTAGGGAAGGGAAGATAGGGAAGGGTTAGGTATTGGTTAGGTATGACGGGGAGGGACGATGCTCCCCTGAGGTTTGTTTTTGTTTGGGTGTTTGGTGATTTGGTTTTGTAAATAGTGAATTAAGAATGAGTGAGAATTATGGTTTGTAAAGTATGAATGGTATTGAGTGTAAATAAATTATTTTTTGTAAAAAAAAAAAAAAATCTGTTCTTATCAGTTTAATATCTGATACGTCCCCCATCGGGGGACTACATATTAAATGGATTTTTCGAACAGGGAGTCGGAAATGGGGCTTGCTCCGTCCGCTCCACGCATCGACCCGGTATTGCAGTACCTCCGGGAACGGTGCAACACTTTTCTCCCGTTGTCAAGGGAAAATGCACATTCACAAAGCTATGTAAACAGCTGGCTAGCTAGCTAGCTAGCTGGCTGGCTAGCAGAAGAAGAGAAGGAAAGAAACATTCAAACTGAAAGAAAGGCGAAGCGCTCTTCAATGGGGTCCCCCGTTTCCCGCCATTTTACTTAAAAAAAATAAAAAAAAAAAAAAGAATTGGGGCCAGGATTGTGTGTGTGTGTGTCTCTCTCTCTCTCTCTCTGTCTCTCTGTGCCTCTGTGTCTGTGACCTTCTTTTTATCCACAGACAGCCCTCGAAAACTTGGAAGAGTGGGTTCCGGGAGCACCCGCGGGAACCCTGCCTAGAGTGCACAGAGTGTGTCTCGGGCCCCGACCTCTTGACTTCCATATGACTCTGGTTTCTCTTCATTACGCACAAGCCTTTCGCCTTTTACTAAAGACTTCCGTGGAGAGGAACACTTACGAGTTCAACGTATTTTTGGAGCGGCTTTGCTTCTTGCAGAGCCCGGTATCTTGTTTCAAGGGAAATTGACAGAGATGGGCCAGGATAGTGACTTAAAGACGCATTAGCGACTTTTTCCAAAAAACACCTGCCTGTTTGTTGCCAGGGAAACGGTGGGTGGGTGGGTGGGTGGGTTGGTTGAGTGGGGGTTGGAGGGAGAGAGGAGCTGGCTTTTGCCAACCCACCCGCTGAGGTCTGTCGAGACCCCCGGGGGTCCGGCGGTTTCAGGGTTCCATTTGTGGGTTATCGCTTCTCGGCCTTTTGGCTCAGATCAAGCTTGGTACTGAGGTGCCCCAGAGCCCGCTGAGCCAAAAGGTCGAAGGACGACCGGAGGGAGGAATTTTTACAAGGATTTGGCGGTTTTTTTAGAACCAACTTTCCTTTATTTTTCAGCTTCTGTCTAAAGAGAGCTTTTTTGGAAGAATGGAGCAACAGAAAAAAGAACGGGCAGTACCTACAATCGGGTTGGCTAACACGGTGAGATTTTCGTGGATTGAAAAGGAGAAGGAGCCATGGGGGAGAGAGACTTTTGGGAGGAATATCCTGATGGCCTACCTAAACCTGCAGGTCAAAGATGTTCTCTGTCTGCAGGGGAATCCATTAGAGAAGGCTTTTGACGTGACTTTATACACGGAGGAGAGACATGACGGAATAATGAAGAAGGTGAGGGCGGAGAAAGAAGAAGGACCCCTGTGCCATTATGCGGTGACCAGCCTGGCAAGGAATAACTTCAGGGTGGTCACCGTAAACATGTACAATCCGCATGTGAAGGATGAAGAAGTGAGGGCCTTTCTGGGGAGGTACATGGACAATGTCTCCTCAGCGAGGTACCTCAGGGACTCCCTGGGTTTCTGGAACGGGAAGAGAGGTTTCCAGGCGTTACTCAGGGAGTCCCCGAAGAGTGTGGATGGCTACCTCCATCCTCCGGCGATGTTCTCCCTGGGGGCTGACAGGGGAACACTATACTATGCACGTCAGCCCCCGTTCTGCAGGCGTTGTATGGCCTACGGCCATATCCTGGCCTCGTGCAGCACCAAGAAGTGTCGATTCTGTGGGTCGGAGGAGCACGAGGCCAGGGAATGTGACGAGCCCAAGGCTTGCCACGGGTGTGGCTCGAGAGCACACCTGTGGCGTGATTGCCCGGCTCGTCACAGGTCATACGCGTCTGCAGCTGGGGGGGGAGCGGGGGATGGGGGGAGGAAAGAAAGGACGCGTGCGGATTGTACGGATGGCACAGGGGAAAAGACGGCAAGGGAAGAGGACGGGAAGAAGGAAGAGGCGAGAAGAAAGAGGAGTGACGATGGGAAGAAGGAAAAAGAAGGAGAGAAGAAAAAGAAGGCGGAAGAACGGGAAGGAGCGGAGAAGAGGGAGAGTGGGACAGCGGTGCGAGAAGGAGTGGAAGAGGGAACGGTGACAGTGACTGGGACGGAGGGAGGGGTGGAGGTGGGAGGGGAGGGGGTGGGAGGGGGAGATGGGGGGAAGGAGTGGGGGGACAGCCTGCCAGGCTTCCTAGAGGAAGAGACAAGGGAATTGGTGGAGGAGTTAGCGGGGAGGGGACGTTGTGTTTCCCCGCTACCTCCTTCACCAAAGAAGAAGGGGAAGAAGAGGGTAAGCTTGGCAGGTAGTGAGAGGGAGGGGGGTGTGGAGGGGAAGGGGGGGGCTAAGAGAGTGGCGGGGGGGGGGGAGGGGGGGGTGCGTTGGCCTCCCTGTTTGCCTCAGCCCCTTACATTCTGGTGGAGGATGACTCCAGTGAGGGGTCTGTGGGCTGTGTGCTAGAGGGATCCCAACTACTGTTTGAGGAGATGGGGTCCCCTACGCTCAGCCCCGAGGCATACAGGGAGGGGGGGGTGGAGGGTGGTGGTGAGGAACCCGGGATGCAGGGCACTCGGCCTAACACACTGCCTGCATCCTGGGTTGGAGAGATGGAGGAGGACGGGGGGGCGTCGGAAGTGGAGAGGACGTCCCCGCCGGTGGAGATGGACCAGGGGAGCATCGGGTGAGTCTCCTGTTTTTTGTTTGGTTTGGGTTTATTTGTTGAGGGTTTGTTTGTTTTGTAAATAATTAAATGAATTTTTCTGTTAAATTGTTTAGTTTAAATGTAAGGGGGTTGAGGGATGTTATTAAAAGGAGGGCGGTGTTTAATTTTTTAGAGGGTGTGGGGTTTGATTTTTGTTTTTTACAGGAGGTTCACCTGAGGGATGGTGGGGATGTGTGTAGATTTAGGAAGGAGTGGGATAAGGGGGAATCTTTTTGGGGCATAGGAGGGGTGCACTCAACAGGAGTAGGAATATTGTGTGGTAATAGAGAGGTTAAGGTAGAGAGCACTTTTGTAATAGTGCAGGGTAGAGTATTGGGGATAGATGTAGTGTATAGAGAAGCTAGGTATAGGTTAATTGGGGTATATGGGCCACAGGTGGCGGCAGACAGAAGGGAGATGGTGGACTGTCTGGCGCCCCTGTGTGTCACAAATAGGCACTTGGTGATAGGAGGGGACTTTAATATAGATTTAGGGGTAGGTGGTGATAGTAGTGCAGGCGCAATCACCGGGCTAATGGCTTGCCATGGTCTGGTTGACGGTGGCCTGCATACTACTCCGGCAATGGTCGGTCCTACATGGCGCAACTCCAGGGGGGTTGCGCGGAGGCTCGACTACATTTTTATATCCAGGTCTTTGGGTCAGTTGTCTGGGCGCCTGTTGCCTGTGTTCTTCACGGATCACGACGGGGTGTTCCTGCAGGTGGGGTCGCCAGTCTGCCTCTTCGGTAGGGGGTACTGGAAGCTAGATCGGGATATACTGGAGGAGCAGGCTTTCGTTGACGCATTTTTTTGTTTCTTTCGGAGGCTTGACGGCCTCCGGTCCATGTGCGAGGGGGTGTTAGGATTTAGTGGAGGTGAGGATTAGGGCTTTTATAATAGGATATTGTAAAAGGAAAAAAAGGGAGGAAAGGAGGGAGGTGGATCGTATCCAAAGGTTAATTGAACTCGAGTACGAGGCGGGCAACCTCGGCGGGTCGATTGACTGGGAGAGATTCGCAGCCCTAAAGGCGCAGCTCAGGGAGCTGCAGGAGCAGAAGGCTCGAGCTTTCCTGGAGCGTGCGCATAGTGGCTTTCTAGAACATAATGAGACTTGTTCCGCTATGTTCTTTAAGTCGGTTAGGGCCAGGCAGAGTAGGAGGGTAATGCAGGGCGTTAGGGAAGAAAATGGTAGTATAGTAAGTAAACCAGAGGAAATGGTCAGGGTGACAACTGATCATTTCCGAGGTTTATTTAAGGAAAGGGAAATAGATGTAGAGCAGGGAAACGTGTTTTTAGAACACTTGTCCCGGCGGTTGCCGGAGGACATTAGAGACGTGATGGAGGCCCAGATCTCACTAGAAGAGGTTGAGAGCGCTCTTAGGAGGATGGGTAAAGGGAAGGTGCCTGGGATGGATGGGCTGCCGGCTGAGTTTTACCTCAAGTTTTGGGGTATACTTGGACCGGTGGTCCTCGAAGTCTTGAAGGCCATCCTTGAGACGGGGGTCCCGGGGGGATCAATGGCTGTTGGTGTGCTGTCACTTCTTTATAAGAAGGGGGAAGCAACTGACCTTGGCAACTGGCGGCCGTTGACCATGCTGTGCGTAGATTACAAGATTCTTGCAAAGGTTTTAGCAGACCGGTTGCGCACAGCCCTTCCCTACGTCGTCCATGAGGATCAGACGTGCGGGGTAGAGGGCCGCTCTATAAGATGGAACCTACAGTTGATTAGGGACTCCATCGCCTGGGTTGAAGATAGAGGGCTGCCTTTAATGGTAGCAGCGCTAGATCAGGCGAAAGCCTTTGATCGCGTGAATAGATCCTTTCTATTCAGGGTATTAGGTAGATTAGGATTTGGGGAGAAGTTTATAGGATGGATCCGTACATTATATGTCGGAGCGGGGTGTCGAGTTAGTGTAAATAGTCACTTAGGTGACGTTTTTGACCTCTCGTCTGGGGTCAGGCAGGGATGCCCACTCTCGGCCCTCCTCTTCGTACTGTACATGGAGCCTCTGGGGGCTGCCATTAGGGCAGACACAGGGGTGGAGGGCTTGTTGATCCCTGGGAGCGGTGGGCTGCGTGTTAAGATGACGCAGTACGCCGACGACACTTCCTTGCTTTTGTGCAAGGACTCGTGCCTGACAAGGTCTCTTGCCATCATTGGGGATTTCACCCAAGCGTCGGGGGCGGTTCTGAATCATGCAAAGTCTTCCGTTAAGTTTTTCGGAAGATGGCGCGGTAGGACGGATGTGCCCGGGGGGTTATCTCTCTGTGAGGGGGCCCTGAGGATTCTTGGGGTCCATTTTGAGACCTCTGGCTCAGCGACGCTGAACTGGAACATGGGTATTGCAGTGGTACAGAAGAAGTTGGCAATGTGGAAGGCTAGGTCTTTGTCCTTTATAGGTAAGGTCCTGGTCCTAAAGGTGGATGTATTGCCATCTCTTTTGTACTTGGCGTACATCTACCCATTGCCAGCTTGTCTGAGGAGGCCTCTAGTGAGGCTTGTGTTTCAGTTCATGTGGGGTGGCAGGTACGAGTGGGTCGCCAGGGCGCGCATGCTCTGTCCCATCGGGGAGGGAGGTAGGGGGGTACCACATCTCCCCCTCAAGCTGGACGCAATTTTTGTTTCTTTCTTGTTGACGGAGCTTGCTCAGCCAGTTATACACCCGTCCGGTTACCTCCTGCGGGTGTTCTTCTCGTATCAGGCGAGAAGCGTAATGGTGTGGTCTAACGCGGGTCCTCGGGCGGAACAGCTGCCGTGGCACTTTGGCCATGCGGCCAAGTGGCTGCGTGCGCACCCCGAGGTTGAAGTTGCCCGAGTAGGTTTAGATCACAGGCACCTGTACGAGGAGGTCAGGCAGGCAGGGAGTCCTGCGCCTGTAGCGGGCATCTCGTCAGTGGTCTGGGAGGGAGTGCAGGCGCGGGGCCTGGACAACAGGCTCAAGGACCTGAATTGGTTGAGCCTCCATAAGTGCTTGCCGGTACGTTCCATCATGTACCGGCATAGTTTGTCGCGATCCTCCACCTGTCCAAGATCTGCTTGTGGCAGGGAGGAGACTGTGCGCCATGCCTTCTGGGACTGTGCCTTTGCCGGACTAGTCTGGGCTAGGGCACGGGTGTTGCTAGGTATGGTTAGGAGCGATTTTTTGCTGACTTGGGCTAGGTTAGAGAGAGGCGTAGGGAGAGCGAGAGGAACGGATAGGGACAGGTTTCTGCTCTGGCTTCTCATGAGTCTCTTTAAAAGGGGGCTGTGGGAAGCCAGGCAGAATTTAGTTAAGACAGGGAGAGATTGGGGGGTGGAAGGGATAGTGAGGAGGGTGGAAGGTGATGTGAGGGGGAGGATGAAGAGGGAGGAGATAAAGTGGGGGCAGCATGCGGCACGGGAGAGGTGGAAGGGGGGATTAGGGCTGGGAGTGTTAGAGTGAGGTTTGTAAGGGGATAGATTAGGGAAGGGAAGATAGGGAAGGGTTAGGTATTGGTTAGGTATGACGGGGAGGGACGATGCTCCCCTGAGGTTTGTTTTTGTTTGGGTGTTTGGTGATTTGGTTTTGTAAATAGTGAATTAAGAATGCTGGCTGGCTGGCTGGCTAGCAGAAGAAGAGAAGGAAAGAAACATTCAAACTGAAAGAAAGGCGAAGCGCTCTTCAATGGGGTCCCCCGTTTCCCGCCATTTTACTTAAAAAAAAAAAAAAAAAAAAAAAAGAATTGGGGCCAGGATTGTGTGTGTGTGTGTGTGTGTCTCTCTCTCTCTCTCTCTCTCTCTCTCTCTCTCTCTCTCTCTCTCTCTCTCTCTCTCTCTCTCTCTCTCTCTCTCTCTCTCTCTCTCTCTCTCTCTCTCTCTCTGTGTCTGCAACCTTCTTTTTATCCACAGACAGCCCTCGAAAACTTGGAAGAGTGGGTTCCGGGAGCACCCGCGGGAACCCTGCCTAGAGTGCACAGAGTGTGTCTCGGGCCCCGACCTCTTGACTTCCATATGACTCTGGTTTCTCTTCATTACGCACAAGCCTTTCGCCTTTTACTAAAGACTTCCGTGGAGAGGAACACTTACGAGTTCCACGTATTTTTGGAGCGGCTTTGCTTCTTGCAGAGCCCGGTATCTTGTTTCAAGAGAAATTGACAGAGATGGGCCAGGATAGTGACTTAAAGACGCATTAGCGACTTTTTCCAAAAAACACCTGCCTGTTTGTTGCCAGGGAAACGGTGGGTGGGTGGTTGGGTGGTTGAGTGAGTGGGGGTTGGAGGGAGAGAGGAGCTGGCTTTTGCCAACCCACCCGCTGGGGTCTGTCGAGACCCCCGGGGGTCCGGCGGTTTCAGGGTTCCATTTGTGGGTTATTGCTTCTCGGCCTTTTGGCTCAGATCAAGCTTGGTACTGAGGTGCCCCAGAGCCCGCTGAGTCAAAAGGTCGAAGTAGAAGGGCGGTAAAAGGTTTGTGATTTATCTAATCTTTCAAGTTTTTCTGTGTTTTTTCCCTCCTTTTTTTGTTTTTTGGATTGTCTGGAGGAGAGCGTTGATCTCCTTGCGGAGATGACGCATTTTTCATCAAGTGGGTCAGTCCCTGGGATAGGGTTAGCAAATACCCTGCGTTTCTCTTGGAAAGAAAAGGATGTGGATCCATTTGGACGAGAAGCTTTTGGGAGAACCATCCTGATTGGATTGCTGAAACTGTCGGTGAAGGAAGTGTTTTGCCTTCAAGGAAACTCTTTGGACGGTTCTTTTGATGTGGCTTTCTTCACAGAAGGCAAGCACGATGAGATCCTGAAGAAAGTGAGAGCGGTGGGAGATACGGGGCCAATGTGTCATTACATGGTGAAGAGCTTGGCTAGGAATAATTTCCGGGTTGTGACGGTGAACATGTATAACCCCTACGTCAAGGATGAAGAGGTGAGGGCCTTTCTGGGGAGATATATGGATAATGTCTCCTCAGGAAGGCCCCTCAAGGACTCGTTGGGTTTTTGGACGGGGAGGAGAGGGTTTCAGGCCCTCCTAAGGGAAGATCCTCGGGGGGTGGGAGGGTACCTTCATCCCCCGGCTATGTTCTCCCTGGGGGCTGACAGGGGGACGTTGTACTATGCACGTCAGCCCCCTTTCTGCAGGCGCTGTATGGCCTATGGACACATCCTGGCCTCGTGCAGCACTAGAAAGTGCAGATTTTGTGGATCTGGGGAGCACGAGGCCAAGGACTGTGACGAGCCGAAGGCTTGCCACGGGTGTGGTTCCACTCAGCACCTGTGGCGTGATTGCCCGGCTCGTCAGCGGTCATACGCGTCTGCAGTTGGAGGGGGAGCAGGAGCGGGGGATGGGGGAAGAAGAGGAGGGGAAGGAAGGCCTTTTCAGGCAAAGACTGTGATTGCTGAAGGAAAAGACAAAAAGAAAGAAGAGGAGAACGGAGTGAAAGCAGGGGGAGAAGATGTGGAAGAAGGAAAGGAGAATGAAGCAAAAGGAACGGAAGAACGAGAGAAAACAACAGTGGAGGGAGTGGTGGGGGAGGGGGTGCCTGTGGCAGGACCTGTGGTGGGGGAGGGGGTACCTGTGGCAGGACTTGTGGAGGGGGGAGAGGGGGTGCGGGATTGGGGGGACAGCCTGTCGAGCTCCCTCGTGGAAGAATTGAGGGAAATGGTGGAGGAGCTGGCGGGGAAGGGAGGTGGTGTCTCCCCGCTACCTCCTTCACCAAAGAAGAAAGAGAAGAAAGGGAAGAGGAAGGGGAGCTCGACAGGAAGTGAGAGGGAGGGGGGTGTGGAGGGGGAGGGGGGGGCTAAGAGATCAGCGGGGGGGGGGGAGGGGGGAGGCGTCAGGAGAGGAGAAGACGTCCCCGCCGGTGGAGATGGACCAGGGGAGCATCGGGTGAGTCTCCTGTTTTTTCTTTGGGTTTTGGGTTTAGTGGTTGGTTATTATTAAATGAATATGTCTGTTTCTTTTCTTAGTTTAAATGTTAGAGGGTTGAGGGATTTTGTTAAAAGGAGGGCGGTTTTTTGTTATTTAGAGGGTGTGGGTTTTGATTTCTGTTTTTTACAGGAGGTTCACCTGAGGGATGGTGGGGATGTGCATAGATTTAGGAGGGAGTGGGATAAGGGGGAATCTTTTTGGGGCATAGGAGGGGTGCACTCAACAGGAGTAGGAATTTTGTGTGGAAATAGAGAGGTTAAGATAGAGAGCACTTTTGTTATAATGCAGGGTAGAGTAATGGGGATAGATGTAGTGTATAGAGAAGCTAGGTATAGGTTAATTGGGGTGTATGGACCACAGGTGGCGGCAGACAGGAGGGAGATGGTGGACTGTCTGGCGCCCCTGTGTGTTACAAATAGGCACTTGGTGATAGGAGGGGATTTTAATATAGATTTAGAGGTAGGGGGTGATAGTAGTGTAGGCGCAATCACCGGGCTAATGGCTTGCCATGGTCTGGTTGATGGTGGCCTGCATACTACTCCGGCAATGGTCGGTCCTACATGGCGCAACTCCAGGGGGGTTGCGCGGAGGCTCGACTACATTTTTATATCCAGGTCTTTGGGTCAGTTGTCTGGGCGCCTGTTGCCTGTGTTCTTCACGGATCACGACGGGGTGTTCCTGCAGGTGGGGTCGCCAGTCTGCCTCTTCGGTAGGGGGTACTGGAAGCTAGATCGGGATATACTGGAGGAGCAGGCTTTCGTTGACGCATTTTTTTGTTTCTTTCGGAGGCTTGACGGCCTCCGGTCCATGTGCGAGGGGGTGTTAGAGTGGTGGGATTTAGTGAAGGTGAGGATTAGGGCTTTTATAATAGGATATTGTAAAAGGAAAAAAAGGGAGGAAAGGAGGGAGGTGGATCGTATCCAAAGGTTAATTGAACTCGAGTACGAGGCGGGCAACCTCGGCGGGTCGATTGACTGGGAGAGATTCACAGCCCTAAAGGCGCAGCTCAGGGAGCTGCAGGAGCAGAAGGCTCGAGCTTTCCTGGAGCGTGCGCATAGTGGCTTTCTAGAACATAATGAGACTTGTTCCGCTATGTTCTTTAAGTCGGTTAGGGCCAGGCAGAGTAGGAGGGTAATGCATGGCGTTAGGGAAGAAAATGGTAGTATAGTAAGTAAACCAGAGGAAATGGTCAGGGTGACAACTGATCATTTCCGAGGTTTATTTAAGGAAAGGGAAATAGATGTAGAGCAGGGAAACGTGTTTTTAGAACACTTGTCCCGGCGGTTGCCGGAGGACATTAGAGACGTGATGGAGGCCCAGATCTCAATAGAAGAGGTTGAGAGCGCTCTTAGGAGGATGGGTAAAGGGAAGGTGCCTGGGATGGATGGGCTGCCGGCTGAGTTTTACCTCAAGTTTTGGGGTATACTTGGACCGGTGGTCCTCGAAGTCTTGAAGGCCATCCTTGAGACGGGGGTCCCGGGGGGATCAATGGCTGTTGGTGTGCTGTCACTTCTTTATAAGAAGGGGGAAGCAACTGACCTTGGCAACTGGCGGCCGTTGACCATGCTGTGCGTAGATTACAAGATTCTTGCAAAGGTTTTAGCAGACCGGTTGCGCACAGCCCTTCCCTACGTCGTCCATGAGGATCAGACGTGCGGGGTAGAGGGCCGCTCTATAAGATGGAACCTACAGTTGATTAGGGACTCCATCGCCTGGGTTGAAGATAGAGGGCTGCCTTTAATGGTAGCAGCGCTAGATCAGGCGAAAGCCTTTGATCGCGTGAATAGATCCTTTCTATTCAGGGTATTAGGTAGATTAGGATTTGGGGAGAAGTTTATAGGATGGATCCGTACATTATATGTCGGAGCGGGGTGTCGAGTTAGTGTAAATAGTCACTTAGGTGACGTTTTTGACCTCTCGTCTGGGGTCAGGCAGGGATGCCCACTCTCGGCCCTCCTCTTCGTACTGTACATGGAGCCTCTGGGGGCTGCCATTAGGGCAGACACAGGGGTGGAGGGCTTGTTGATCCCTGGGAGCGGTGGGCTGCGTGTTAAGATGACGCAGTACGCCGACGACACTTCCTTGCTGTTGTGCAAGGACTCGTGCCTGACAAGGTCTCTTGCCATCATTGGGGATTTCACCCAAGCGTCGGGGGCGGTTCTGAATCATGCAAAGTCTTCCGTTAAGTTTTTCGGAAGATGGCGCGGTAGGACGGATGTGCCCGGGGGGTTATCTCTCTGTGAGGGGGCCCTGAGGATTCTCGGGGTCCATTTTGAGACCTCTGGCTCAGCGACGCTGAACTGGAACATGGTTATTGCAGTGGTACAGAAGAAGTTGGCAATGTGGAAGGCTAGGTCTTTGTCCTTTATAGGTAAGGTCCTGGTCCTAAAGGTGGATGTATTGCCATCTCTTTTGTACTTGGCGTACATATACCCATTGCCGGCTTGTCTGAGGAGGCCTCTAGTGAGGCTTGTGTTTCAGTTCATGTGGGGTGGCAGGTACGAGTGGGTCGCCAGGGCGCGCATGCTCTGTCCCATCGGGGAGGGAGGTAGGGGGGTACCACATCTCCCCCTCAAGCTGGACGCAATTTTTGTTTCTTTCTTGTTGACGGAGCTTGCTCAGCCAGTTATACACCCGTCCGGTTACCTCCTGCGGGTGTTCTTCTCGTATCAGGCGAGAAGCGTAATGGTGTGGTCTAACGCGGGTCCTCGGGCGGAACAGCTGCCGTGGCACTTTGGCCATGCGGCCAAGTGGCTGCGTGCGCACCCCGAGGTTGAAGTTGCCCGAGTAGGTTTAGATCACAGGCACCTGTACGAGGAGGTCAGGCAGGCAGGGAGTCCTGCGCCTGTAGCGGGCATCTCGTCAGTGGTCTGGGAGGGAGTGCAGGCGCGGGGCCTGGACAACAGGCTCAAGGACCTGAATTGGTTGAGCCTCCATAAGTGCTTGCCGGTACGTTCCATCATGTACCGGCATAGTTTGTCGCGATCCTCCACCTGTCCAAGATCTGCTTGTGGCAGGGAGGAGACTGTGCGCCATGCCTTCTGGGACTGTGCCTTTGCCGGACTAGTCTGGGCTAGGGCACGGGTGTTGCTAGGTATGGTTAGGAGCGATTTTTTGCTGACTTGGGCTAGGTTAGAGCGAGGCGTAGGGAGAGCGAGGGGAACGGAAAGGGACAGGTTTCTGCTCTGGCTTCTCATGAGTCTCTTTAAAAGGGGGCTGTGGGAAGCCAGGCAGAATTTAGTTAAGACAGGGAGAGATTGGGGGGTGGAAGGGATAGTGAGGAGGGTGGAAGGTGATGTGAGGGGGAGGATGAAGAGGGAGGAGATAAAGTGGGGGCAGCATGCGGCACGGGAGAGGTGGAAGGGGGGATTAGGGCTGGGAGTGTTAGAGTGAGGTTTGTAAGGGGATAGATTAGGGAAGGGAAGATAGGGAAGGGTTAGGTATTGGTTAGGTATGACGGGGAGGGACGATGCTCCCCTGAGGTTTGTTTTTGTTTGGGTGTTTGGTGATTTGGTTTTGTAAATAGTGAATTAAGAATGAGTGAGAATTATGGTTTGTAAAGTATGAATGGTATTGAGTGTAAATAAATTATTTTTTGTAAAAAAAAAAAAAAATCTGTTCTTATCAGTTTAATATCTGATACGTCCCCCATCGGGGGACTACATATTAAATGGATTTTTCGAACAGGGAGTCGGAAATGGGGCTTGCTCCGTCCGCTCCACGCATCGACCCGGTATTGCAGTACCTCCGGGAACGGTGCAACACTTTTCTCCCGTTGTCAAGGGAAAATGCACATTCACAAAGCTATGTAAACAGCTGGCTAGCTAGCTAGCTAGCTGGCTGGCTAGCAGAAGAAGAGAAGGAAAGAAACATTCAAACTGAAAGAAAGGCGAAGCGCTCTTCAATGGGGTCCCCCGTTTCCCGCCATTTTACTTAAAAAAAAAAAAAAAAAAAAAAAAAGAATTGGGGCCAGGATTGTGTGTGTGTGTGTCTCTCTCTCTCTCTCTCTGTCTCTCTGTGCCTCTGTGTCTGTGACCTTCTTTTTATCCACAGACAGCCCTCGAAAACTTGGAAGAGTGGGTTCCGGGAGCACCCGCGGGAACCCTGCCTAGAGTGCACAGAGTGTGTCTCGGGCCCCGACCTCTTGACTTCCATATGACTCTGGTTTCTCTTCATTACGCACAAGCCTTTCGCCTTTTACTAAAGACTTCCGTGGAGAGGAACACTTACGAGTTCAACGTATTTTTGGAGCGGCTTTGCTTCTTGCAGAGCCCGGTATCTTGTTTCAAGGGAAATTGACAGAGATGGGCCAGGATAGTGACTTAAAGACGCATTAGCGACTTTTTCCAAAAAACACCTGCCTGTTTGTTGCCAGGGAAACGGTGGGTGGGTGGGTGGGTGGGTTGGTTGAGTGGGGGTTGGAGGGAGAGAGGAGCTGGCTTTTGCCAACCCACCCGCTGAGGTCTGTCGAGACCCCCGGGGGTCCGGCGGTTTCAGGGTTCCATTTGTGGGTTATCGCTTCTCGGCCTTTTGGCTCAGATCAAGCTTGGTACTGAGGTGCCCCAGAGCCCGCTGAGCCAAAAGGTCGAAGGACGACCGGAGGGAGGAATTTTTACAAGGATTTGGCGGTTTTTTTAGAACCAACTTTCCTTTATTTTTCAGCTTCTGTCTAAAGAGAGCTTTTTTGGAAGAATGGAGCAACAGAAAAAAGAACGGGCAGTACCTACAATCGGGTTGGCTAACACGGTGAGATTTTCGTGGATTGAAAAGGAGAAGGAGCCATGGGGGAGAGAGACTTTTGGGAGGAATATCCTGATGGCCTACCTAAACCTGCAGGTCAAAGATGTTCTCTGTCTGCAGGGGAATCCATTAGAGAAGGCTTTTGACGTGACTTTATACACGGAGGAGAGACATGACGGAATAATGAAGAAGGTGAGGGCGGAGAAAGAAGAAGGACCCCTGTGCCATTATGCGGTGACCAGCCTGGCAAGGAATAACTTCAGGGTGGTCACCGTAAACATGTACAATCCGCATGTGAAGGATGAAGAAGTGAGGGCCTTTCTGGGGAGGTACATGGACAATGTCTCCTCAGCGAGGTACCTCAGGGACTCCCTGGGTTTCTGGAACGGGAAGAGAGGTTTCCAGGCGTTACTCAGGGAGTCCCCGAAGAGTGTGGATGGCTACCTCCATCCTCCGGCGATGTTCTCCCTGGGGGCTGACAGGGGAACACTATACTATGCACGTCAGCCCCCGTTCTGCAGGCGTTGTATGGCCTACGGCCATATCCTGGCCTCGTGCAGCACCAAGAAGTGTCGATTCTGTGGGTCGGAGGAGCACGAGGCCAGGGAATGTGACGAGCCCAAGGCTTGCCACGGGTGTGGCTCGAGAGCACACCTGTGGCGTGATTGCCCGGCTCGTCACAGGTCATACGCGTCTGCAGCTGGGGGGGGAGCGGGGGATGGGGGGAGGAAAGAAAGGACGCGTGCGGATTGTACGGATGGCACAGGGGAAAAGACGGCAAGGGAAGAGGACGGGAAGAAGGAAGAGGCGAGAAGAAAGAGGAGTGACGATGGGAAGAAGGAAAAAGAAGGAGAGAAGAAAAAGAAGGCGGAAGAACGGGAAGGAGCGGAGAAGAGGGAGAGTGGGACAGCGGTGCGAGAAGGAGTGGAAGAGGGAACGGTGACAGTGACTGGGACGGAGGGAGGGGTGGAGGTGGGAGGGGAGGGGGTGGGAGGGGGAGATGGGGGGAAGGAGTGGGGGGACAGCCTGCCAGGCTTCCTAGAGGAAGAGACAAGGGAATTGGTGGAGGAGTTAGCGGGGAGGGGACGTTGTGTTTCCCCGCTACCTCCTTCACCAAAGAAGAAGGGGAAGAAGAGGGTAAGCTTGGCAGGTAGTGAGAGGGAGGGGGGTGTGGAGGGGAAGGGGGGGGCTAAGAGAGTGGCGGGGGGGGGGAGGGGGGGGTGCGTTGGCCTCCCTGTTTGCCTCAGCCCCTTACATTCTGGTGGAGGATGACTCCAGTGAGGGGTCTGTGGGCTGTGTGCTAGAGGGATCCCAACTACTGTTTGAGGAGATGGGGTCCCCTACGCTCAGCCCCGAGGCATACAGGGAGGGGGGGGTGGAGGGTGGTGGTGAGGAACCCGGGATGCAGGGCACTCGGCCTAACACACTGCCTGCATCCTGGGTTGGAGAGATGGAGGAGGACGGGGGGGGCGTCGGAAGTGGAGAGGACGTCCCCGCCGGTGGAGATGGACCAGGGGAGCATCGGGTGAGTCTCCTGTTTTTTGTTTGGTTTGGGTTTATTTGTTGAGGGTTTGTTTGTTTTGTAAATAATTAAATGAATTTTTCTGTTAAATTGTTTAGTTTAAATGTAAGGGGGTTGAGGGATGTTATTAAAAGGAGGGCGGTGTTTAATTTTTTAGAGGGTGTGGGGTTTGATTTTTGTTTTTTACAGGAGGTTCACCTGAGGGATGGTGGGGATGTGTGTAGATTTAGGAAGGAGTGGGATAAGGGGGAATCTTTTTGGGGCATAGGAGGGGTGCACTCAACAGGAGTAGGAATATTGTGTGGTAATAGAGAGGTTAAGGTAGAGAGCACTTTTGTAATAGTGCAGGGTAGAGTATTGGGGATAGATGTAGTGTATAGAGAAGCTAGGTATAGGTTAATTGGGGTATATGGGCCACAGGTGGCGGCAGACAGAAGGGAGATGGTGGACTGTCTGGCGCCCCTGTGTGTCACAAATAGGCACTTGGTGATAGGAGGGGACTTTAATATAGATTTAGGGGTAGGTGGTGATAGTAGTGCAGGCGCAATCACCGGGCTAATGGCTTGCCATGGTCTGGTTGACGGTGGCCTGCATACTACTCCGGCAATGGTCGGTCCTACATGGCGCAACTCCAGGGGGGTTGCGCGGAGGCTCGACTACATTTTTATATCCAGGTCTTTGGGTCAGTTGTCTGGGCGCCTGTTGCCTGTGTTCTTCACGGATCACGACGGGGTGTTCCTGCAGGTGGGGTCGCCAGTCTGCCTCTTCGGTAGGGGGTACTGGAAGCTAGATCGGGATATACTGGAGGAGCAGGCTTTCGTTGACGCATTTTTTTGTTTCTTTCGGAGGCTTGACGGCCTCCGGTCCATGTGCGAGGGGGTGTTAGAGTGGTGGGATTTAGTGGAGGTGAGGATTAGGGCTTTTATAATAGGATATTGTAAAAGGAAAAAAAGGGAGGAAAGGAGGGAGGTGGATCGTATCCAAAGGTTAATTGAACTCGAGTACGAGGCGGGCAACCTCGGCGGGTCGATTGACTGGGAGAGATTCGCAGCCCTAAAGGCGCAGCTCAGGGAGCTGCAGGAGCAGAAGGCTCGAGCTTTCCTGGAGCGTGCGCATAGTGGCTTCCTAGAACATAATGAGACTTGTTCCGCTATGTTCTTTAAGTCGGTTAGGGCCAGGCAGAGTAGGAAGATAATGCATGGCGTTACGGAAGAAAATGGTAGTATAGTAAGTAAACCAGAGGAAATGGTCAGGGTGACAACTGATCATTTCCGAGGTTTATTTAAGGAAAGGGAAATAGATGTAGAGCAGGGAAACGTGTTTTTAGAACACTTGTCCCGGCGGTTGCCGGAGGACATTAGAGACGTGATGGAGGCCCAGATCTCACTAGAAGAGGTTGAGAGCGCTCTTAGGAGGATGGGTAAAGGGAAGGTGCCTGGGATGGATGGGCTGCCGGCTGAGTTTTACCTCAAGTTTTGGGGTATACTTGGACCGGTGGTCCTCGAAGTCTTGAAGGCCATCCTTGAGACGGGGGTCCCGGGGGGATCAATGGCTGTTGGTGTGCTGTCACTTCTTTATAAGAAGGGGGAAGCAACTGACCTTGGCAACTGGCGGCCGTTGACCATGCTGTGCGTAGATTACAAGATTCTTGCAAAGGTTTTAGCAGACCGGTTGCGCACAGCCCTTCCCTACGTCGTCCATGAGGATCAGACGTGCGGGGTAGAGGGCCGCTCTATAAGATGGAACCTACAGTTGATTAGGGACTCCATCGCCTGGGTTGAAGATAGAGGGCTGCCTTTAATGGTAGCAGCGCTAGATCAGGCGAAAGCCTTTGATCGCGTGAATAGATCCTTTCTATTCAGGGTATTAGGTAGATTAGGGTTTGGGGAGAAGTTTATAGGATGGATCCGTACATTATATGTCGGAGCGGGGTGTCGAGTTAGTGTAAATAGTCACTTAGGTGACGTTTTTGACCTCTCGTCTGGGGTCAGGCAGGGATGCCCACTCTCGGCCCTCCTCTTCGTACTGTACATGGAGCCTCTGGGGGCTGCCATTAGGGCAGACACAGGGGTGGAGGGCTTGTTGATCCCTGGGAGCGGTGGGCTGCGTGTTAAGATGACGCAGTACGCCGACGACACTTCCTTGCTTTTGTGCAAGGACTCGTGCCTGACAAGGTCTCTTGCCATCATTGGGGATTTCACCCAAGCGTCGGGGGCGGTTCTGAATCATGCAAAGTCTTCCGTTAAGTTTTTCGGAAGATGGCGCGGTAGGACGGATGTGCCCGGGGGGTTATCTCTCTGTGAGGGGGCCCTGAGGATTCTTGGGGTCCATTTTGAGACCTCTGGCTCAGCGACGCTGAACTGGAACATGGGTATTGCAGTGGTACAGAAGAAGTTGGCAATGTGGAAGGCTAGGTCTTTGTCCTTTATAGGTAAGGTCCTGGTCCTAAAGGTGGATGTATTGCCATCTCTTTTGTACTTGGCGTACATCTACCCATTGCCAGCTTGTCTGAGGAGGCCTCTAGTGAGGCTTGTGTTTCAGTTCATGTGGGGTGGCAGGTACGAGTGGGTCGCCAGGGCGCGCATGCTCTGTCCCATCGGGGAGGGAGGTAGGGGGGTACCACATCTCCCCCTCAAGCTAGACGCCATTTTTGTTTCTTTCATGTTGACGGAGCTTGCTCAGCCAGTTATACACCCGTCCGGTTACCTCCTGCGGGTGTTCTTCTCGTATCAGGCGAGAAGCGTAATGGTGTGGTCTAACGCGGGTCCTCGGGCGGAACAGCTGCCGTGGCACTTTGGCCATGCGGCCAAGTGGCTGCGTGCGCACCCCGAGGTTGAAGTTGCCCGAGTAGGTTTAGATCACAGGCACCTGTACGAGGAGGTCAGGCAGGCAGGGAGTCCTGCGCCTGTAGCGGGCATCTCGTCGGTGGTCTGGGAGGGAGTGCAGGCGCGGGGCCTGGACAACAGGCTCAAGGACCTGAATTGGTTGAGCCTCCATAAGTGCTTGCCGGTACGTTCCATCATGTACCGGCATAGTTTGTCGCGATCCTCCACCTGTCCAAGATCTGCTTGTGGCAGGGAGGAGACTGTGCGCCATGCCTTCTGGGACTGTGCCTTTGCCGGACTAGTCTGGGCTAGGGCACGGGTGTTGCTAGGTATGGTTAGGAGCGATTTTTTGCTGACTTGGGCTAGGTTAGAGCGAGGCGTAGGGAGAGCGAGGGGAACGGATAGGGACAGGTTTCTGCTCTGGCTTCTCATGAGTCTCTTTAAAAGGGGGCTGTGGGAAGCCAGGCAGAATTTAGTTAAGACAGGGAGAGATTGGGGGGTGGAAGGGATAGTGAGGAGGGTGGAAGGTGATGTGAGGGGGAGGATGAAGAGGGAGGAGATAAAGTGGGGGCAGCATGCGGCACGGGAGAGGTGGAAGGGGGGATTAGGGCTGGGAGTGTTAGAGTGAGGTTTGTAAGAGGATAGATTAGGGAAGGGAAGATAGGGAAGGGTTAGGTATTGGTTAGGTATGACGGGGAGGGACGATGCTCCCCTGAGGTTTGTTTTTGTTTGGGTGTTTGGTGATTTGGGTTTGTAAATAGAGTGAGTTAAGAATGAATGAGAATTATGGTTTGTAAAGTATGAATGGTATTGAGTGTAAATAAATTATTTTTTGTAAAAAAAAAAAAATCTGTTCTTATCAGTTTAATATCTGATACGTCCCCCATTGGGGGACTACATATTAAATGGATTTTTCGAACAGGGAGTCGGAAATGGGGCTTGCTCCGTCCGCTCCACGCATCGACCCGGTATTGCAGTACCTCCGGGAACGGTGCAACACTTTTCTCCCGTTGTCAAGGGAAAATGCACATTCACAAAGCTATGTAAACAGCTGGCTAGCTAGCTAGCTAGCTAGCTAGCTAGCTGGCTGGCTAGCAGAAGAAGAGAAGGAAAGAAACATTCAAACTGAAAGAAAGGCGAAGCGCTCTTCAATGGGGTCCCCCGTTTCCCGCCATTTTACTTAAAAAAAAAAAAAGAATTGGGGCCAGGATTGTGTGTGTGTGTGTGTGTGTCTCTCTCTCTCTCTCTCTCTCTCTCTCTCTCTCTCTCTCTCTCTCTCTCACTCTCTCTCTCTCTCTCTCTCTCTCTCTCTCTCTCTCTCTGTGTCTGCGACCTTCTTTTTATCCACAGACAGCCCTCGAAAACTTGGAAGAGTGGGTTCCGGGAGCACCCGCGGGAACCCTGCCTAGAGTGCACAGAGTGTGTCTCGGGCCCCGACCTCTTGACTTCCATATGACTCTGGTTTCTCTTCATTACGCACAAGCCTTTCGCCTTTTACTAAAGACTTCCGTGGAGAGGAACACTTACGAGTTCCACGTATTTTTGGAGCGGCTTTGCTTCTTGCAGAGCCCGGTATCTTGTTTCAAGAGAAATTGACAGAGATGGGCCAGGATAGTGACTTAAAGACGCATTAGCGACTTTTTCCAAAAAACACCTGCCTGTTTGTTGCCAGGGAAACGGTGGGTGGGTGGTTGGGTGGTTGAGTGAGTGGGGGTTGGAGGGAGAGAGGAGCTGGCTTTTGCCAACCCACCCGCTGGGGTCTGTCGAGACCCCCGGGGGTCCGGCGGTTTCAGGGTTCCATTTGTGGGTTATCGCTTCTCGGCCTTTTGGCTAAGATCAAGCTTGACACCGAGGTGTCCCACAGCTCGCTTAGCCAGAAGGTCGTACCAGGAGGGCGGTAAAGGTTTTTTTGTTGAACTGGGTTATAAATTAATTTTTCTCAGTTTTTTCAAGACAAACATCTATTCAACGGTCTCTTTTTTGAAGAGAGCTGGTTATTTTTGTTTTGGTTTTCTCTGATCACGCCATTTTCCAGGAAGATGGCAAGAAATCCAACCAGCAGGATGGTTCCCGGAATTGGGCAAGCGAACTCTATAAGATTTGTTTGGAAGGAGAAGGAATTGGAGCCATTTGGGCGAGAGAGTTTCGGGAGGACTATTTTGATGGGAGTCCTGAAGCTTGCTGTGAAGGATGTTTTTTGTCTTCAAGGGAACCAGGTGGAGGGCACTTTTGATGTGACCCTCTACACGGAGGAGAAACACGAAGAGGTAATGAAGAGGGTAAAGGACGTGGAAGGTGCAAAGCCGATGGGATATTATGCAGTCACCAGCCTTGCTAAAAACAATTTCAGGGTGGTGACTGTGAATATGTATAACCCCCATGTAAAGGATGACGATGTGAGGGCCTTCCTGGGGAGGTATATGGAGAATATCTCCTCAGCAAGGCTCCTCAGGGACTCTCTCGGCATATGGAATGGGAGGAGAAGTTTCCAAGCTCTCCTCAAAGAAGACCCCAAGGGCCTGGGTGGCTACCTCCATCCCCCCGCAATGTTCTCCCTGGGGGCTGACCGGGGGACCTTGTATTATGCCCGTCAGCCTCCGTTCTGCAGGCGTTGTATGGCCTACGGACATACCATGGCCTCGTGCGAAGACATCAGAAAGTGCAGGATCTGCGGGTCGGGTGAGCACGAGGCCAGGGGATGTGGCGAGCCCAAGGTGTGCCACGGGTGTGGCTCATCAGCACACCTGTGGCGGGATTGCCCAGCTCGCCAGAGGTCATACGCGTCTGCAGCTGGAGGGGGAACGAGAGCGGGGGATGGGGAAAGAGGAGGAGGCCCGTACAATAGCAAGGGTCCAGAAAGAACAGCTGCTCAGGAGGACGCAGCGGCTGGAGAAGAGGGGAGAAAGGAGACGGATGAAGGCAATGGAGTGGAAGGACTGGAGAGGGAAACAACGGAGGAAGAGGGGGCTGAGAAGGAGGGGGCAACAGGACATGAAGGACCGGAGGGAGGGGAGGAGGGGGGAGGGGGTGTGAGTGGTGTGGGTGAGTGGGGGGACAGCATGTCTAGTTTCCTTGTAGAGGAGATGAGGGAAATGGTGGAGGAGTTAGCGGGGAAGAGGGGTGGCGTCTCCCCGCTACCTCCTACACCAAAAAAGAAAGGGAAAAGGAAGGGGCCAGGCAGGGAGAAGGAGGGGGTTGGGGAAGGAGGGGGGGGGGGAGCCAAGCGAGGGATGGGGGAGGGAAAGATGCATTTATCCTCTCTTTTTTCCGCAGCCCCGCAGCAATTGGTGGAAGGTGAATCCCTGGAGGCTGTTCGGGACGTTTTGACTGGGGGCTCTCAACTCCTCTTTGAGGAGGTGGGGTCCCCTAGTCTCGGCCCAGCAGTTTTCAGGGAGGAAGGAATGGAGGGTGTTGGTGGGGAACCCAGGATGCAGGGAACTCGGCCTAACACCATACCTGCATCCTGGGTTGGAGTAATGGAGGAGGACGGGGGGACGTCAGATGAGGGGAAGACGTCCCTACCGGATGTGATGGACCAGGGGAGCATCAGGTGAGCCTCCTGTTGTTTGTGGTTGTTTTGGGTTTTATTTCTGAAAAAGTGAAATTATTTTGTGGTTTGTTTATAAGATAATCTTATGTTAATTTTGTTTAGTTTAAACGTAAGGGGTATAAGGGACTTTGTTAAGAGGAGGGCGGTTTTTAGTTTTTTAGAGGGGGTGGGTTTTGATGTTTGTTTTTTGCAGGAGGTTCACCTGAGGGATGGAGGGGATGTCAAAAGGTTTAGGAGAGAGTGGGATAAGGGTTTTTCGTTGTGGGGCATAGGAGGGGTGCACTCAATGGGGGTAGGGATATTGTTTGGGAATAGGGAGGTTATTGTAGAGAGCACTTTTGTCGTAGTACAGGGGAGAGTTTTGGGTGTAGATATCACATATAGGGATATTAGATATAGGTTATTTGGGGTGTACGGGCCACAGGTGGCGGCAGACAGGAGGGAGATGGTGGACTGTCTGGCGCCCCTGTGTGTCACAAATAGGCACTTAGTGATAGGAGGTGATTTGAATATAGATTTGGGGATAGGGGGAGACAGTAGTGCAGGCGCCATCACCGGGCTAATGGCTTGCCATGGCCTGGTCGATGGTGGCCTGCACACTACTCCGGCAATGGTCGGTCCCACATGGCGCAACTCCAGGGGGGTTGCGCGGAGGCTCGACTATATTTTTGTATCTAGGTCTTTGGGTCGGTTGTCTGGGCGGCTGTTGCCTGTCTTCTTTTCGGACCATGACGGGGTGCTCCTGCAGGTGGGGTCGCCAGTCTGCCTCTTCGGTAGGGGGTACTGGAAACTAGATCGGGATTTACTGGATGAGCAGGGTTTTGTTAATGCTGTCACAGGGGTGTTTCGGAGGCTTGAAGGCCTCCGGCCCATGTGTGAGGGGGTGTTGGAGTGGTGGGATATAGTAAAGGTAAGGATTAGGGCCTTTATTATAGGATATGGTAAGAGGAAGAAAAGGGAGGAAAGGAGGGAGGTGGATCATATCCAAAGGTTGCTCGAACTTGAGTACGAGGCAGGCAACCTCGGTGGTTCGATTGACTGGGAGAAATCCACAGCCCTGAAGGCGCAGCTCAGGGAGCTGCAGGAGCTGAAGGCTCGAGCTTTCCTGGAGCGTGCACATAGTGGCTTTTTAGAACATAATGAGACTTGTTCCGCTATGTTCTTTAAGTCGGTTAGGGCAAGGCAGAGTAGGAAGGTAATGCATGGAGTTAGAAAAGAAGATGGTAGTGTAGTAAGTAAACCAGAGGAGATGGTCAGGGTGACAACTGATCATTTCCAAGGTTTATTTAAGGAAAGGGAAATAGATGTAGAGCAGGGAAATGTGTTTTTAGAACACTTGTCCCGGCGGTTGCCGGAGGACATTAGAGACGTGATGGAGGCCCAGATCTCACTAGAAGAGGTTGAGAGCGCTCTTAGGAGGATGGGAAAAGGGAAGGTGCCTGGGATGGATGGGCTTCCGGCGGAGTTTTACCTCAAGTTTTGGGGTATACTTGGACCGGTGGTACTCGAAGTCTTGAAGGCCATCCTCGAGACGGGTGTCCCGGGGGGTTCAATGGTAGTCGGTGTGCTGTCACTTCTTTACAAGAAGGGGGACGCAACCGACCTTGGCAACTGGCGGCCATTGACCATGCTGTGTGTAGACTACAAGTTGCTTGCAAAGGTCTTAGCGGACCGGTTGCGCACAGCACTTCCCTACGTCGTCCATGAGGATCAGACGTGCGGGGTAGAGGGACGCTCAATTAGATGGAACCTTCAGTTGATCAGGGACTCCATCGCCTGGGTTGAAGATAGAGGTCTGCCTTTAATGGTAGCAGCGCTTGATCAGGCGAAAGCCTTTGATCGCGTGAATAGATCCTTTCTATTCAGGGTATTAGGTAGATTAGGGTTTGGGGAGAAGTATATAGGATGGATCTGTACATTATATGTCGGAGCGGGGTGTCGAGTTAGCGTAAACGGTCACTTGGGTGACGTTTTTGACCTCTCGTCTGGGGTCAGGCAGGGGTGCCCGCTCTCGGCACTCCTCTTCGTTCTGTACATGGAGCCTCTGGGGGCTGCCATTAGGGCAGACACAGGGGTGGAGGGCTTGTTGATCCCTGGAAGCGGTGGGCTGCGTGTTAAGATGACGCAGTACGCCGACGACACTTCCTTGCTCCTATGCAAGGACTCGTGCCTGACAAGGTCCCTTGCCATCATTGGGGATTTCACCCGAGCGTCGGGGGCGGTTCTGAACCATGCAAAGTCTTCCGTTAAGTTTTTCGGAAGATGGCGCGGTAGAACGGATGTGCCCGGGGGGTTATCTCTCTGAGAGGGGGCCCTGAGGATTCTCGGGGTCCATTTTGAGACCTCTGGCTCAGCGACGCTGAACTGGAACATGAGGATCGCAGTGGTACAGAGGAAGCTAGCAATGTGGAAGGCTAGGTCTTTGTCTTTTATAGGTAAGGTCCTGGTCCTAAAGGTGGATGTATTGCCATCTCTATTGTATTTGGCATACATCTACCCATTGCCGGCTTGTCTGAGGAGGCCTCTAGTGAGGCTCGTGTTTCAGTTCATGTGGGGTGGCAGGTACGAGTGGGTCGCCAGGGCACGCATGCTCTGTCCCATCGGGGAGGGAGGTAGGGGGGTACCTAACATCCCCCTCAAGCTGGACACAATTTTTGTGTCCTTTGTGTTGACAGAACTGGCTCATCCGGTGATACACCCGTCCGGTTACCTCCTGCGGGTGTTCTTCTCCTACCAAGCGAGAAGCGTAATGGTGTGGTCTAACACGGGTCCTCGGGCGGAACAGCTGCCGTGGCACTTTGGCCATGCGGCCAAGTGGTTGCGTGCGCACCCTGAGGTTGAAGTTGCCCGAGTAGGTTTAGACCACAGGCACCTGTACGAGGAGGTCAGGCAGGCAGGGAGTCCTGCGCCTGTAGCGGGCATCTCGGAAGTGGTCTGGGAGGGAGTGCAGGCGCGGGGCCTGGACAACAGGCTCAAGGACCTGAATTGGTTGAGCCTCCACAAGTGTCTGCCGGTACGGTCCACCATGTACCGGCATAGCTTGGCGCGATCCCCCACCTGCCCAAGGGCTGCTTGTGGCAGGGGGGAGACTGTGCGCCATGCTTTTTGGGACTGTGCCTTTGCCGGAGTGGTATGGGCGAGGGCACGGGTGTTGATAGTTTTGGTAAGAGGGGATTTTGTGGTTACATGGGCTAGGTTAGAGAGAGGTGTAGGGAGAGCGAGGGGTACAGATAGGGATAGATTTCTGCTCTGGCTTCTCATAAGCCTCTTTAAACGGGGGCTGTGGGAAGCCAGGCAGAATTTGGTAAAGACAGGGAGAGATTGGGGGGTGGAAGGGATATTTAGGAGGGTGGAAGGAGATTTAAGAGGTAGGATGAAGAGGGAGGAGAGGAAGTGGGGGAAACATGCGGCACGGGAGAGATGGAAAGGGGGTTTAGGGCTGGGGGTTTTAGATTGAGATTTATAAGGGGATAGAGTAGGAGCGGAGAGATAGGGAAAGGTAGAGGTTAGGAATGACGGGGAGGGATGATGCTCCCCTGAGGTTTGTTTTTGTTTGGTGTTTTTGTAAATATGATTTTGTAAAGTATGAATGGCATAGATGGTAATAAATTATTTTTCTAAAAAAATCTGTTCTTATCAGTTTAATATCTGATACGTCCCCCATCGGGGGACTACATATTAAATGGATTTTTCGAACAGGGAGTCGGAAATGGGGCTTGCTCCGTCCGCTCCACGCATCGACCCGGTATTGCAGTACCTCCGGGAACGGTGCAACACTTTTCTCCCGTTGTCAAGGGAAAATGCACATTCACAAAGCTATGTAAACAGCTGGCTAGCTAGCTAGCTAGCTAGCTAGCTAGCTAGCTAGCTGGCTGGCTAGCAGAAGAAGAGAAGGAAAGAAACATTCAAACTGAAAGAAAGGCGAAGCGCTCTTCAATGGGGTCCCCCGTTTCCCGCCATTTAAAAAAAAAAAGAATTGGGGCCAGGATTGTGTGTGTGTGTGTGTGTCTCTCTCTCTCTCTCTCTCTCTCTCTCTCTCTCTCTCTCTCTCTCTCTCGCTCTCTGTCTCTCTGTGCCTCTGTGTCTGTGACCTTGTTTTTATCCACAGACAGCCCTCGAAAACTTGGAAGAGTGGGTTCCGGGAGCACCCGCGGGAACCCTGCCTAGAGTGCACAGAGTGTGTCTCGGGCCCCGACCTCTTGACTTCCATATGACTCTGGTTTCTCTTCATTACGCACAAGCCTTTCGCCTTTTACTAAAGACTTCCGTGGAGAGGAACACTTACGAGTTCAACGTATTTTTGGAGCGGCTCTGCTTCTTGCAGAGCCCGGTATCTTGTTTCAAGGGAAATTGACAGAGATGGGCCAGGATAGTGACTTAAAGACGCATTAGCGACTTTTTCCAAAAAACACCTGCCTGTTTGTTGCCAGGGAAACGGTGGGTGGGTGGGTGGGTGGGTTGGTTGAGTGGGGGTTGGAGGGAGAGAGGAGCTGGCTTTTGCCAACCCACCCGCTGAGGTCTGTCGAGACCCCCGGGGGTCCGGCGGTTTCAGGGTTCCATTTGTGGGTTATCGCTTCTCGGCCTTTTGGCTAAGATCAAGCTTTTCACCGAGGTGTCTCACAGCTTGCTTAGCCAGAAGGTCGAACAAGGAGGGCGATAGAGGTTTGTTGCGGAGAAGAGAGCTCCAATCTCTTTACAGAGATGGAGCAAAATACTGGGAAAAAGCCAATTCCTGTAATTGGGCTTGGGAACACAGTGCGGTTTGAGTGGAAGGATAAAGAGACGGAACCCTTTGGACGGGACACTTTTGGCAGGACCATCCTCATCGGGATTCTCAAGCTGACAGTGAAGGACGTTTTCTGCCTTCAAGGCAGCTCATTGGAGGGCACCTTTGATGTGGCTTTGTACACAGAGAAGAAGCATGACGAGGTCCTACGAATGGCGAGAGCGGTGGGAGTTGCAAGGCCGATGTGCAACTATGAGGTGAAAAGCCTGGCAAGGAGTAACTATAGGATTGTCACGGTCAACATGTACAATCCTTATGTTAAAGATGAGGATGTGAGGGCCTTTCTGGGGAGGTACATGAATAGTGTCTCCTCAGCAAGGCTCCTCAAAGATTCGATGGGCTTTTGGACCGGAAGGAGGGCTTTCCAGGCCCTCCTTAGGGAGGATCCGAAGGGGCTGGGAGGCTATCTTCATCCTCCGGCCATGTTCTCCCTGGGGGCTGACAGAGGGACATTATTTTATGCGCGTCAGCCTCCTTTTTGCAGGCGCTGTATGGCCTATGGACATATACTGGCCTCGTGCAGTACTAGTAAGTGCAGATATTGTGGATCTGGGGAGCACGAGGCCAAGGACTGCGGCGAGCCGAAGAAATGCCACGGGTGTGGGTCGTCAACACACCTGTGGCGGGGATGCCCGGCTCGCCGGGGGTCATACGCGTCTGCGGCCGGGGGGGGGACAGGGGCGGAGGATGAAGAAAGAAGAGAGGAGCAGGAAGAAGGGGGTGGAAGGACGAAGCAGAAGGAGTCGGAGGGTGGAGAAGGAAAAGAAGAGGAGAGAGCGGGGACAGAAGGAGAGGTGGACGGGATAGTAGGAGAGGAGGCCGGGACTGAAGGAGAGGTGGCCGGGATGGAAGGAGAGATGGACGGGACAGAAGGAGAGGAGACCGGGTTGGAAGAAGAGGTGGTCGGAATAGAGGAAGGGAAGGATTTAGAAGGAGAAAAGAAAAAGAAGAAAAAGAAGAAGAAGACTGCGACGAGGATGGAGGAGAGTGAGGAGACAACGGTGGAGAGGAAGGAGGTGGAGGTGGTTATGGAGAGGGAGCCGGAAGGAGAAGCGGAAGGAAGAAGGGGCGTGAAGGATTGGGGGGACAGTGAAATGGCGAGGGCAAGGGTGGAGGAGTTGAGAGGGATGGTGAGGGATATGGTTGAGAGAGAATGGGGAAAGGGAAAGGAGAAGGGAAGCGCTGTGTGTGACGATGTGTACGACGAACCCTTGCCAAATACACCTCCGGCTAAGAGGACAAAGAAGGTGGGAAGGAGGAGGGGTGGAAAGAAGGGGGTAGGGGAAGAACGGGGGGATGGGGAGGTGGCGGGGCCATCGTGGGTTCCGTCTCCATCCTCCTTTAAACCCCTCGCCGAGCTGGACCTCCCAGGCATGGCGAGAAACTGGATGATGGAGGGGGAGGCGGACTTCTTATTTGGGGATGTAACGTCCCCGGTTCGGAGTCCGGAGGAAGGGGGGGTGATGGACTTGAGTGTGGGGCAGGTGCCGGGTGGCGTTGCCGTGTTCAGGGGAGGGGGGACGGGGGGAAATGGGGGTGATGTAGGGGTTTCACGTGTGGAGGTGAGGTCACAGTTGGTCGGGATAGAAAAGAAGAGCACTGGGTGAGAATTAGTGGTAATAGAGGTGATGTAATTTGGTAGTTGGTAGGTAATTGATTATTTGGTTTGGATATGGTTATAGTTGATTCATTTTTGGATTTATTATTTGTAGTTTGTTGGATTTGGATTTAAGTTGACTGAATTTTGGAAGTGTATTGTTTGGTTGAAGATAATAAATATATTTTGATTAAAAAAAATAAAAAAAAAATCTGTTCTTATCAGTTTAATATCTGATACGTCCCCCATCGGGGGACTACATATTAAATGGATTTTTCGAACAGGGAGTCGGAAATGGGGCTTGCTCCGTCCGCTCCACGCATTGACCCGGTATTGCAGTACCTCCGGGAACGGTGCAACACTTTTCTCCCGTTGTCAAGGGAAAATGCACATTCACAAAGCTATGTAAACAGCTGGTAAAAAAAAAAAAAAAAAAAGAATTGGGGCCAGGATTGTGTGTGTGTGTCTCTCTCTCTCTCTCTCTCTCTCTGTCTCTCTGTGCCTCTGTGTCTGTGACCTTCTTTTTATCCACAGACAGCCCTCGAAAACTTGGAAGAGTGGGTTCCGGGAGCACCCGCGGGAACCCTGCCTAGAGTGCACAGAGTGTGTCTCGGGCCCCGACCTCTTGACTTCCATATGACTCTGGTTTCTCTTCATTACGCACAAGCCTTTCGCCTTTTACTAAAGACTTCCGTGGAGTGGAACACTTACGAGTTCAACGTATTTTTGGAGCGGCTTTGCTTCTTGCAGAGCCCGGTATCTTGTTTCAAGGGAAATTGACAGAGATGGGCCAGGATAGTGACTTAAAGACGCATTAGCGACTTTTTCCAAAAAACACCTGCCTGTTTGTTGCCAGGGAAACGGTGGGTGGGTGGGTGGGTGGGTGGGTGGGTGGGTGGGTTGGTTGAGTGGGGGTTGGAGGGAGAGAGGAGCTGGCTTTTGCCAACCCACCCGCTGAGGTCTGTCGAGACCCCCGGGGGTCCGGCGGTTTCAGGGTTCCATTTGTGGGTTATCGCTTCTCGGCCTTTTGGCTCAGATCAAGCTTGGTACCGAGGTGCCCCAGAGCTCGCTGAGTCAAAAGGTCGAAGGTAGGAAGGCGATAGGTTTTGGCAGGTATTTTTGTCTGGTAGTCTATTGGAAAGTTACTTTGGTTTTGCCTTTTTGGAAAGAGCTATTTGAGGGTGCTTTTTACCTGGTGGAGATGGCACGGGATGCAACTCACAAGTCGGTCCCTTGGGCTGGACTTGCCAACACCATACGTTTTGCATGGAAGGGGAAGGAGAGGGAGCCGATCGTAAGGGAGGCCTTTGGCAGGACGCTGCTGATGGGACAGCTGAAGCTTACGGTTAAGGATGTGTTATGCCTCCAGGATAATCCTTTGGAGAGGGCATTTGATGTGACTTTGTATACAGAGGAGAAATATGAAGAAATGATGCGGAAGGCGAGAGAATTGGAGACTGAAAGCCCGATGTGTCACTATGTTGTCACAGGCCTGGCGAGGAGTAATTTAAGAGTGGTGACGGTTACAATGTATAACCCACATGTAAAGGACGATGAGGTGAGGGCCTTTCTGGGGAGGTACCTGGACAGCATCTCCTCAGCAAGGTACCAGAAAGATTCCCTTGGCTTTTGGAATGGGAGGAGATGCTTTCAGGTCCTCCTCAGGGAGGACCCAAAAGGATTGGATGGTTACCTCCATCCTCCGGCAATGTTCTCCCTGGGGGCTGACAGGGGGACGTTACACTATGCCCGTCAGCCTCCTTTCTGCAGGCGATGTATGGCCTACGGCCACGCACTCGCCTCGTGCAGCACAAGGAGGTGCAGGTACTGTGGATCGGGTGAGCACGAGGCGAGGGATTGTGCCGAGCCGAAGGCATGTCACGGGTGTGGCTCGGTAGCACACCTGTGGCGGGACTGCCCGGCTCGGCGGAGGTCATACGCGTCTGCAGCTGGGGGGGGAGCGAGAGCGGAGGATGGAGGAAGACGAGGAAGAGAGGAGACGGAAGAGGGGGGTGGAAGGACTGAGCAGAAGGAGTCAGAGAAAGGAGAAGAAAAAGAAGAGGAGAGAGCGGAGACAGAAGGAGAGGTGGATGGGATAGTAGGAGAGGAGGCCGGGACAGAAGGAGAGGTGGCCGGGATGGAAGGAGAGATGGACGGGACAGAAGGAGAGGTGGTCGGAATAGAGGAAGGGAAGGAGGTGGAAGGAGAAAAGAAGAAGAAAAAAAAGAAGAAGACGGCGACGAGGATGGAGGAGAGTGAGGAGACGGAGAGATCAGAGGAGACAACAGTGGAGAGGAAGGAGGTGGAGGAGATTACGGAGAAGGAACCGGAAGGAGAGGCGGAAGGACGAAGGGGCGGGAAGGATTGGGGGGACAGTGAAGCGGCGAGGGCAAGGGTGGAGGAGTTGAGAGGGATGGTGAGGGAACTGGTAGAGAGAGAATGGGGAAAGGGAAAGGAGAGGGCAAGCACTGTGGGTGTCGCTACAGGTGATGAACCTGTGCTCAATACACCTCCGAGCAAGAGGCAAAAGAAGGTGGTGAGGAGGAGGGGTGGAAAGAAGGGGGGGGAGGCAGAACGGGGGGATGGGGAGGTAGCGGGGCCCTCGTGGGCTCCGTCTTCTACAACTTTCAAGCCCCTGGCTGATCTGGACCTCCCAGGTATGGCCAATACATGGATGATGGAGGGAGAGACGGGGTTTTTATTTGGGGGTGTGACATCCCCGGTCAGGAGTCCAGAGGAGGGGGCGATGGATTTGAGTGGGGGGAATGTGCCGGGTGTTGTTGCTGTGTTCAGTGGAGGGGAGATGGTGGTTGAGGGGGGTGTTTTAGTGGATTTAGGAGTGGAGGTGGGTTCACAGGCAGCCGGGATGGAGAAGGGGAGCACTGGGTGAGTATTTGTTGCAATATAGGTGGAGTATACGGTAGATTGTTGGATTTTGGGTTTTGGATTTTGTTATAGTTTATTGGATTTGAAATGATTAGCTGTATTTGTTGATAGTAGATAATTAAGTTGATGGAATTATGGATGATTATTGTTTGGTTTTTGAAAAGTAATAAATATATATTTTGTAAAAAAAAAAAATCTGTTCTTATCAGTTTAATATCTGATACGTCCCCCATCGGGGGACTACATATTAAATGGATTTTTCGAACAGGGAGTCGGAAATGGGGCTTGCTCCGTCCGCTCCACGCATCGACCCGGTATTGCAGTACCTCCGGGAACGGTGCAACACTTTTCTCCCGTTGTCAAGGGAAAATGCACATTCACAAAGTTATGTAAACAGCTGGCTAGCTAGCTAGCTAGCTAGCTAGCTAGCTGGCTGGCTAGCAGAAGAAGAGAAGGAAAGAAACATTCAAACTGAAAGAAAGGCGAAGCGCTCTTCAATGGGGTCCCCCGTTTCCCGCCATTTTACTTAAAAAAAAAAAATAAAAAAAAAGAATTGGGGCCAGGATTGTGTCTCTCTCTCTCTCTCTCTCTCTCTCTCTCTCTCTCTCTCTCTCTCTCTCTCTCTCTCTCTCTCTCTCTCTGTCTCTCTGTGCCTCTGTGTCTGTGACCTTCTTTTTATCCACAGACAGCCCTCGAAAACTTGGAAGAGTGGGTTCCGGGAGCACCCGCGGGAACCCTGCCTAGAGTGCACAGAGTGTGTCTCGGGCCCCGACCTCTTGACTTCCATATGACTCTGGTTTCTCTTCATTACGCACAAGCCTTTCGCCTTTTACTAAAGACTTCCGTGGAGTGGAACACTTACGAGTTCAACGTATTTTTGGAGCGGCTTTGCTTCTTGCAGAGCCCGGTATCTTGTTTCAAGGGAAATTGACAGAGATGGGCCAGGATAGTGACTTAAAGACGCATTAGCGACTTTTTCCAAAAAACACCTGCCTGTTTGTTGCCAGGGAAACGGTGGGTGGGTGGGTGGGTGGGTGGGTGGGTTGGTTGAGTGGGGGTTGGAGGGAGAGAGGAGCTGGCTTTTGCCAACCCACCCGCTGAGGTCTGTCGAGACCCCCGGGGGTCCGGCGGTTTCAGGGTTCCATTTGTGGGTTATCGCTTCTCGGCCTTTTGGCTCAGATCAAGCTTGGTACCGAGGTGCCCCAGAGCTCGCTGAGTCAGAAGGTCGGAGATAGGCGGGCGGTAGTTTCGGTTGGTTGGTTGGTTGGTTGGAATAATTTTCATTGGCAATTTTCTTTTCTGATTTTCTTATTAGAAAAGAGTAAGAGCCTTTTCTGGGAGAGAGCCTTTCTCTGGGAAGAAGATGGCAAGAAACGCTATGCACACGTCAGTACCTGGTATTGGATTAGCAAACACTCTAAGATTTGCATGGAAGGACAAAGAAGAGGAGCCATTAGGAAGGGAGGCTTTCGGGAGGACCCTACTGATGGGAATGCTCAGTGTGGGGGTTAAGGATGTCTTTTGCCTCCAAGAAAACCCTTTGGAGGTTGCTTATGACGTGTCGTTCTATACTGAGGAGAAGCACGATGAGATAATGAGGAAGGTGAGAGAAGTCGAGAAGGAGAGGCCTATGTGTAGCTACATAGTAACAAGCTTGGCAAGGAAAAACTTCAGGCTGGTAACGGTTACCATGTTCAACCCCTATGTGAGGGACGAAGAGGTGAGGGCCTTTCTGGGGAGATTCCTGGACAACATCTCCTCAGCAAAGCACATCAGAGATTCCTTAGGATTTTGGAATGGGAGGAGATGTTTCCAGGCTCTCCTCAGAGAGGACCCGAAGGGGATGGATGGCTACCTCCATCCTCCAGCATTGTTCTCCCTGGGGGCTGACAGGGGGACGTTACACTATGCCCGTCAGCCTCCGTTCTGCAGGCGATGTATGGCCTACGGCCACACACTCGCCTCGTGCAGCACGAAGAGGTGCAGATACTGTGGATCGGCTGAGCACGAGGCGAGGGATTGCGTCGAGCCGAAGAAATGCCACGGGTGTGGCTCGGAAGCGCACCTGTGGCGGGATTGCCCGGCTCGGCGGGGGTCATACTCGTCTGCGGCTGGGGGGGGAGCGAGAGCGGAGGATGGAGGAAGACGAGAAAGAGAGGAGCCGGAAGAAGGGGGTGGAAAGACTGACCAGAAGGAGTCGGAGGGAGGAGAAGAAAAAGAGGAGGAGAGAGCTGGGACAGAGAAAGAGGACGGGATGGAAGAAGAGGAGGACGGGACAGAAGGAGAGGTGGCCGGGACAGAAGAAGCGGTGGCCGGGATGGAAGGAGAAAGAGCTGGAATAGAGGTTGGGAAGGAGGTTGAAGGAGAAAAGGGAAAGAAAAAGAAGAAGAAGAAGACGGCAACGAGGATGGAGGAGAGTGAGGAGACGGTGAGAGTGGAGAGCACAGAGGGAAAAACAGCGGAGACGAAGGAGGTGGAGGACAAGATGGAGAAGGAACTGGAAGGGCGATTGGGTGGGGGGGCAATATAGTGGGGAAGAAAAGGATGGAGGAGTTGAGAGAGATGGTGAGGGGTTTGATAGAGAAGGAAAGGAGATTAGCAATAGAAAAGGAAGACACGGTGTGTGACGCAATTTTCCAAAACCCGTTGGAAAATATCCCTCCCTGCAAGAGGCCAAAAAAGGTGGTAAGGAGGAAGGGTGGAAAGAAGGGGGGGGGGCAGAACGGGGGGACGGGGAGGTAGCGGGGCCCTCGTGGGCTCCGTCTCCATCCTCCTTTAAACCCCTCGCCGAGCTTGACCTCCCGGGTATGGCTCAAACCTGGATGATGGAGGGAGAGTCTGACTATTTATTTATGGATGCGATATCCCCGGAGCGGAGTCCGGAAGAGGGGGGGGTGATGGACCTGAGGGTGGGGAATGTGCCGGGTGCTGTTGCTGTGTTCAGGGGAGGGGGGATGGTGGGAGATGGGAGTGATGTAAGGTCACAGTCAGACAAGATAGAGAAGGGGGGCACTGGGTGAGAAATTGCTGTAATATGGTGCTGTATATTGGTAGTTAGTAGGTCATTGGCTATTGTTTTTGGGAGTTGGTTAAAATTAAGTAGTATTGGAATGATTAGTTGTAGTGTGGTGGGATTGTATATTTAAGTTGACTGAAGTTTGGAAGATTATTGTTTGGTTTTTGGAAAGTAATTTAAGTTGACTGAAGTTTGGAAGATTATTGTTTGGTTGTTGGAAAGTAATAAAAATATTTTGTAAAAAAAAAAAAAAATCTGTTCTTATCAGTTTAATATCTGATACGTCCCCCATCGGGGGACTACATATTAAATGGATTTTTCGAACAGGGTGTCGGAAATGGGGCTTGCTCCGTCCGCTCCACGCATCGACCCGGTATTGCAGTACCTCCGGGAACGGTGCAACACTTTTCTCCCGTTGTCAAGGAAAAATGCAAATTCACAAAGCTATGTAAACAGCTGGCTAGGCTAGCTAGCTAGCAGAAGAAGAGAAGGAAAGAAACATTCAAACTGAAAGAAAGGCGAAGCGCCCTTCAATGGGGTCCCCCGTTTCCCGCCATTTTACTTTAAAAAAAAAAGAAAAAAAAAAAAAAAAAAAGAATTGGGGCCAGGATTGTGTCTCTCTCTCTCTCTCTCTCTCTCTCTCTCTCTCTCTCTCTCTCTCTCTCTCTCTCTCTCTCTCTCTCTCTCTCTCTCTCTCTCTCTCTCTCTCTCTCTCTCTCTCTCTCTCTCTCTCTCTCTCTCTCTCTCTCTCTCTCTCTCTCTCTCTCTCTCTCTCTCTCTCTCTCTCTCTCTCTCTCTCTCTCTCTCTCTCTCTCTCTCTCTCTCTCTCTCTCTCTCTCTCTCTCTCTCTCTGCCTCTGTGACCTTCTTTTTATCCACAGACAGCCCTCGAAAACTTGGAAGAGTGGGTTCCGGGAGCACCCGCGGGAACCCTGCCTAGAGTGTGTCTCGGGCCCCGACCTCTTGACTTCCATATGACTCTGGTTTCTCTTCATTACGCACAAGCCTTTCGCCTTTTACTAAAGACTTCCGTGGAGAGGAACACTTACGTGTTCAACGTATTTTTGGAGCGGCTTTGCTTCTTGCAGAGCCCGGTATCTTGTTTCAAGGGAAATTGACAGAGATGGGCCAGGATAGTGACTTAAAGACGCATTAGCGACTTTTTCCAAAAAACACCTGCCTGTTTGTTGCCAGGGAAACGGTGGGTGGGTGGGTGGGTGGGTGGGTGGGTTGGTTGAGTGGGGGTTGGAGGGAGAGAGGAGCTGGCTTTTGCCAACCCACCCGCTGAGGTCTGTCGAGACCCCCGGGGGTCCGGCGGTTTCAGGGTTCCATTTGTGGGTTATCGCTTCTCGGCCTTTTGGCTCAGATCAAGCTTGGTACCGAGGTGCCCCAGAGCTCGCTGAGTCAGAAGGTCGGAGATAGGAGGGCGGTAGTTTCGGTTGGTTGGTTGGTTGGTTGGAATAATTTTCATTGGCAATTTTCTTTTCTGATTTTCTTATTAGAAAAGAGTAAGAGCCTTTTCTGGGAGAGAGCCTTTCTCTGGGAAGAAGATGGCAAGAAACGCTATGCACACGTCAGTACCTGGTATTGGATTAGCAAACACTCTAAGATTTGCATGGAAGGACAAAGAAGAGGAGCCATTAGGAAGGGAGGCTTTCGGGAGGACCCTACTGATGGGAATGCTCAGTGTGGGGGTTAAGGATGTCTTTTGCCTCCAAGAAAACCCTTTGGAGGTTGCTTATGACGTGTCGTTCTATACTGAGGAGAAGCACGATGAGATAATGAGGAAGGTGAGAGAAGTCGAGAAGGAGAGGCCTATGTGTAGCTACATAGTAACAAGCTTGGCAAGGAAAAACTTCAGGCTGGTAACGGTTACCATGTTCAACCCCTATGTGAGGGACGAAGAGGTGAGGGCCTTTCTGGGGAGATTCCTGGACAACATCTCCTCAGCAAAGCACATCAGAGATTCCTTAGGATTTTGGAATGGGAGGAGATGTTTCCAGGCTCTCCTCAGAGAGGACCCGAAGGGGATGGATGGCTACCTCCATCCTCCAGCGTTGTTCTCCCTGGGGGCTGACAGGGGGACGTTACACTATGCCCGTCAGCCTCCGTTCTGCAGGCGATGTATGGCCTACGGCCACACACTCGCCTCGTGCAGCACGAAGAGGTGCAGATACTGTGGATCGGCTGAGCACGAGGCGAGGGATTGCGTCGAGCCGAAGAAATGCCACGGGTGTGGCTCGGAAGCGCACCTGTGGCGGGATTGCCCGGCTCGGCGGGGGTCATACTCGTCTGCGGCTGGGGGGGGAGCGAGAGCGGAGGATGGAGGAAGACGAGAAAGAGAGGAGCCGGAAGAAGGGGGTGGAAAGACTGACCAGAAGGAGTCGGAGGGAGGAGAAGAAAAAGAGGAGGAGAGAGCTGGGACAGAGAAAGAGGACGGGATGGAAGAAGAGGAGGACGGGACAGAAGGAGAGGTGGCCGGGACAGAAGAAGCGGTGGCCGGGATGGAAGGAGAAAGAGCTGGAATAGAGGTTGGGAAGGAGGTTGAAGGAGAAAAGGGAAAGAAAAAGAAGAAGAAGAAGACGGCAACGAGGATGGAGGAGAGTGAGGAGACGGTGAGAGTGGAGAGCACAGAGGGAAAAACAGCGGAGACGAAGGAGGTGGAGGACAAGATGGAGAAGGAACTGGAAGGGCGATTGGGTGGGGGGGGCAATATAGTGGGGAAGAAAAGGATGGAGGAGTTGAGAGAGATGGTGAGGGGTTTGATAGAGAAGGAAAGGAGATTAGCAATAGAAAAGGAAGACACGGTGTGTGACGCAATTTTCCAAAACCCGTTGGAAAATATCCCTCCCTGCAAGAGGCCAAAAAAGGTGGTAAGGAGGAAGGGTGGAAAGAAGGGGGGGGGGCAGAACGGGGGGACGGGGAGGTAGCGGGGCCCTCGTGGGCTCCGTCTCCATCCTCCTTTAAACCCCTCGCCGAGCTTGACCTCCCGGGTATGGCTCAAACCTGGATGATGGAGGGAGAGTCTGACTATTTATTTATGGATGCGATATCCCCGGAGCGGAGTCCGGAAGAGGGGGGGGTGATGGACCTGAGGGTGGGGAATGTGCCGGGTGCTGTTGCTGTGTTCAGGGGAGGGGGGATGGTGGGAGATGGGAGTGATGTAAGGTCACAGTCAGACAAGATAGAGAAGGGGGGCACTGGGTGAGAAATTGCTGTAATATGGTGCTGTATATTGGTAGTTAGTAGGTCATTGGCTATTGTTTTTGGGAGTTGGTTAAAATTAAGTAGTATTGGAATGATTAGTTGTAGTGTGGTGGGATTGTATATTTAAGTTGACTGAAGTTTGGAAGATTATTGTTTGGTTTTTGGAAAGTAATTTAAGTTGACTGAAGTTTGGAAGATTATTGTTTGGTTGTTGGAAAGTAATAAAAATATTTTGTAAAAAAAAAAAAAAAATCTGTTCTTATCAGTTTAATATCTGATACGTCCCCCATCGGGGGACTACATATTAAATGGATTTTTCGAACAGGGTGTCGGAAATGGGGCTTGCTCCGTCCGCTCCACGCATCGACCCGGTATTGCAGTACCTCCGGGAACGGTGCAACACTTTTCTCCCGTTGTCAAGGAAAAATGCAAATTCACAAAGCTATGTAAACAGCTGGCTAGGCTAGCTAGCTAGCAGAAGAAGAGAAGGAAAGAAACATTCAAACTGAAAGAAAGGCGAAGCGCCCTTCAATGGGGTCCCCCGTTTCCCGCCATTTTACTTAAAAAAAAAAAAAAAAAAAAGAATTGGGGCCAGGATTGTGTGTGTGTGTGTCTCTCTCTCTCTCTCTCTCTCTCTCTCTCTCTCTCTCTCTCTCTCTCTCTCTCTCTCTCTCTCTCTCTCTCTCTCTCTCTCTCTCTCTCTCTCTCTCTCTCTCTCTCTCTCTCTCTCTCTCTCTCTCTCTCTCTCTCTCTCTCTCTCTCTCTCTCTCTCTCTCTCTCTCTCTCTCTCTCTCTCTCTCTCTCTCTCTCTCTGTGCCTCTGTGTCTGTGACCTTCTTTTTATCCACAGACAGCCCTCGAAAACTTGGAAGAGTGGGTTCCGGGAGCACCCGCGGGAACCCTGCCTAGAGTGCACAGAGTGTGTCTCGGGCCCCGACCTCTTGACTTCCATATGACTCTGGTTTCTCTTCATTACGCACAAGCCTTTCGCCTTTTACTAAAGACTTCCGTGGAGAGGAACACTTACGAGTTCAACGTATTTTTGGAGCGGCTCTGCTTCTTGCAGAGCCCGGTATCTTGTTTCAAGGGAAATTGACAGAGATGGGCCAGGATAGTGACTTAAAGACGCATTAGCGACTTTTTCCAAAAAACACCTGCCTGTTTGTTGCCAGGGAAACGGTGGGTGGGTGGGTGGGTGGGTGGGTGGGTTGGTTGAGTGGGGGTTGGAGGGAGAGAGGAGCTGGCTTTTGCCAACCCACCCGCTGAGGTCTGTCGAGACCCCCGGGGGTCCGGCGGTTTCAGGGTTCCATTTGTGGGTTATCGCTTCTCGGCCTTTTGGCTCAGATCAAGCTTGGTACCGAGGTGCCCCAGAGCTCGCTGAGTCAGAAGGTCGGAGATAGGAGGGCGGTAGTTTCGGTTGGTTGGTTGGTTGGTTGGAATAATTTTCATTGGCAATTTTCTTTTCTGATTTTCTTATTAGAAAAGAGTAAGAGCCTTTTCTGGGAGAGAGCCTTTCTCTGGGAAGAAGATGGCAAGAAACGCTATGCACACGTCAGTACCTGGTATTGGATTAGCAAACACTCTAAGATTTGCATGGAAGGACAAAGAAGAGGAGCCATTAGGAAGGGAGGCTTTCGGGAGGACCCTACTGATGGGAATGCTCAGTGTGGGGGTTAAGGATGTCTTTTGCCTCCAAGAAAACCCTTTGGAGGTTGCTTATGACGTGTCGTTCTATACTGAGGAGAAGCACGATGAGATAATGAGGAAGGTGAGAGAAGTCGAGAAGGAGAGGCCTATGTGTAGCTACATAGTAACAAGCTTGGCAAGGAAAAACTTCAGGCTGGTAACGGTTACCATGTTCAACCCCTATGTGAGGGACGAAGAGGTGAGGGCCTTTCTGGGGAGATTCCTGGACAACATCTCCTCAGCAAAGCACATCAGAGATTCCTTAGGATTTTGGAATGGGAGGAGATGTTTCCAGGCTCTCCTCAGAGAGGACCCGAAGGGGATGGATGGCTACCTCCATCCTCCAGCGTTGTTCTCCCTGGGGGCTGACAGGGGGACGTTACACTATGCCCGTCAGCCTCCGTTCTGCAGGCGATGTATGGCCTACGGCCACACACTCGCCTCGTGCAGCACGAAGAGGTGCAGATACTGTGGATCGGCTGAGCACGAGGCGAGGGATTGCGTCGAGCCGAAGAAATGCCACGGGTGTGGCTCGGAAGCGCACCTGTGGCGGGATTGCCCGGCTCGGCGGGGGTCATACTCGTCTGCGGCTGGGGGGGGAGCGAGAGCGGAGGATGGAGGAAGACGAGAAAGAGAGGAGCCGGAAGAAGGGGGTGGAAAGACTGACCAGAAGGAGTCGGAGGGAGGAGAAGAAAAAGAGGAGGAGAGAGCTGGGACAGAGAAAGAGGACGGGATGGAAGAAGAGGAGGACGGGACAGAAGGAGAGGTGGCCGGGACAGAAGAAGCGGTGGCCGGGATGGAAGGAGAAAGAGCTGGAATAGAGGTTGGGAAGGAGGTTGAAGGAGAAAAGGGAAAGAAAAAGAAGAAGAAGAAGACGGCAACGAGGATGGAGGAGAGTGAGGAGACGGTGAGAGTGGAGAGCACAGAGGGAAAAACAGCGGAGACGAAGGAGGTGGAGGACAAGATGGAGAAGGAACTGGAAGGGCGATTGGGTGGGGGGGGCAATATAGTGGGGAAGAAAAGGATGGAGGAGTTGAGAGAGATGGTGAGGGGTTTGATAGAGAAGGAAAGGAGATTAGCAATAGAAAAGGAAGACACGGTGTGTGACGCAATTTTCCAAAACCCGTTGGAAAATATCCCTCCCTGCAAGAGGCCAAAAAAGGTGGTAAGGAGGAAGGGTGGAAAGAAGGGGGGGGGGCAGAACGGGGGGACGGGGAGGTAGCGGGGCCCTCGTGGGCTCCGTCTCCATCTTCCTTTAAACCCCTCGCCGAGCTTGACCTCCCGGGTATGGCTCAAACCTGGATGATGGAGGGAGAGTCTGACTATTTATTTATGGATGCGATATCCCCGGAGCGGAGTCCGGAAGAGGGGGGGGTGATGGACCTGAGGGTGGGGAATGTGCCGGGTGCTGTTGCTGTGTTCAGGGGAGGGGGGATGGTGGGAGATGGGAGTGATGTAAGGTCACAGTCAGACAAGATAGAGAAGGGGGGCACTGGGTGAGAAATTGCTGTAATATGGTGCTGTATATTGGTAGTTAGTAGGTCATTGGCTATTGTTTTTGGGAGTTGGTTAAAATTAAGTAGTATTGGAATGATTAGTTGTAGTGTGGTGGGATTGTATATTTAAGTTGACTGAAGTTTGGAAGATTATTGTTTGGTTTTTGGAAAGTAATTTAAGTTGACTGAAGTTTGGAAGATTATTGTTTGGTTGTTGGAAAGTAATAAAAATATTTTGTAAAAAAAAAAAAAAAATCTGTTCTTATCAGTTTAATATCTGATACGTCCCCCATCGGGGGACTACATATTAAATGGATTTTTCGAACAGGGTGTCGGAAATGGGGCTTGCTCCGTCCGCTCCACGCATCGACCCGGTATTGCAGTACCTCCGGGAACGGTGCAACACTTTTCTCCCGTTGTCAAGGAAAAATGCAAATTCACAAAGCTATGTAAACAGCTGGCTAGGCTAGCTAGCTAGCAGAAGAAGAGAAGGAAAGAAACATTCAAACTGAAAGAAAGGCGAAGCGCCCTTCAATGGGGTCCCCCGTTTCCCGCCATTTTACTTAAAAAAAAAAAGAAAAAAAAAAAAAAAAAAGAATTGGGGCCAGGATTGTGTGTGTGTGTCTCTCTCTCTCTCTCTCTCTCTCTCTCTCTCTCTCTCTCTCTCTCTCTCTCTCTCTCTCTCTCTCTCTCTCTCTCTCTCTCTCTCTCTCTCTCTCTCTCTCTCTCTCTCTCTCTCTCTCTCTCTCTCTCTCTCTCTCTCTCTCTGTGCCTCTGTGTCTGTGACCTTCTTTTTATCCACAGACAGCCCTCGAAAACTTGGAAGAGTGGGTTCCGGGAGCACCCGCGGGAACCCTGCCTAGAGTGCACAGAGTGTGTCTCGGGCCCCGACCTCTTGACTTCCATATGACTCTGGTTTCTCTTCATTACGCACAAGCCTTTCGCCTTTTACTAAAGACTTCCGTGGAGAGGAACACTTACGAGTTCAACGTATTTTTGGAGCGGCTCTGCTTCTTGCAGAGCCCGGTATCTTGTTTCAAGGGAAATTGACAGAGATGGGCCAGGATAGTGACTTAAAGACGCATTAGCGACTTTTTCCAAAAAACACCTGCCTGTTTGTTGCCAGGGAAACGGTGGGTGGGTGGGTGGGTGGGTGGGTTGGTTGAGTGGGGGTTGGAGGGAGAGAGGAGCTGGCTTTTGCCAACCCACCCGCTGAGGTCTGTCGAGACCCCCGGGGGTCCGGCGGTTTCAGGGTTCCATTTGTGGGTTATCGCTTCTCGGCCTTTTGGCTCAGATCAAGCTTGGTACCGAGGTGCCCCAGAGCTCGCTGAGTCAGAAGGTCGGAGATAGGAGGGCGGTAGTTTCGGTTGGTTGGTTGGTTGGTTGGAATAATTTTCATTGGCAATTTTCTTTTCTGATTTTCTTATTAGAAAAGAGTAAGAGCCTTTTCTGGGAGAGAGCCTTTCTCTGGGAAGAAGATGGCAAGAAACGCTATGCACACGTCAGTACCTGGTATTGGATTAGCAAACACTCTAAGATTTGCATGGAAGGACAAAGAAGAGGAGCCATTAGGAAGGGAGGCTTTCGGGAGGACCCTACTGATGGGAATGCTCAGTGTGGGGGTTAAGGATGTCTTTTGCCTCCAAGAAAACCCTTTGGAGGTTGCTTATGACGTGTCGTTCTATACTGAGGAGAAGCACGATGAGATAATGAGGAAGGTGAGAGAAGTCGAGAAGGAGAGGCCTATGTGTAGCTACATAGTAACAAGCTTGGCAAGGAAAAACTTCAGGCTGGTAACGGTTACCATGTTCAACCCCTATGTGAGGGACGAAGAGGTGAGGGCCTTTCTGGGGAGATTCCTGGACAACATCTCCTCAGCAAAGCACATCAGAGATTCCTTAGGATTTTGGAATGGGAGGAGATGTTTCCAGGCTCTCCTCAGAGAGGACCCGAAGGGGATGGATGGCTACCTCCATCCTCCAGCGTTGTTCTCCCTGGGGGCTGACAGGGGGACGTTACACTATGCCCGTCAGCCTCCGTTCTGCAGGCGATGTATGGCCTACGGCCACACACTCGCCTCGTGCAGCACGAAGAGGTGCAGATACTGTGGATCGGCTGAGCACGAGGCGAGGGATTGCGTCGAGCCGAAGAAATGCCACGGGTGTGGCTCGGAAGCGCACCTGTGGCGGGATTGCCCGGCTCGGCGGGGGTCATACTCGTCTGCGGCTGGGGGGGGAGCGAGAGCGGAGGATGGAGGAAGACGAGAAAGAGAGGAGCCGGAAGAAGGGGGTGGAAAGACTGACCAGAAGGAGTCGGAGGGAGGAGAAGAAAAAGAGGAGGAGAGAGCTGGGACAGAGAAAGAGGACGGGATGGAAGAAGAGGAGGACGGGACAGAAGGAGAGGTGGCCGGGACAGAAGAAGCGGTGGCCGGGATGGAAGGAGAAAGAGCTGGAATAGAGGTTGGGAAGGAGGTTGAAGGAGAAAAGGGAAAGAAAAAGAAGAAGAAGAAGACGGCAACGAGGATGGAGGAGAGTGAGGAGACGGTGAGAGTGGAGAGCACAGAGGGAAAAACAGCGGAGACGAAGGAGGTGGAGGACAAGATGGAGAAGGAACTGGAAGGGCGATTGGGTGGGGGGGGCAATATAGTGGGGAAGAAAAGGATGGAGGAGTTGAGAGAGATGGTGAGGGGTTTGATAGAGAAGGAAAGGAGATTAGCAATAGAAAAGGAAGACACGGTGTGTGACGCAATTTTCCAAAACCCGTTGGAAAATATCCCTCCCTGCAAGAGGCCAAAAAAGGTGGTAAGGAGGAAGGGTGGAAAGAAGGGGGGGGGGCAGAACGGGGGGACGGGGAGGTAGCGGGGCCCTCGTGGGCTCCGTCTCCATCTTCCTTTAAACCCCTCGCCGAGCTTGACCTCCCGGGTATGGCTCAAACCTGGATGATGGAGGGAGAGTCTGACTATTTATTTATGGATGCGATATCCCCGGAGCGGAGTCCGGAAGAGGGGGGGGTGATGGACCTGAGGGTGGGGAATGTGCCGGGTGCTGTTGCTGTGTTCAGGGGAGGGGGGATGGTGGGAGATGGGAGTGATGTAAGGTCACAGTCAGACAAGATAGAGAAGGGGGGCACTGGGTGAGAAATTGCTGTAATATGGTGCTGTATATTGGTAGTTAGTAGGTCATTGGCTATTGTTTTTGGGAGTTGGTTAAAATTAAGTAGTATTGGAATGATTAGTTGTAGTGTGGTGGGATTGTATATTTAAGTTGACTGAAGTTTGGAAGATTATTGTTTGGTTTTTGGAAAGTAATTTAAGTTGACTGAAGTTTGGAAGATTATTGTTTGGTTGTTGGAAAGTAATAAAAATATTTTGTAAAAAAAAAAAAAAATCTGTTCTTATCAGTTTAATATCTGATACGTCCCCCATCGGGGGACTACATATTAAATGGATTTTTCGAACAGGGTGTCGGAAATGGGGCTTGCTCCGTCCGCTCCACGCATCGACCCGGTATTGCAGTACCTCCGGGAACGGTGCAACACTTTTCTCCCGTTGTCAAGGAAAAATGCAAATTCACAAAGCTATGTAAACAGCTGGCTAGGCTAGCTAGCTAGCAGAAGAAGAGAAGGAAAGAAACATTCAAACTGAAAGAAAGGCGAAGCGCCCTTCAATGGGGTCCCCCGTTTCCCGCCATTTTACTTAAAAAAAAAAAGAAAAAAAAAAAAAAAAAAAGAATTGGGGCCAGGATTGTGTGTGTGTGTCTCTCTCTCTCTCTCTCTCTCTCTCTCTCTCTCTCTCTCTCTCTCTCTCTCTCTCTCTCTCTCTCTCTCTCTCTCTCTCTCTCTCTCTCTCTCTCTCTCTCTCTCTCTCTCTCTCTCTCTCTCTCTCTCTCTCTCTCTCTCTCTCTCTCTCTCTCTCTCTCTCTCTCTCTCTCTGTGCCTCTGTGTCTGTGACCTTCTTTTTATCCACAGACAGCCCTCGAAAACTTGGAAGAGTGGGTTCCGGGAGCACCCGCGGGAACCCTGCCTAGAGTGCACAGAGTGTGTCTCGGGCCCCGACCTCTTGACTTCCATATGACTCTGGTTTCTCTTCATTACGCACAAGCCTTTCGCCTTTTACTAAAGACTTCCGTGGAGAGGAACACTTACGAGTTCAACGTATTTTTGGAGCGGCTCTGCTTCTTGCAGAGCCCGGTATCTTGTTTCAAGGGAAATTGACAGAGATGGGCCAGGATAGTGACTTAAAGACGCATTAGCGACTTTTTCCAAAAAACACCTGCCTGTTTGTTGCCAGGGAAACGGTGGGTGGGTGGGTGGGTGGGTGGGTTGGTTGAGTGGGGGTTGGAGGGAGAGAGGAGCTGGCTTTTGCCAACCCACCCGCTGAGGTCTGTCGAGACCCCCGGGGGTCCGGCGGTTTCAGGGTTCCATTTGTGGGTTATCGCTTCTCGGCCTTTTGGCTCAGATCAAGCTTGGTACCGAGGTGCCCCAGAGCTCGCTGAGTCAGAAGGTCGGAGATAGGAGGGCGGTAGTTTCGGTTGGTTGGTTGGTTGGTTGGAATAATTTTCATTGGCAATTTTCTTTTCTGATTTTCTTATTAGAAAAGAGTAAGAGCCTTTTCTGGGAGAGAGCCTTTCTCTGGGAAGAAGATGGCAAGAAACGCTATGCACACGTCAGTACCTGGTATTGGATTAGCAAACACTCTAAGATTTGCATGGAAGGACAAAGAAGAGGAGCCATTAGGAAGGGAGGCTTTCGGGAGGACCCTACTGATGGGAATGCTCAGTGTGGGGGTTAAGGATGTCTTTTGCCTCCAAGAAAACCCTTTGGAGGTTGCTTATGACGTGTCGTTCTATACTGAGGAGAAGCACGATGAGATAATGAGGAAGGTGAGAGAAGTCGAGAAGGAGAGGCCTATGTGTAGCTACATAGTAACAAGCTTGGCAAGGAAAAACTTCAGGCTGGTAACGGTTACCATGTTCAACCCCTATGTGAGGGACGAAGAGGTGAGGGCCTTTCTGGGGAGATTCCTGGACAACATCTCCTCAGCAAAGCACATCAGAGATTCCTTAGGATTTTGGAATGGGAGGAGATGTTTCCAGGCTCTCCTCAGAGAGGACCCGAAGGGGATGGATGGCTACCTCCATCCTCCAGCGTTGTTCTCCCTGGGGGCTGACAGGGGGACGTTACACTATGCCCGTCAGCCTCCGTTCTGCAGGCGATGTATGGCCTACGGCCACACACTCGCCTCGTGCAGCACGAAGAGGTGCAGATACTGTGGATCGGCTGAGCACGAGGCGAGGGATTGCGTCGAGCCGAAGAAATGCCACGGGTGTGGCTCGGAAGCGCACCTGTGGCGGGATTGCCCGGCTCGGCGGGGGTCATACTCGTCTGCGGCTGGGGGGGGAGCGAGAGCGGAGGATGGAGGAAGACGAGAAAGAGAGGAGCCGGAAGAAGGGGGTGGAAAGACTGACCAGAAGGAGTCGGAGGGAGGAGAAGAAAAAGAGGAGGAGAGAGCTGGGACAGAGAAAGAGGACGGGATGGAAGAAGAGGAGGACGGGACAGAAGGAGAGGTGGCCGGGACAGAAGAAGCGGTGGCCGGGATGGAAGGAGAAAGAGCTGGAATAGAGGTTGGGAAGGAGGTTGAAGGAGAAAAGGGAAAGAAAAAGAAGAAGAAGAAGACGGCAACGAGGATGGAGGAGAGTGAGGAGACGGTGAGAGTGGAGAGCACAGAGGGAAAAACAGCGGAGACGAAGGAGGTGGAGGACAAGATGGAGAAGGAACTGGAAGGGCGATTGGGTGGGGGGGGGCAATATAGTGGGGAAGAAAAGGATGGAGGAGTTGAGAGAGATGGTGAGGGGTTTGATAGAGAAGGAAAGGAGATTAGCAATAGAAAAGGAAGACACGGTGTGTGACGCAATTTTCCAAAACCCGTTGGAAAATATCCCTCCCTGCAAGAGGCCAAAAAAGGTGGTAAGGAGGAAGGGTGGAAAGAAGGGGGGGGGGCAGAACGGGGGGACGGGGAGGTAGCGGGGCCCTCGTGGGCTCCGTCTCCATCCTCCTTTAAACCCCTCGCCGAGCTTGACCTCCCGGGTATGGCTCAAACCTGGATGATGGAGGGAGAGTCTGACTATTTATTTATGGATGCGATATCCCCGGAGCGGAGTCCGGAAGAGGGGGGGGTGATGGACCTGAGGGTGGGGAATGTGCCGGGTGCTGTTGCTGTGTTCAGGGGAGGGGAGATGGGAGTGATGTAAGGTCACAGTCAGACAAGATAGAGAAGGGGGGCACTGGGTGAGAAATTGCTGTAATATGGTGCTGTATATTGGTAGTTAGTAGGTCATTGGCTATTGTTTTTGGGAGTTGGTTAAAATTAAGTAGTATTGGAATGATTAGTTGTAGTGTGGTGGGATTGTATATTTAAGTTGACTGAAGTTTGGAAGATTATTGTTTGGTTTTTGGAAAGTAATTTAAGTTGACTGAAGTTTGGAAGATTATTGTTTGGTTGTTGGAAAGTAATAAAAATATTTTGTAAAAAAAAAAAAAAATCTGTTCTTATCAGTTTAATATCTGATACGTCCCCCATCGGGGGACTACATATTAAATGGATTTTTCGAACAGGGTGTCGGAAATGGGGCTTGCTCCGTCCGCTCCACGCATCGACCCGGTATTGCAGTACCTCCGGGAACGGTGCAACACTTTTCTCCCGTTGTCAAGGAAAAATGCAAATTCACAAAGCTATGTAAACAGCTGGCTAGGCTAGCTAGCTAGCAGAAGAAGAGAAGGAAAGAAACATTCAAACTGAAAGAAAGGCGAAGCGCCCTTCAATGGGGTCCCCCGTTTCCCGCCATTTTACTTAAAAAAAAAAAAAAAAAAAGAATTGGGGCCAGGATTGTGTGTCTCTCTCTCTCTCTCTCTCTCTCTCTCTCTCTCTCTCTCTCTCTCTCTCTCTCTCTCTCTCTCTCTCTCTCTCTCTCTCTCTCTCTCTCTCTCTCTCTCTCTCTCTCTCTCTCTCTCTCTCTCTCTCTCTCTCTCTCTCTCTCTCTCTCTCTCTCTCTCTCTCTCTCTCTCTCTCTCTCTCTCTCTCTCTCTCTCTCTCTCTCTCTCTCTCTCTCTCTCTCTCTCTCTCTGTGCCTCTGTGTCTGTGACCTTCTTTTTATCCACAGACAGCCCTCGAAAACTTGGAAGAGTGGGTTCCGGGAGCACCCGCGGGAACCCTGCCTAGAGTGCACAGAGTGTGTCTCGGGCCCCGACCTCTTGACTTCCATATGACTCTGGTTTCTCTTCATTACGCACAAGCCTTTCGCCTTTTACTAAAGACTTCCGTGGAGAGGAACACTTACGTGTTCAACGTATTTTTGGAGCGGCTTTGCTTCTTGCAGAGCCCGGTATCTTGTTTCAAGGGAAATTGACAGAGATGGGCCAGGATAGTGACTTAAAGACGCATTAGCGACTTTTTCCAAAAAACACCTGCCTGTTTGTTGCCAGGGAAACGGTGGGTGGGTGGGTGGGTGGGTGGGTTGGTTGAGTGGGGGTTGGAGGGAGAGAGGAGCTGGCTTTTGCCAACCCACCCGCTGAGGTCTGTCGAGACCCCCGGGGGTCCGGCGGTTTCAGGGTTCCATTTGTGGGTTATCGCTTCTCGGCCTTTTGGCTCAGATCAAGCTTGGTACCGAGGTGCCCCAGAGCTCGCTGAGTCAGAAGGTCGGAGATAGGAGGGCGGTAGTTTCGGTTGGTTGGTTGGTTGGTTGGAATAATTTTCATTGGCAATTTTATTTTCTGATTTTCTTATTAGAAAAGAGTAAGAGCCTTTTCTGGGAGAGAGCCTTTCTCTGGGAAGAAGATGGCAAGAAACGCTATGCACACGTCAGTACCTGGTATTGGATTAGCAAACACTCTAAGATTTGCATGGAAGGACAAAGAAGAGGAGCCATTAGGAAGGGAGGCTTTCGGGAGGACCCTACTGATGGGAATGCTCAGTGTGGGGGTTAAGGATGTCTTTTGCCTCCAAGAAAACCCTTTGGAGGTTGCTTATGACGTGTCGTTCTATACTGAGGAGAAGCACGATGAGATAATGAGGAAGGTGAGAGAAGTCGAGAAGGAGAGGCCTATGTGTAGCTACATAGTAACAAGCTTGGCAAGGAAAAACTTCAGGCTGGTAACGGTTACCATGTTCAACCCCTATGTGAGGGACGAAGAGGTGAGGGCCTTTCTGGGGAGATTCCTGGACAACATCTCCTCAGCAAAGCACATCAGAGATTCCTTAGGATTTTGGAATGGGAGGAGATGTTTCCAGGCTCTCCTCAGAGAGGACCCGAAGGGGATGGATGGCTACCTCCATCCTCCAGCGTTGTTCTCCCTGGGGGCTGACAGGGGGACGTTACACTATGCCCGTCAGCCTCCGTTCTGCAGGCGATGTATGGCCTACGGCCACACACTCGCCTCGTGCAGCACGAAGAGGTGCAGATACTGTGGATCGGCTGAGCACGAGGCGAGGGATTGCGTCGAGCCGAAGAAATGCCACGGGTGTGGCTCGGAAGCGCACCTGTGGCGGGATTGCCCGGCTCGGCGGGGGTCATACTCGTCTGCGGCTGGGGGGGGAGCGAGAGCGGAGGATGGAGGAAGACGAGAAAGAGAGGAGCCGGAAGAAGGGGGTGGAAAGACTGACCAGAAGGAGTCGGAGGGAGGAGAAGAAAAAGAGGAGGAGAGAGCTGGGACAGAGAAAGAGGACGGGATGGAAGAAGAGGAGGACGGGACAGAAGGAGAGGTGGCCGGGGACAGAAGAAGCGGTGGCCGGGATGGAAGGAGAAAGAGCTGGAATAGAGGTTGGGAAGGAGGTTGAAGGAGAAAAGGGAAAGAAAAAGAAGAAGAAGAAGACGGCAACGAGGATGGAGGAGAGTGAGGAGACGGTGAGAGTGGAGAGCACAGAGGGAAAAACAGCGGAGACGAAGGAGGTGGAGGACAAGATGGAGAAGGAACTGGAAGGGCGATTGGGTGGGGGGGGCAATATAGTGGGGAAGAAAAGGATGGAGGAGTTGAGAGAGATGGTGAGGGGTTTGATAGAGAAGGAAAGGAGATTAGCAATAGAAAAGGAAGACACGGTGTGTGACGCAATTTTCCAAAACCCGTTGGAAAATATCCCTCCCTGCAAGAGGCCAAAAAAGGTGGTAAGGAGGAAGGGTGGAAAGAAGGGGGGGGGGGCAGAACGGGGGGACGGGGAGGTAGCGGGGCCCTCGTGGGCTCCGTCTCCATCCTCCTTTAAACCCCTCGCCGAGCTTGACCTCCCGGGTATGGCTCAAACCTGGATGATGGAGGGAGAGTCTGACTATTTATTTATGGATGCGATATCCCCGGAGCGGAGTCCGGAAGAGGGGGGGGTGATGGACCTGAGGGTGGGGAATGTGCCGGGTGCTGTTGCTGTGTTCAGGGGAGGGGGGATGATGGGAGTGATGTAAGGTCACAGTCAGACAAGATAGAGAAGGGGGGCACTGGGTGAGAAATTGCTGTAATATGGTGCTGTATATTGGTAGTTAGTAGGTCATTGGCTATTGTTTTTGGGAGTTGGTTAAAATTAAGTAGTATTGGAATGATTAGTTGTAGTGTGGTGGGATTGTATATTTAAGTTGACTGAAGTTTGGAAGATTATTGTTTGGTTTTTGGAAAGTAATTTAAGTTGACTGAAGTTTGGAAGATTATTGTTTGGTTGTTGGAAAGTAATAAAAATATTTTGTAAAAAAAAAAAAAAAATCTGTTCTTATCAGTTTAATATCTGATACGTCCCCCATCGGGGGACTACATATTAAATGGATTTTTCGAACAGGGTGTCGGAAATGGGGCTTGCTCCGTCCGCTCCACGCATCGACCCGGTATTGCAGTACCTCCGGGAACGGTGCAACACTTTTCTCCCGTTGTCAAGGAAAAATGCAAATTCACAAAGCTATGTAAACAGCTGGCTAGGCTAGCTAGCTAGCAGAAGAAGAGAAGGAAAGAAACATTCAAACTGAAAGAAAGGCGAAGCGCCCTTCAATGGGGTCCCCCGTTTCCCGCCATTTTACTTAAAAAAAAAAAAACAAAAAAAAAAGAATTGGGGCCAGGATTGTGTCTCTCTCTCTCTCTCTCTCTCTCTCTCTCTCTCTCTCTCTCTCTCTCTCTCTCTCTCTCTCTCTCTCTCTGTCTCTCTGTGCCTCTGTGTCTGTGACCTTCTTTTTATCCACAGACAGCCCTCGAAAACTTGGAAGAGTGGGTTCCGGGAGCACCCGCGGGAACCCTGCCTAGAGTGCACAGAGTGTGTCTCGGGCCCCGACCTCTTGACTTCCATATGACTCTGGTTTCTCTTCATTACGCACAAGCCTTTCGCCTTTTACTAAAGACTTCCGTGGAGAGGAACACTTACGAGTTCAACGTATTTTTGGAGCGGCTTTGCTTCTTGCAGAGCCCGGTATCTTGTTTCAAGGGAAATTGACAGAGATGGGCCAGGATAGTGACTTAAAGACGCATTAGCGACTTTTTCCAAAAAACACCTGCCTGTTTGTTGCCAGGGAAACGGTGGGTGGGTGGGTGGGTGGGTGGGTTGGTTGAGTGGGGGTTGGAGGGAGAGAGGAGCTGGCTTTTGCCAACCCACCCGCTGAGGTCTGTCGAGACCCCCGGGGGTCCGGCGGTTTCAGGGTTCCATTTGTGGGTTATCGCTTCTCGGCCTTTTGGCTAAGATCAAGCTTGACACCGAGGTGTCCCACAGCTCGCTTAGCCAGAAGGTCGTCCTAGGAGAGCGGTAAAACGGGTTTTGATATTGATCAAAAATAATTTGTGGTTATTTAATCAATTTCTTTATTTTTCTTAGGCTTCTTTAAAAGAGAGCTTTTTTCTCAACAAAGAAAATGGAGCAGCAGAAGGAGAGAAGGCCAGTTCCGGCAATAGGGTTGGCCAATACTCTAAGGTTTGCCTGGAAGGACATGGAGAAGGAGCCGTGGGGGAGAGACACGTTTGGGAGGAACATCCTGATGGGATACCTGAAACTACAGGTGAGAGATGTGCTCTGCCTGCAAGGAAACGCCATGGAGAAGGCATTTGATGTCACGTTCCACACGGAAGAGAGACATGATGGTGTTTTTAAAAAAGCGAAGGAAGAGAAAGGAGATGGTCCCCTGTGCCATTACGCGGTGACCAGCCTGGCTAGGAACAATTTCAGGGTGGTCACCGTAAACATGTACAATCCGCACGTAAAGGATGAGGAGGTGAGGGCCTTTCTGGGGAGATACGTAGACAACGTCTCCTCAGCGAGGTACCTCAGGGACTCCCTGGGTTTCTGGAACGGGAGGAGAGGGTTCCAGATATTACTCAGGGAGGACCCGAAGGGAGTGGATGGCTACCTCCATCCCCCGGCAATGTTCTCCCTGGGGGCTGACAGGGGAACACTATACTACGCCCGTCAGCCTCCATTTTGCAGGCGTTGTATGGCCTACGGTCATGTCCTGGCCTCGTGCAACACCAAGAAGTGTCGATATTGTGGGTCGGGAGAGCACGAGGCCAAGGAGTGTGACGAGCCCAAGGCTTGCCACGGGTGTGGCTCGTCAGCACACCTGTGGCGCGATTGCCCGGCTCGTCACAGGTCATACGCGTCTGCAGCTGGAGGGGGAGCGGGGGATGGGGGGAGGAATGAACGGAAGGGTGCGGATGACATGGATGGCACAGGGGAGAAGAGGGCGCAGGAAGAGGAGAGAAAGAAGAAGGAAAAGAAAGAAGAGAGGAGAGAAGAAGAGAAGGCGAAGGAGGTGGAAGGTGTGGAAGGACGTGACGGAGAAAAGAAGGTGGCGGGGACAGTGGAGAGAGAAAAGGAGAAGGACGGAAAGATCAAGAAGAAGAAGGCAAAAGAGAAGATGGGAGTAGACAGGGAAGACGGAAGAAAGGAGTGGGGGAGTGATTTGGTGGATCAAATGAGGGAGATGGTGGAGGGACTGGCGGGGATGGCGGACAATATCACCCCTTTGACCCCTTTGCCGCCATCTCCGAAGAGGAGAGGGAAGAAGAGAGTGGACTTGGAGGACAGAAGGGGGGGGGGGGGTGAGGGGGGGGGAGGGGGAGGCCAAACGAGGGATGGGGGAGGGAAGAGTCAGTCTGGCCTCTTTGTTTTCAGTTTCTCCTCACAGTTTGGTGGAGGGGTTATCACAGGGTGAGGATCGGGGTTGTCTGTCTGAGGGGGGATCTCAACTCCTGTTTGGGGAGGAGGGATCCCCAACACTCAGTCCCGAGGCCTATAGGGAGGGAGGGTTGGAGGGTGATGTTGGTGGTGATGGTGGTGATGGTGAGGAACCCAGGATGCAGGACACTCGGCCTAACACACTGCCTGCATCCTGGGTTGGAGGAATGGAGGAGGACGGGGGGACATCAGGTGAGGTGGAGATGTCCCCGCCGGGGGAGATGGACCAGGGTAGCATCGGGTGAGTCTCCTGTTTTTCTTTGTTTTGGGTTTATTTGTTGAGGGTTTCTTTTTTGTTGTTAATTATTAAATGGTTTTGTTTATTAAATTGTTTAGTTTAAATGTAAGGGGATTTTATTAAGAGGAGGGTGGTATTTAGTTTTTTGGAAGGGGTGGGTTTTGACGTTTGTTTTTTGCAGGAGGTTCACCTGAGGGATGGAGGGGACGTCATTAGATTTAAGAGAGAGTGGGATAAGGGAGAGTCGATTTGGGGTATAGGAGGGGTGCACTCGACAGGAGTAGGGATTTTGTTTGGGAATAGGGAGGTGAAGGTAGAGGGCACTTTTGTTGTAATGCAGGGGAGGGTTCTGGGAGTAGATATCACTTTTAGGGATAGTAGGTATAGGTTAGTGGTAGTGTATGGGCCACAGGTGGCGGCAGACAGGAGGGAGATGGTGGACTGTCTGGCGCCCCTGTGTGTTACAAATAGGCACTTGGTGATAGGAGGGGACTTTAACATAGATTTAGGGTTGGGAGGGGATAGCAGTGCAGGCGCTATCACCGGGCTAATGGCTTGCCATGGTCTGGTTGATGGTGGCCTGCACACTACTCCGGCAATGGTCGGTCCTACATGGCGCAACTCCAGGGGGGTTGCGCGGAGGCTCGACTACATTTTTATATCCAGGTCTTTGGGTCAGTTGTCTGGGCGGCTGGTGCCTGTTTTCTTCACGGACCACGACGGGGTGTTCCTGCAGGTGGGGTCGCCAGTCTGCCTCTTCGGTAGGGGGTACTGGAAGCTAGATCGGGATATACTGGAGGAGCAGGCTTTCGTTGACGCATTTTTTTGTTTCTTTTGGAGGCTTGACGGCCTCCGGTCCATGTGCGAGGGGGTGTTAGAGTGGTGGGATTTAGTGAAGGTGAGGATTAGGGCCTTTATAATAGGACATTGTAAAAGGAAAAAAAGGGAGGAAAGGAGGGAGGTGGATCGTATCCAAAGGTTAATTGAACTCGAGTACGAGGCGGGCAACCTCGGCGGGTCGATTGACTGGGAGAGATTCGCAGCCCTAAAGGCGCAGCTCAGGGAGCTGCAGGAGCAGAAGGCTCAAGCTTTCCTGGAGCGTGCACATAGTGGCTTTTTAGAGCATAATGAGACTTGTTCCGCTATGTTCTTTAAGTCGGTTAGGGCCAGACAGAGTAGGAAGGTAATGCATGGCGTTAGAGAAGAAGATGGTAGTGTAGTAAGTAAACCAGAGGAGATGGTCAGGGTGACAACTGAGCATTTCCGAGGTTTATTTAAGGAAAGGGAAATAGATGTAGAGCAGGGAAATGTGTTTTTAGAACACTTGTCCCGGCGGTTGCCGGAGGACATTAGAGATGTGATGGAGGCCCAGATCTCCCTCGAGGAGGTTGAGAGCGCCCTCAGGAGGATGGGTAAAGGGAAGGTGCCTGGGATGGATGGTCTACCAGCCGAGTTTTACCTCAAGTTTTGGGGTGTACTTGGACCGGTGGTACTCGAAGTCTTGAAGGCCATCCTTGAGACAGAGGTCCCAGGGGGATCAATGGCTGTTGGTGTGCTGTCACTTCTGTACAAGAAGGGGGACGCAACAGACCTTGGCAACTGGCGGCCATTGACCATGCTGTGTGTAGACTACAAGTTGCTTGCAAAGGTCTTAGCGGATCGGTTGCGCACAGCCCTTCCCTACGTCGTCCACGAGGATCAGACGTGCGGGGTAGAGGGACGCTCTATTAGATGGAACCTTCAGTTGATCAGGGACTCCATCGCCTGGGTTGAAGATAGAGGTCTGCCTTTAATGGTAGCAGCGCTAGATCAGGCGAAAGCCTTTGATCGCGTGAATAGATCCTTTCTATTCAGGGTATTAGGTAGATTAGGGTTTGGGGAGAAGTATATAGGATGGATCCGTACATTATATGTCGGAGCGGGGTGTCGAGTAAGCGTAAACGGTCACTTGGGTGACGTTTTTGACCTCTCGTCTGGGGTCAGGCAGGGGTGCCCGCTCTCAGCACTCCTCTTCGTTCTGTACATGGAGCCTCTGGGGGCTGCCATTAGGGCAGACACAGGGGTGGAGGGCTTGTTGATCCCTGGAAGCGGTGGGCTGCGTGTTAAGATGACGCAGTACGCCGACGACACTTCCTTGCTGCTATGCAAGGACTCGTGCCTGACAAGGTCCCTTGCCATCATTGGGGATTTCACCCGAGCGTCGGGGGCGGTTCTGAACAATGCAAAGTCTTCCGTTAAGTTTTTCGGAAGATGGCGCGGTAGAACGGATGTGCCCGGGGGGTTATCTCTCTGTGAGGGGGCCCTGAGGATTCTCGGGGTCCATTTTGAGACCTCCGGCTCAGCGACGCTGAACTGGAACATGAGGATCGCAGTGGTGCAGAGGAAGCTAGCGATGTGGAAGGCTAGGTCTTTGTCTTTTATAGGTAAGGTCCTGGTCCTAAAGGTGGATGTATTGCCATCTCTTTTGTATTTGGCATACATCTACCCATTGCCGGCTTGTCTGAGGAGGCCTCTAGTGAGGCTCGTGTTTCAGTTCATGTGGGGTGGCAGGTACGAGTGGGTCGCCAGGGCACTCATGCTCTGTCCCATCGGGGAGGGAGGTAGGGGGGTACCCAACATCCCCCTCAAGCTGGACACAATTTTTGTGTCCTTTGTGTTGACAGAACTGGCTCATCCGGTGATACACCCGTCCGGTTACCTCCTGCGGGTGTTCTTCTCCTACCAAGCGAGAAGCGTAATGGTGTGGTCTAACACGGGTCCTCGGGCGGAACAGCTGCCGTGGCACTTTGGCCATGCGGCCAAGTGGTTGCGTGCACACCCCGAGGTTGAAGTTGCCCGAGTAGGTTTAGACCACAGGCACCTGTACGAGGAGGTCAGGCAGGCAGGGAGTCCTGCGCCTGTAGCGGGCATCTCGGAAGTGGTCTGGGAGGGAGTGCAGGCGCGGGGCCTGGACAACAGGCTCAAGGACCTGAATTGGTTGAGCCTCCACAAGTGCTTGCCGGTACGTTCCATCATGTACCGGCATAGCTTGGCGCGATCCCCCACCTGCCCAAGATCTGCTTGTGGCAGGGAGGAGACTGTGCGCCATGCCTTTTGGGACTGTGCCGTTGCCGGAGTGGTATGGGCTAGGGCACGGGTGTTGATAGGGTTGGTTAGGAGTGACTTTGTGGTGACGTGGGCTAGATTAGAAAGAGGTGTAGGGAGAGCGAGGGGAACAGATAGGGATAGGTTTCTGCTCTGGCTTCTCATGAGCCTCTTTAAACGGGGGCTGTGGGAAGCCAGGCAGATTTTGGTAAAGACAGGGAGAGATTGGGGGGTGGAAGGGATAGTGAGGAGGGTGGAAGGAGATTTAAGAGGGAGGATGAAGAGGGAGGAAAATAAGTGGGGGCAGCATGCGGCACGGGAGAGGTGGAAAGGGGGTTTAGGACTGTTAGTGTTAGATTAAGTGTTGTAAGGGGATAGATTAGGGACGGGGAGATAGGGAAAGGGTTAGGTATTGGTTAGGTATGACGGGGAGGGACGATGCTCCCCTGAGGATCTTTGGTTTTTTGGGTTTCTCGTCATTTAAAATGAAAATACCATTATTTACGTTTGAATAGAAAGTATGATTTTGTATAGAATGAATGGTATTTGAAAGTAATAAATTATTTTTCTAAAAAAAAAAAAAAAAAATCTGTTCTTATCAGTTTAATATCTGATACGTCCCCCATCGGGGGACTACATATTAAATGGATTTTTCGAACAGGGAGTCGGAAATGGGGCTTGCTCCGTCCGCTCCACGCATCGACCCGGTATTGCAGTACCTCCGGGAACGGTGCAACACTTTTCTCCCGTTGTCAAGGAAAAATGCACATTCACAAAGCTATGTAAACAGCTGGCTAGCTAGCTAGCTAGCTGGCTAGCAGAAGAAGAGAAGGAAAGAAACATTCAAACTGAAAGAAAGGCGAAGCGCCCTTCAATGGGGTCCCCCGTTTCCCGCCATTTTACTTAAAAAAATAAAAAAATAAAAAAATAAATTTGGGGCCAGGATTGTGTGTGTGTGTGTGTGTCTCTCTCTCTCTCTCTCTCTCTCTCTCTCTCTCTCTCTCTCTCTCTCTCTCTCTCTCAGAGATGGGCCAGGATAGTGACTTAAAGACGCATTAGCGACTTTTTCCAAAAAACACCTGCCTGTTTGTTGCCAGGGAAACGGTGGGTGGGTGGGTGGGTGGGTGGGTTGGTTGAGTGGGGGTTGGAGGGAGAGAGGAGCTGGCTTTTGCCAACCCACCCGCTGAGGTCTGTCGAGACCCCCGGGGGTCCGGCGGTTTCAGGGTTCCATTTGTGGGTTATCGCTTCTCGGCCTTTTGGCTCAGATCAAGCTCGGTACTGAGGTGCCCCAGAGCCCGCTGAGTCAGAAGGTCGAAGGAAGGCAGGAGGGAGGAAAGTTTGTTGTTTTGGTATCGGTTTTCTTCTTTTTTGAAGAGAGCCTTTTCTGGTGGAGAAAATGGAGAACAGGTCGGTTCCGGCGGTCGGATTGGCCAACACGACAAGATTTGCGTGGAAGGAAAAAGAAGTGGAGAAATTCGGGAGGGAAACATTTGGGAGAACTATCCTGATTGGGTTGCTGAAGCTTGGAGTAAAGGATGTCTTATGCCTCCAGGAGAATCCATTAGAGGGAGCATATGATGTCACGTTCTACACGGAGAAGCAACATGAGGAGACGATGCGGAAGGTGAAGGATTTGGAGAAGGAAAGACCTATGTCTCACTATGCAGTGACAAGCTTGGCAAGGACCAATTTTAGAGTCGTGACGGTTACGATGTACAACCCACACGTGAAGGAAGAAGAGGTGAGGACATTCCTGGGGAGGTATATGGACAGTATCTCCTCAGGAAGGCTCCTCAAGGACTCTCTGGGGTTTTGGACAGGGAGGAGGTGTTTCCAGGCACTCCTCAGGGAGGACCCAAAGGGTTTGGACGGTTTCCTCCATCCCCCAGCAATGTTCTCCCTGGGGGCTGACAGGGGGACGTTGAATTATGCCCGACAGCCTCCTTTCTGCAGGCGATGTATGGCCTATGGCCATACCCTGGCCTCGTGTGGAGCCAGGAGGTGCAGGTTCTGTGGTTCAGAAGAGCACAAGGCCGGGGACTGTGTCGAGCCGAAGAAATGCCACGGGTGTGGCTCGGTAGCACACCTGTGGCGGGATTGCCCGGCTCGGCGGAGGTCATACTCGTCTGCGGCTGGGGGGGGGGGGCGAGAGCGGAGGATGGAGGAAGAGGAAGAGAAGAGCTGAAAGAAAGTGGCGGAAGGGCTGAACAGAAGGAGAAGGAGTCGGAGGGAGGAGGAGGAAAAGAGGAGGAGAGAGCTGGGACAGAGAAAGAGGACGGGACAGAAGGAGAGGTGGTCGGGACAGAAGAAGAGGTGGCTGGGATGGAAGGAGAAGGAGTCGGAAAAGAGGTTGGGAAGGAGGTTGAAGGAGAAAAGGAAAAGAAAAAGAAGAAGAAGAAGACGGCGACGAGGATGGAGGAGAGGGTGAGAGTGGAGAGTCCAGAGAAGACAACAGGGGAGAGGGAGGAGACGGAAGAGGTTGTAGAGATGGAACCAGAAGGAGAGGCGGCCGGAAGGGAGGAAGGGAAGGAGGTAACAGGTGAAAAGAAGAAGAAGATGGTGATGGGGGAGGGGATGGTGAGTGTGAAGAGGGCAGAGTTGGAGGAACTGAAAGGCATAATGAAGGCTTTAGTAGAGAGAAAAAAGGAAGAGGATATGGCAAAGGAGAGGGAAAGCACTAGGTTTTACGAGGGAGAGGCAGGCCCTAGCCCTCCGAGCAAGAGGACAAAGAAGGTGGGGAGGAGGAGGGGTGAAAAGAAGGGGGCAGAACGGGGGGATGGGGAGGTGGCGGGGCCCTCGTGGGCTCCGTCTCCATCTTCCTTTAAACCCCTCGCAGAGCTTGACCTCCCGGGTATGGCTCGGAGCTGGATGATGGAGGGGGAGGCGGATTTCCTCTTTTTGGAGGCCACGTCCCCGGTTCGGAGTCCAGAGGAGGAGGGGGTGATGGACTTGAGTGGGGGGCAGGTGCCGGGTGGCGTTGCTGTATTCAGGGGAGGGGGGACGGTGGGAAAGGGGGGTGATGTAGGGGATTCACGTGTGGAGGTGAGGTCACAGTTGGTCGGGACAGAGAAGAAGAGCACTGGGTGAGAAATTGTGGTAATAGAGGTGATGTAATTTGATAAAATCAAATCAAATCAAATTTTATTTGTCACATACACATGGTTAGCAGATGTTAATGCGAGTGTAGCGAAATGCTTGTGCTTCTAGTTCCGACAGTCTGTAGGTCTGTAGGTTATTGATTATTTGGTTTTTGGATATGGTTATAGTTGATTCATTTTTGAATGATTATTTGTAGTTTGTTGAAATTGGATATTTAAGTTGACTGAATTTTGGAAATGTATTGTTTGGTTATTGAATGTAATAAATATATTTTGTAATCTGTTCTTATCAGTTTAATATCTGATACGTCCCCCATCGGGGGACTACATATTAAATGGATTTTTCGAACAGGGAGTCGGAAATGGGGCTTGCTCCGTCCGCTCCACGCATCGACCCGGTATTGCAGTACCTCCGGGAACGGTGCAACACTTTTCTCCCGTTGTCAAGGAAAAATGCACATTCACAAAGCTATGTAAACAGCTGGCTAGCTAGCTAGCTAGCTGGCTAGCAGAAGAAGAGAAGGAAAGAAACATTCAAACTGAAAGAAAGGCGAAGCGCCCTTCAATGGGGTCCCCCGTTTCCCGCCATTTTACTAAAAAAAATTTGGGGCCAGGATTGTGTGTGTGTGTGTCTCTCTCTCTCTCTCTCTCTCTCTCTCTCTCTCTCTCTGTGTCTGCGACCTTCTTTTTATCCACAGACAGCCCTCGAAAACTTGGAAGAGTGGGTTCCGGGAGCACCCGCGGGAACCCTGCCTAGAGTGCACAGAGTGTGTCTCGGGCCCCGACCTCTTGACTTCCATATGACTCTGGTTTCTCTTCATTACGCACAAGCCTTTCGCCTTTTACTAAAGACTTCCGTGGAGAGGAACACTTACGAGTTCAACGTATTTTTGGAGCGGCTTTGCTTCTTGCAGAGCCCGGTATCTTGTTTCAAGGGAAATTGACAGAGATGGGCCAGGATAGTGACTTAAAGACGCATTAGCGACTTTTTCCAAAAAACACCTGCCTGTTTGTTGCCAGGGAAACGGTGGGTGGGTGGGTGGGTGGGTTGGTTGAGTGGGGGTTGGAGGGAGAGAGGAGCTGGCTTTTGCCAACCCACCCGCTGAGGTCTGTCGAGACCCCCGGGGGTCCGGCGGTTTCAGGGTTCCATTTGTGGGTTATCGCTTCTCGGCCTTTTGGCTAAGATCAAGCTTGACACCGAGGTGTCTCACAGCTTGCTTAGCCAGAATGTCGAACAAGGAGGGCGATAGAGGTTTGTTGCGGAGAAGAGAGCTCCAATCTCTTTACAGAGATGGAGCAAAATACTGGGAAAAAGCCAATTCCTGTAATTGGGCTTGCGAACACAGTGCGGTTTGAGTGGAAGGATAAAGAGACGGAACCCTTTGGACGGGACACTTTTGGCAGGACCATCCTCATCGGGATTCTCAAGCTGACAGTGAAGGACGTTTTCTGCCTTCAAGGCAGCTCATTGGAGGGCACCTTTGATGTGGCTTTGTACACAGAGAAGAAGCATGACGAGGTCCTACGAATGGCGAGAGCGGTGGGAGTTGCAAGGCCGATGTGCAACTATGAGGTGAAAAGCCTGGCAAGGAGTAACTATAGGATTGTCACGGTCAACATGTACAATCCTTATGTTAAAGATGAGGATGTGAGGGCCTTTCTGGGGAGGTACATGAATAGTGTCTCCTCAGCAAGGCTCCTCAAAGATTCGATGGGCTTTTGGACCGGAAGGAGGGCTTTCCAGGCCCTCCTTAGGGAGGATCCGAAGGGGCTGGGAGGCTATCTTCATCCTTCGGCCATGTTCTCCCTGGGGGCTGACAGAGGGACATTATTTTATGCGCGTCAGCCTCCTTTTTGCAGGCGCTGTATGGCCTATGGACATATACTGGCCTCGTGCAGTACTAGTAAGTGCAGATATTGTGGATCTGGGGAGCACGAGGCCAAGGACTGCGGCGAGCCGAAGAAATGCCACGGGTGTGGGTCGTCAACACACCTGTGGCGGGGATGCCCGGCTCGCCGGGGGTCATACGCGTCTGCGGCCGGGGGGGGGACAGGGGCGGAGGATGAAGAAAGAAGAGAGGAGCAGGAAGAAGGGGGTGGAAGGACGAAGCAGAAGGAGTCGGAGGGTGGAGAAGGAAAAGAAGAGGAGAGAGCGGGGACAGAAGGAGAGGTGGACGGGATAGTAGGAGAGGAGGCCGGGACTGAAGGAGAGGTGGCCGGGATGGAAGGAGAGATGGACGGGACAGAAGGAGAGGAGACCGGGTTGGAAGAAGAGGTGGTCGGAATAGAGGAAGGGAAGGATTTAGAAGGAGAAAAGAAAAAGAAGAAAAAGAAGAAGAAGACTGCGACGAGGATGGAGGAGAGTGAGGAGACAACGGTGGAGAGGAAGGAGGTGGAGGTGGTTATGGAGAGGGAGCCGGAAGGAGAAGCGGAAGGAAGAAGGGGCGTGAAGGATTGGGGGGACAGTGAAATGGCGAGGGCAAGGGTGGAGGAGTTGAGAGGGATGGTGAGGGATATGGTTGAGAGAGAATGGGGAAAGGGAAAGGAGAAGGGAAGCGCTGTGTGTGACGATGTGTACGACGAACCCTTGCCAAATACACCTCCGGCTAAGAGGACAAAGAAGGTGGGAAGGAGGAGGGGTGGAAAGAAGGGGGTAGGGGAAGAACGGGGGGATGGGGAGGTGGCGGGGCCATCGTGGGTTCCGTCTCCATCCTCCTTTAAACCCCTCGCCGAGCTGGACCTCCCAGGCATGGCGAGAAACTGGATGATGGAGGGGGAGGCGGACTTCTTATTTGGGGATGTAACGTCCCCGGTTCGGAGTCCGGAGGAAGGGGGGGTGATGGACTTGAGTGTGGGGCAGGTGCCGGGTGGCGTTGCCGTGTTCAGGGGAGGGGGGACGGGGGGAAATGGGGGTGATGTAGGGGTTTCACGTGTGGAGGTGAGGTCACAGTTGGTCGGGATAGAAAAGAAGAGCACTGGGTGAGAATTAGTGGTAATAGAGGTGATGTAATTTGGTAGTTGGTAGGTAATTGATTATTTGGTTTGGATATGGTTATAGTTGATTCATTTTTGGATTTATTATTTGTAGTTTGTTGGATTTGGATTTAAGTTGACTGAATTTTGGAAGTGTATTGTTTGGTTGAAGATAATAAATATATTTTGATTAAAAAAAAAAAAAAAAAAATCTGTTCTCATCAGTTTAATATCTGATACGTCCCCCATCGGGGGACTACATATTAAATGGATTTTTCGAACAGGGAGTCGGAAATGGGGCTTGCTCCGTCCGCTCCACGCATTGACCCGGTATTGCAGTACCTCCGGGAACGGTGCAACACTTTTCTCCCGTTGTCAAGGGAAAATGCACATTCACAAAGCTATGTAAACAGCTGGCTAGCTAGCTAGCTAGCTAGCTAGCTAGCTAGCTGGCTGGCTAGCAGAAGAAGAGAAGGAAAGAAACATTCAAACTGAAAGAAAGGCGAAGCGCTCTTCAATGGGGTCCCCCGTTTCCCGCCATTTTACTAAAAAAAAAAAAAAAAAAAAAAGAATTGGGGCCAGGATTGTGTGTGTGTGTCTCTCTCTCTCTCTCTCTCTCTCTCTCTCTCTCTCTCTCTCTCTCTCTCTCTCTCTCTCTCTCTCTCTCTCTCTCTCTCTCTCTCTCTCTCTCTCTCTCTCTCTCTCTCTCTCTCTCTCTCTCTCTCTCTCTCTCTCTCTCTCTCTCTCTCTCTCTCTCTCTCTGTCTCTCTGTGCCTCTGTGCCTCTGTGTCTGTGACCTTGTTTTTATCCACAGACAGCCCTCGAAAACTTGGAAGAGTGGGTTCCGGGAGCACCCGCGGGAACCCTGCCTAGAGTGCACAGAGTGTGTCTCGGGCCCCGACCTCTTGACTTCCATATGACTCTGGTTTCTCTTCATTACGCACAAGCCTTTCGCCTTTTACTAAAGACTTCCGTGGAGAGGAACACTTACGAGTTCAACGTATTTTTGGAGCGGCTTTGCTTCTTGCAGAGCCCGGTATCTTGTTTCAAGGGAAATTGACAGAGATGGGCCAGGATAGTGACTTAAAGACGCATTAGCGACTTTTTCCAAAAAACACCTGCCTGTTTGTTGCCAGGGAAACGGTGGGTGGGTGGGTGGGTGGGTGGGTTGGTTGAGTGGGGGTTGGAGGGAGAGAGGAGCTGGCTTTTGCCAACCCACCCGCTGAGGTCTGTCGAGACCCCCGGGGGTCCGGCGGTTTCAGGGTTCCATTTGTGGGTTATCGCTTCTCGGCCTTTTGGCTCAGATCAAGCTCGGTACTGAGGTGCCCCAGAGCCCGCTGAGTCAAAGGTCGAAGGCCGGTGGGCGTTAAGAGTTTTTTTGGAATTTTGAGAAAAATTTCTGAAAACAAATTAAACTACAGCCATACAGATATGGCTGGTAGTGGGAGCACAGGGTCGGTTCCGAGGGCCGGACTAAAGAACACCATTCGGTTTGCATGGAAGAAGGACGAAGAAGTACGAATGCCAAGAGATACATTTGGAAGAACTGTGCTGATGGGGGCCCTGAAACTGAAGATCCCAGAGGTGATGTGTCTCCAAGGCAACACTATGGAAGAGGCTTACGACGTGACTCTTCACACAGAAGGAATGTGCGATGTGGTGATGGACAGAGCAAAAGCGGCGGCTGGGGAGAGGCCTTTGTCATTTTTTGACATAACGTGCCTGGCAAAGACCAACTTTAGGACGATAAATGTACATATGTACAATCCGCATGTGGCAGACAGTGCGATAGGAGCGTTCCTGGGCCGTTATTGCGATGTGACGTCGGGGGCAAGGTACGTGAAGGACTCGTTGGGGTTCTGGAATGGACGCCGCCAGTTCCAGGTGCTGCTGAGGCCGGATAAAGAAGGGTTCGAAGGCTTCCTCCATCCCCCGGCGGTCTTTTCTCTGGGCTCAGACAGAGGGATGCTGTTCTACACCCGTCAACCCCCCTTTTGCAAGAAGTGTAGGGAGTATGGGCACGTCACGGCTGCCTGCAGTAAGGGAAAATGCAGTTTCTGCAGATCGGGGGAGCATGAGGCAAAGGACTGTAAGGAGCCGAAGGAGTGCCATGGGTGTGGTAGTAGGCTGCACCTGTTCCGCGACTGCCCGTCCCGTCGGCAGTCATATGCCGAGGCAGCGGCAGGAAGGAAGCAAGGAGGAGATTCTGTGGGGGAGCAACTGGAGAGGAAGGACCCAGAGAGGACGGAGCAGGAGAGACCAGCATCACCAACGCCCAGTACAGGTGGCAGGGCCGGGAAGGAGGTGTCATTAGAGACGCCAGCTATGCAGAAGACGGCGGTGGAGAAGGCGGGGGGTGGAATGGAGGAGATGGGATCATCACTGGATGGAGTGGAGGGGCTAGGGGCCCTTGTTGAAATGGTAGGAAACCTTCCAGTGTTGGGGTCAAGGGCAGGGGAGTGGGCCTCACACTCCGGTGTGAAGGAACCGTCAGTCGGGGGGGTGACACAGGAGCCTGAACAGGGCCCCTATGTCGGAAAAAAGAAGAAGCGGAAGAATGAGGTGGGGGTCCTAGGGGAGGGGGTGGGCAAGCGTGTGATGGGGGCTAAAGACGACACCGCTGCTGTGAACCCCCAGTCCTCGCAGGTCTCATCTCTCCCTTTACCCTTAGTGGAGTTGGACATGACGACCTCCGCTCTATCTCTGCCTACGGAGGATGGAGGGTCGCAGGGTGTTTCAGGGGAGCCGGAAACCTCCGCCCCCAACCCTAACCCTTTCCCGGCTTCATGGGTAGATGACATGGGGGTCATAGAGGAGGGGGGAAACAGGATGTCTCTAGTGGGGTGTGAGCAGGGGGCCACAACTGTAGAGGACCTGTATTCTTCAGACGAGGGGAGCATTTTTGCATCCCTGTCGGACGAGATGGAGCAGGGGAGCATCGGGTGAGCCTCCTGTTTGGTTTTTGTTATTAGTAGTTGTATTTTGATGTTTTTCGTAATGGATAAATGTACCTTTGTTAGTGTAAATATAAGGGAGTTGAGGGATAGGGTTAAAAGAAGGGCGGTTTTAAGTTATTTAGAGGGGTTATATTTAATTAATAATGAATATTTCTGTTAAATTGTTTAGTTTAAATGTAAGGGGATTAAGGGATTTTGTTAAGAGGAGGGCGGTTTTTAGCTTTTTGGAAGGAGTGGGTTTTGATGTTTGTTTTTTACAGGAGGTTCACCTGAGGGATGGAGGGGATGTTGTGAGGTTTAAAAGGGAGTGGGATAAGGGGGAATCAGTTTGGGGTATAGGTGGGGTTCATTCAACGGGAGTGGGGATTTTGTTTGGTAATAGGGAGATGAAGGTAGAGGGCACTTTTGTAGTTATGCAGGGGAGGGTTTTGGGGGTAGATGTCACTTTTAGGGATAGTAGGTATAGGTTAGTGGTGGTGTATGGACCACAGGTGGCGGCAGACAGGAGGGAGATGGTGGACTGTCTGACGCCCCTGTGTGTTACAAATAGGCACTTGGTGATAGGTGGTGATTTTAACATAGATTTAGGGATAGCGGGGGACAGTAGTGCAGGTGCCATCACCGGGCTAATGGCTTGCCATGGTCTGGTTGATGGCGGCCTGCACACTACTCCGGCAATGGTCGGTCCCACATGGCGCAACTCCAGGGGGGTTGCGCGGAGGCTCGACTACATTTTTGTATCCAGGTCTTTGGGTCAGTTGTCTGGGCGGCTGTTGCCTGCTTTCTTTTCGGACCACGACGGGGTGTTCCTGCAGGTGGGGTCGCCAGTCTGTCTCTTCGGTAGGGGGTACTGGAAGTTAGATCGAGATGTGCTGGAGGAGCAGGCTTTCGTTGGCGCCTTTTTTGGTTTCTTTCGGAAGCTTGAGGGCCTCCGGTCCATGTGCGAGGGGGTGTTAGAGTGGTGGGATTTAGTTAAGGTAAGGATTAGGGCCTTTATAATAGGATATTGTAAGAGGAAGAAAAGGGAGGAAAGGAGGGAGGTGGATCGTATCCAAAGGTTAATTGAACTCGAGTACGAGGCAGGCAACCTCGGCGGGTCTATTGACTGGGAGAGATTCTCAGCCCTGAAGGCGCAGCTCAGGGAGCTGCAGGAGCGGAATGCTCAAGCTTTCCTGGAGCGTGCGCATAATGGCTTTCTAGAACATAATGAGACTTGTTCCGCTATGTTCTTTAAGTCGGTTAGGGCCAGACAGAGTAGGAAGGTAATGCATGGCGTTAGGGAAGAAAATGGTAGTGTAGCTAAAGAGCCGGAGGAGATGGTCAGAGTGACAACTGACCATTTCCGAGTTTTCTTTAAGGAGAGGGATGTAGATGTAGAGCAGGGAAGTGTGTTTTTAGAACACTTGTCCCTGCGATTGCCGGAGGACATTAGAGAAGCGATGGAGGCTCAGATCTCCCTTGAAGAGGTTGAGAGCGCCCTCAGGAGGATGGGAAAAGGGAAGGTACCTGGGATGGATGGGCTGCCGGCCGAGTTTTACCTCAAGTTTTGGGGGATACTCGGGCCGGTGGTCCTCGAAGTCTTGAAGGCCATCCTTGAGACGGGGGTCCCGGGGGGATCAATGGCCGTCGGTGTGCTGTCACTTCTTTACAAGAAGGGGGACGCCACAGACCTTGGCAACTGGCGGCCATTGACCATGCTGTGTGTAGACTACAAGTTGCTTGCAAAGGTCCTAGCGGATCGGTTGCGCACAGCCCTTCCCTACGTCGTCCATGAGGATCAGACGTGCGGGGTAGAGGGTCGCTCTATCAGGTGGAACCTGCAGTTGGTCAGGGACTCCATCGCTTGGGTAGAAGATAGAGGGCTGCCTTTAATGGTAGCAGCGCTAGATCAGGCGAAAGCCTTTGATCGCGTGAATAGATCCTTTCTTTACAGGGTGTTAGGTAGGTTAGGATTTGGGGAGAAGTTTATAGGATGGATCCGTACTTTATATGTCGGAGCGGGGTGCCGGGTTAGCGTAAACGGTCACACGGGTGACGTTTTTGACCTCTCGTCAGGGGTCAGGCAGGGATGCCCGCTCTCGGCTCTCCTCTTCGTTCTGTACATGGAGCCTCTGGGGGCTGCCATTAGGGCAGACACAGGGGTGGAGGGCTTGTTGATCCCTGGAAGCGGTGGTTTGCGCGTCAAGTTGACGCAGTACGCCGATGACACTTCCTTGCTGCTTTGCAAGGACTCGTGCCTGACAAGGTCCCTTGACATTATTGGGGACTTCACCCGAGCGTCGGGAGCGGTCCTGAACCACGCAAAGTCTTCCGTTAAATTTTTCGGAAGATGGCGTGGCAGGACGGATGTGCCCGGGGGGTTATCTCTCTGTGAGGGGGCCCTGAGGATTCTCGGGGTCCATTTTGAGACCTCTGGCTCAGCGACGCTGAACTGGAACATGGGTATCGCAGTGGTACAGAAGAAGCTGGCAATGTGGAAGGCTAGGTCTTTGTCTTTTATGGGCAAGGTCCTGGTCCTAAAGGTGGATGTATTGCCATCTCTTTTGTACTTGGCGTACATCTACCCATTGCCTGCTTGTCTGAGGAGGCCTCTAGTGAGGCTTGTGTTTCAGTTCATGTGGGGTGGCAGGTACGAGTGGGTCGCCAGGGCTCGCATGCTCTGTCCCATCGGGGAGGGAGGTAGGGGGATACCACATTTCCCCCTCAAGCTGGATGCAATTTTTGTTTCGTTCTTGTTGACGGAGCTTGCTCATCCAGTGATACACCCGTCCGGTTACCTCCTGCGGGTGTTCTTCTCGTATCAGGCGAGAAGCGTAATGGTGTGGTCTAACACGGGTCCTCGGGCAGAACAGCTGCCGTGGCACTTTGGTCATGCGGCCAAGTGGCTGCGTGCGCACCCCGAGGTTGAAGTTGCCCGAGTAGGTTTAGATCACAGGCACCTGTACGAGGAGGTCAGACAGGCAGGGAGTCCGGCGCCTGTAGCGGGCATCTCGGCAGGGGTCTGGGAGGGAGTGCAGGCGCGTGGCCTGGACAACAGGCTCAAGGACCTGAATTGGTTGAGCCTCCACAAGTGCTTGCCGGTACGTTCCATCATGTACCGGCATAGCTTGGCGCGATCCCCCACCTGTCCAAGACCCACTTGTGGCAGGGAGGAGACTGTGCGTCATGCTTTTTGGGACTGTGCCTTTGCCGGAGTAGTATGGGCTAGGGCACGGGTGTTGTTGGGATTTGTAAGAGGTGATTTTGTGCTAACGTGGGCAAGGTTAGAGAGAGGTGTAGGGAGAGCGAGAGGTACGGGTAGGGATAGGTTTCTGCTCTGGCTTCTCATAAGTCTCTTTAAACAGGGGCTTTGGGAAGCCAGGCAGAACTTTGTCAAGACAGGGAGAGATTGGGGGGTGGAAGGAATAGTGAGGAGGGTGGAAGGGGATTTGAGAGGGAGGATGAAGAGGGAGGAGAGGAAGTGGGGGCAGCATGCTGCCCGGGAGAGGTGGAAGGGGGGTTTAGGGCTGGGTGTGATTTAGATTTGTAAGGGGATAGATTATGACGGGAAGATAGGGAAAGGTAGTTTGTAGGATGACGGGGAGGGAAGATGCTCCCCTGAGGTTTTTGTTTTGGGGTTTGTGTTTGTTAAAAATATACCATTGTTTGAGTTATATATCATTGTTTTACTTTGAATGAGAAGTATTTTGTAAAGAATGAATGGTATGGAACGTAATAAATTATTTTTCAAAAAAAAAATCTGTTCTTATCAGTTTAATATCTGATACGTCCCCCATCGGGGGACTACATATTAAATGGATTTTTCGAACAGGGTGTCGGAAATGGGGCTTGCTCCGTCCGCTCCACGCATCGACCCGGTATTGCAGTACCTCCGGGAACGGTGCAACACTTTTCTCCCGTTGTCAAGGAAAAATGCAAATTCACAAAGCTATGTAAACAGCTGGCTAGGCTAGCTAGCTAGCAGAAGAAGAGAAGGAAAGAAACATTCAAACTGAAAGAAAGGCGAAGCGCCCTTCAATGGGGTCCCCCGTTTCCCGCCATTTTACTTTAAAAAAAATAAATTAAAAAAAATAAAAAAAGAATTGGGGCCAGGATTGTGTGTGTGTGTCTCTCTCTCTCTCTCTCTCTCTCTCTCTCTCGCTCTCTCTGTCTCTCTGTGCCTCTGTGTCTGTGACCTTCTTTTTATCCACAGACAGCCCTCGAAAACTTGGAAGAGTGGGTTCCGGGAGCACCCGCGGGAACCCTGCCTAGAGTGCACAGAGTGCACAGAACTTCAGAACAATAAATATACATATGTATAATCCACACGTGACGGATATGGCGGTGGCGGCCTTTTTGGGTCGCTACTGCGAAGTAACATCGGGAGCCAGGTACGTGAAGGACTCGCTGGGCTTTTGGAACGGCCGCCGCCAATTCCAGGTGCTCCTAAGGGAAGATCCGGGTGGGTTTGAGGGCTTTTTGCATCCCCCTGCGGTCTTTACAATAGGGGCGGATAGAGGCATGCTGTTCTATGCACGTCAGCCTCCTTTCTGCAGGAAGTGCAGGGAGTACGGGCATGGAACAGCCTCATGTGGGCTGGTAAAATGCAGGTTTTGCATGTCGGAGGAACATGAGGCCAAAAATTGTACGGCACCAAAAGAATGTCATGGTTGTGGCAGTAAACAGCACCTGTTTCGTGAGTTCCCGGCGAGGCAACAAACATATGCGGCAGCGGCTGCTGGGGGAAGAATGGACGGAAGAAAAGGCGTGGAGGAGAAGGGGAGGCCAGGAGAAGGGTACCTAGGTCACAGGCCAGAAGAGGCAGCAAGAAAGATGGTGAGTGGGGAACTGGAGAAGCAAGCCAGGTCCTTGACCGCTCCAGACGTCGGGGGCAAAGTCGTTTTGGAGGAGAGGGCCTTGGTGGAGTTGGAGGTGGTCCCGGAGACCCAGACGGGTACTCAATCCATTAGTAGACAGCAGGGAGAGGTTGGTGGAGCAACGGGAGAGTTGGGCTCATCTCTCGACAAAGTACATATAAATGAAGACGCAATCGGGGCCCTAGTGGGGGAGATGAGGGAGATGGTGGAGGGTTTCCAAGTCCCCCATATGGGGACGGCGGAATGGGGGTCCATTTCACCCTTACCTGCCACTCCAAAAATGAAGAGGGACACCTCCACAGACCAGCAGGCCCCGCAGGAGTCAGGGCTGTTAGAGGACTCAGGGGAGGCCCGGAGGAAGAAAAAGAAGAAGAAGTTGTCCCTCGGGCCGGGAGAGGGCCAGAGTGGGCTGGGAGGGGTGGGAGCGATCGGGGACAGTGCCACAGAGGTGGCCCCCCAGTCACCGCGGGTATCATCTCTCCCACTATTCCCGATGGAGATAGATCTGGTGGCCTCTGCGCTGTGTATGCCAGATGGAGATGGGGTGTCTCAGGCTTTTTCTGGGACGCCGGGACCCCCCATCCACAGCCCCAACCTTTTCCCTGCATCTTGGGTTTCTCAGAGGGGGGGGGGCAGTGGATGGGGAGGCCTCAGAGGAAGGGGGTCACGAGCCCTTGCCCATGGATGTACGAGTGGTTGGGGAGATGGTCAGTGGCACCGAGGTGTCTCCCCTGTCCTCACGAGGTCCATCTCTCCGGCTCTTCCAGAGGGACAAGATGGACAAGGTGTTTTTTCCAGATGTGGATGGGGTGTCTCAGGCTAGTTCTGGGACGCCGGGACCCCCCATCCCCAACCCCTTACCCGCATCTTGGGGTCCGCAGGAGGGGGCCTCGGAGGCTGCTGGTCCAGCGTCCAATTTCGACGAGGACCTTTACCCACCGGACAGAGTGAGTACTTGAACCCTGCACCTGGTTGACTTTTCGTTATCAGTGTGCAACCATGGCAGAGATTCAAATAATGACTATGAATGTTCGGGGTCTAAGGGACATTGTAAAAAGAACTGCTGTCTTTAGTTGTTTATCCAACGTATGTTTTACCTTTTGTTTCTTGCAGGAGGTACATTTAAGGGATGGGGGGGACGTAGAGCAGTTTAAAAAAGAGTGGGTTAAAGGGGAGTCTGTGTGGAGTGTGGGGGGTGTCCACTCATCAGGGGTTGGAATTTTGTTTGGGACACGGGAGGTGAGGGTGGAAGGCACGTACGTTGCGATGCAGGGGAGGGTTTTGGGGGTGGACATAGCGTTAGGGGATTTTAGACTTAGGATCATAGGGGTATACGGGCCACAGACGGTGCCAGAGAGAAGGGAGATGGTGGAGAGTCTGGCACCTCTGTGTGCCACAAACAGAGTTTTGGTAGTGGGAGGGGATTTTAATGTAGATTTAGGATTGGTGGGAGATGGTAGCGTAGGGGCCATTACCGGACTTATGGCAAGCCATGGTTTGGTGGATGGGGGCCTTAACACTACTCCGGCGCTGGCGGGTCCCACGTGGCGTAACTCCCGGGGGGTCGTGCGGAGGCTGGACTATGTATTTCTACCTAAATCCTTGGGGCTTTTGTCTGGGCGCCTGCTGCCTGTGTTTTTCTCAGATCACGACGGGGTCCTCCTTCGGGTCAAGGCGCCTGTCTGCCTTTTCGGTAGGGGGTACTGGAAGCTCGACCGGGACATCCTGGAGGAGCGGGCTTTTGTCAATGCTTTCTCTGTTTTTTTTCGGGGGCTTGAGGGTCTCCGGCCTATGTGCGGAGGAGTTTTGGAATGGTGGGAGGTAGTTAAGGTAAGAATTAGGGTATTTATTATTGGTTATTGTAAAAGGAAGGGGAGAGAGGAGAGAAGGGAGGTGGAGCAGCTCCAACGTTTACTCGATCTCGAGTACGAGGCAGGCAACCTCGGTGCCTCGATGGACGTTGAGCGTGCTACCAGCCTCAAGGCTCAACTCAGGGAGGTGCATGAGCGGAAGGCCCGTGCCTTCCTGCAGCGTGCACACTCTGAGTTTATAGAGCAGAATGAGACCTGCTCTGCAGTGTTTTTTAAATCAGTTAGGGAAAAGCAGGTAAGACAGGTTTTTTATGGGGTGAGGGATGGACAGGGTAGGGTAGTTAGGGAGCCAGAGCAGATGGTCAGGGTGGCAACTGACCATTTCCGGGGGTTTTTCCAGGAGAGGGTAGTAGAAGAAGAACAGGGTACCGTGTTCTTAGAACACTTGTCCCGGCGTGTGCCGGAGGACATTAGAAAGGCGATGGATGCCCCGATAACACTAGAGGAGGTGGAGAGCGCCCTCAAGAGGATGGGGAAAGGGAAGGTGCCTGGGATGGATGGGCTGCCAGCTGAGTTTTACCTCAAGTTTTGGGGTATGCTTGGACCGGTGGTCCTAGAAGTCCTGACGGCCGTTCTCGAGACTGGAGTCCCGGGCAGGTCAATGGCTGTAGGCGTGCTGTCTCTCCTCCACAAGAGGGGAGACACCGCCGACCTTAGCAACTGGCGGCCGTTGACCATGCTGTGCGTAGATTATAAGATACTAGCTAAGGTCATGGCAGACCGTGTGCGCACAGCCCTTCCCTACGTTGTCCATGAGGATCAAACGTGTGGGGTGGAAGGCCGTTCCATTAGGTGGAACCTCCAACTGATAAGGGACTCCATCGCCTGGGTTGAGGATAGAAGTCTACCTCTGATGGTAGCGGCGCTTGATCAGGCCAAGGCTTTTGATCGCGTCAGTAGGGTTTTTCTTTTCAGAGTGTTAGGTAGGTTAGGGTTTAGTGATCGCTTTATAGAGTGGATCAAGATTTTGTATGTGGGAGCGGGGTGCCGGGTGAGCATAAACAGCCATCTGGGCGACGTGTTTAGCCTCTCATCAGGGGTCAGGCAGGGATGCCCGCTCTCGGCACTCCTTTTCGTGCTCTATATGGAGCCCCTGGCGGCTGCCATCAGGGCTGACGCAGGGGTGGAGGGCTTGCTGGTCCCTGGTAGCGGCGGTTTGCGTGTTAAGGTGACACAATACGCCGATGACACCACCTTGCTTTTGTGCAAGGACTCGTGCCTGCTAAGGTCTCTGGCCATAATTGGAGACTTTACCCGCGCGTCGGGAGCGGTCCTTAACCTCGCCAAGTCGTCTGTTAAGTATTTCGGCAGATGGCGGGGCAGGACGGACGTGCCCGGAGGGCTATCTCTCTGTAATGGGGCCCTGAGGGTTCTTGGGGTCTACTTTGAGACCTCCGGCTCCGCGACACTGAACTGGAACATGAGGGTTGCTGTAGTTCAGAGGAAGCTGGCAGTGTGGAAGGCCAGATCCTTGTCTTTCTTGGGCAAGGTTCTGGTCCTGAAGGTGGATGTACTGCCTTCCCTTCTGTACTTGGCTTACATCTATCCATTGCCGGCGAGCATGAGGAGGGGGCTAGTAAGGCTCGTGTTTCAGTTCATGTGGGGAGGCAGGTATGAGTATGTCGCCAGGGCTCGCATGATCTCAACAATCGGGGAGGGTGGGAGGGGAGTTCCACACTTCCCACTCAAGTTGGACTCGATTTTTGTTTCGTTTTTGTTGAATGAGCTCGCTAATCCGGTGATTCATCCCTCCGGTTACTTCCTGCGGGTGTTCTTCTCGTACCAGGCGAGAAGCATAATGGTGTGGTCCAACACGGGTCCTCGGGCTGAACAGCTGCCGTGGCACTTCAGCCATGCGGCGAAGTGGCTGCGCGCACATCCCGAGGTTGAAGTCGCCCGAGTAGGTTTGGACCACAGACGCCTGTACGAGGAGGTCAGACGGACCGTTTGTGCACCCCCTGTGGTGGGCACCCCTGCTGTGGTCTGGGAGACCATACAGGCGCAGGGCCTAGACAATCGTCTTAAGGATCTAAATTGGTTAAGCCTCCACAAGTGCCTGCCGGTACGATCCATAATGTACCGGCATAGCTTGGCACGGTCCCCCCAGTGCCCGAGACCAACTTGTGGTGGGGAGGAGACGATACGCCACATGTACTGGGACTGTCCTTTCGCAGGAGTAGTGTGGGCCAGGGCTCAGGGTTTGCTAGGGAGAGTGAAGGGAGGGTTTGTGTTAACATGGGCGAGGGTGGAGAGAGGGGTAGGGAGAGCAGGGGGGGTAGGTAGGGACCGTTTTCTGTTGTGGCTACTTATCAGTCTTTTTAAGAAAGGGCTCTGGGATGCCAGGCAGGGGCTGGTTAAGTCAGGGGCAGACATGGGGGTGGAGGGAATAGTGAGGAGTGTGGAGGGGGATTTGAGGGGGAGGATAAGGAGGGAGGAGAGGAAGTGGGGCCACCATGCAGCATTAGAGCGGTGGAAAGGGGGGTTGGGGCTTGTCAGGTAGGTAAGTTTTAGAAGGTAGGTTGGCCAATTTTGTGGGATTTGGAATGCTTATGTTTATTGATGGCATGTGATTTTTGTTAGTTTGCAGCAGCCCCCTGGAAAAGATTGAGGGCGGGTTTTGGTTGCCTATCTCTTACTAGAGAGAAAGGGGTTCAGTGGTTTTGAAAACCGATGGGTTGTTTTTTGTTACAAGTTTTGTTTGGATATGGGCATGTTAAAAGAAGTGTGAAATGTTCACAGTGTAAATGTAAAAGTTAGAATAAAAGCTTTGAATCATCTGTTCTTATCAGTTTAATATCTGATACGTCCCCCATCGGGGGACTACATATTAAATGGATTTTTCGAACAGGGTGTCGGAAATGGGGCTTGCTCCGTCCGCTCCACGCATCGACCCGGTATTGCAGTACCTCCGGGAACGGTGCAACACTTTTCTCCCGTTGTCAAGGAAAAATGCAAATTCACAAAGCTATGTAAACAGCTGGCTAGGCTAGCTAGCTAGCAGAAGAAGAGAAGGAAAGAAACATTCAAACTGAAAGAAAGGCGAAGCGCCCTTCAATGGGGTCCCCCGTTTCCCGCCATTTTACTTAAAAAAAAAAAAAAAAAAAAGAATTGGGGCCAGGATTGTGTGTGTGTGTGTCTCTCTCTCTCTCTCTCTCTCTCTCTCTCTCTCTCTCTCTCTCTCTCTCTCTCTCTCTCTCTCTCTCTCTCTCTCTCTCTCTCTCTCTCTCTCTCTGTCTCTCTCTCTCTCTCTCTCTGTCTCTCTGTGCCTCTGTGTCTGTGACCTTCTTTTTATCCACAGACAGCCCTCGAAAACTTGGAAGAGTGGGTTCCGGGAGCACCCGCGGGAACCCTGCCTAGAGTGCACAGAGTGTGTCTCGGGCCCCGACCTCTTGACTTCCATATGACTCTGGTTTCTCTTCATTACGCACAAGCCTTTCGCCTTTTACTAAAGACTTCCGTGGAGAGGAACACTTACGAGTTCAACGTATTTTTGGAGCGGCTTTGCTTCTTGCAGAGCCCGGTATCTTGTTTCAAGGGAAATTGACAGAGATGGGCCAGGATAGTGACTTAAAGACGCATTAGCGACTTTTTCCAAAAAACACCTGCCTGTTTGTTGCCAGGGAAACGGTGGGTGGGTGGGTGGGTGGGTGGGTTGGTTGAGTGGGGGTTGGAGGGAGAGAGGAGCTGGCTTTTGCCAACCCACCCGCTGAGGTCTGTCGAGACCCCCGGGGGTCCGGCGGTTTCAGGGTTCCATTTGTGGGTTATCGCTTCTCGGCCTTTTGGCTCAGATCAAGCTTGGTACCGAGGTGCCCCAGAGCTCGCTGAGTCAAGAGGTCGAAGTAGAAGGGCGATAAAGGATTTTCTGGAATAAATAATTTTCCCGCCAAAAATTGTTTAAACACTGTTTTTTCTCTTTGTAGAGAGCCGGAGCCGGATAGAGGGAGCCATTCTCCTGGAGGAGATGGCACGTAAACCACCATCCACGTCCATCCCTGGGATGGGGATTGCAAATACAGTGCGTTTCGCATGGAAAGAGAAGGACATGGAGGCGTTTGGGAGAGAGACTTTTGGGAGGACTCTGCTGATGGGGGTGCTTAAGCTCACGGTAAGCGAAGTCTTTTGTCTCCAGGGAAACCCATTAGAGGGAGCTTTTGATGTCACCTTTTACACCGAGGAAAAGCATCAGGAGATAATGCGGAAGGTGAAAGAGGTGGAGAAGACCAAGCCCATGTGTCACTATGGTGTAACAAGTCTGGCAAAGAACAATTTTAGGGTGGTGACCATTAACATGTATAACCCGCATGTGAAAGACGAGGAGGTGAGAGCATTTTTGGGTCGATATATGGACAACATCTCATCGGCAAGGCACCTAAAGGACTCCCTTGGATTCTGGGATGGCAGGAGAAGCTATCAGGCTCTCCTTAGAGAAGACTCCAAGGGCCTGGGAGGCTACCTCCATCCCCCAGCTATGTTCTCCCTGGGGGCTGACAGGGGGACGTTATATTATGCCCGTCAGCCTCCTTTCTGCAGGCGTTGTATGGCCTACGGACATACTTTAGCCTCGTGTAGCATAAGAAAATGTAGATTCTGTGGATCAAGCGCGCACGAGGCGAAGGATTGTGACGAGCCGAAGGTGTGCCACGGGTGTGGATCAGCAGCGCACCTGTGGCGGGATTGCCCGGCTCGTCAGCGGTCATACGCGTCTGCAGCTGGGGGGGGAGCGGGGGATGGGGGAAGAAGAAGAGGAGAAGACCCAGACCCTAACACAGGACCAGAGGGAATGGCCACACGGAAGAGGGAGGAGAGAAAAGCAGCAGCAGGAAGAGTGGAGAAAAAGGATGGAATGGGAGTAGTGGAACTGGAAGGAGAGGAGGGAAAGGAGGCCGAAGGAGTGGAGGTGCCGGAGAAGGCAGAAGTGGAGGGCGAGGAGGTGGAGAAGGTTTCGGTGGCGGGACCTGTAGAAGAGGAGGAGGGGGGAGAGGGGGTAAAGGAGTGGGGAGAAAGCAGAATGTCGAGCGACCGAGTGGACGAAATGAGGGAAATGGTGGAGGAGCTAGCGGGGAAGGGGGGTGGTGTCTCCCCGTTACCTCCTACACCAAAAAAAAAGAAGAAAGGGAAGAGGAGGGGTTCGGCAGACTTTGAGAGGGAGGGGGGTGTGGAAGGGGAGGGGGTAGCCAAGCGTTTGATGGGGGAGGGAAAGTTTAATTTGGCCTCGCTGTTCTCCTCAGGCCCTCATATGGAGTGTGACTCCCAAGAGGCGGATCAGGGCTGCTTGTCTGGGGGGGAATCTCAACTCCTTTTTGGCGAGGTGGGGTCTCCTACTCTCAGCCAAGCAGCCTACAGAGAGGAAGGAATGGAGGATGTCGGTGGGGAACCCAGGATGCAGAGGCGTAACACACTGCCTGCATCCTGGGTTAGAGAGATGGAGGAGAACGGGGGGATGTCAGGTGAGAAGACGTCCCTGCCGGTGGAGATGGACCAGGGGAGCGTCAGGTGAGCCTCCTGTTTTGTTTTCATTTGGGTTTAGTATTTTGGTGATGATATTTTGTTTTGGTTTTATGTAAAAATATATAAATACAAGATGATTACTTTTGTTAGTTTAAATGTAAGAGGGTTAAGGGAGGTTGTAAAGAGGAGGGCGGTTTTCAGTTATTTAGAGGGTGTGGGTTTTGATGTTTGTTTTTTACAGGAGGTTCACCTGAGGGATGGAGGGGATGTAAAAAGGTTTAGGAGGGAGTGGGTAAAGGGAGTTTCATTGTGGGGCATAGGAGGGGTGCACTCAACAGGGGTAGGTATTTTGTTTGGAAATAGGGAGATTAAAATAGAGGGCACTTTTTTTGTAATGCAGGGCAGAGTTTTGGGGGTAGATGTCACGTATAGGGATATTAGATATAGGTTATTTGGGGTGTATGGGCCACAGGTGGCGGCAGACAGGAGGGAGATGGTGGACTGTCTGGCGCCCCTGTGTGTCACAAATAGGCACTTAGTGATAGGAGGTGATTTTAATATAGATTTGGGGATAGGGGGAGACAGTAGTGCAGGCGCCATCACCGGGCTAATGGCTTGCCATGGCCTGGTTGATGGTGGCCTGCACACTACTCCGGCAATGGTCGGTCCCACATGGCGCAACTCCAGGGGGGTTGCGCGGAGGCTCGACTATATTTTTGTATCTAGGTCTTTGGGTCGGTTGTCTGGGCGGCTGTTGCCTGTCTTCTTTTCGGACCATGACGGGGTGCTCCTGCAGGTGGGGTCGCCAGTCTGCCTCTTCGGTAGGGGGTACTGGAAACTAGATCGGGATTTACTGGATGAGCAGGTCTTTGTCAATGCCGTCACAGGGGTGTTTCGGGGGCTTGAAGGTCTCCGGCCCATGTGTGAGGGGGTGTTAGAGTGGTGGGATTTAGTAAAGGTAAGGATTAGGGCCTTTATTATAGGATATGGTAAGAGGAAGAAAAGGGAGGAAAGGAGGGAGGTGGATCATATCCAAAGGTTGCTCGAACTTGAGTACGAGGCAGGCAACCTCGGTGGTTCGATTGACTGGGAGAAATCCACAGCCCTGAAGGCGCAGCTCAGGGAGCTGCAGGAGCTGAAGGCTCAAGCTTTCCTGGAGCGTGCACATAGTGGCTTTTTAGAACATAATGAGACTTGTTCCGCTATGTTCTTTAAGTCAGTTAGGGCAAGGCAGAGTAGGAAGGTAATGCATGGAGTTAGAAAAGAAGATGGTAGTGTAGTAAGTAAACCAGAGGAGATGGTCAGGGTGACAACTGATCATTTCCGAGGTTTATTTAAGGAAAGGGAAATAGATGTAGAGCAGGGAAATGTGTTTTTAGAAAACTTGTCCCGGCGGTTGCCGGAGGACATTAGAGACGTGATGGAGGCCCAGATCTCACTAGAAGAGGTTGAGAGCGCTCTTAGGAGGATGGGAAAAGGGAAGGTGCCTGGGATGGATGGGCTGCCGACGGAGTTTTACCTCAAGTTTTGGGGTATACTTGGACCGGTGGTACTCGAAGTCTTGAAGGCCATCCTCGAGACGGGTGTCCCGGGGGGTTCAATGGTAGTCGGTGTGCTGTCACTTCTTTACAAGAAGGGGGACGCAACCGACCTTGGCAACTGGCGGCCATTGACCATGCTGTGTGTAGACTACAAGTTGCTTGCAAAGGTCTTAGCGGACCGGTTGCGCACAGCACTTCCCTACGTCGTCCATGAGGATCAGACGTGCGGGGTAGAGGGACGCTCAATTAGATGGAACCTTCAGTTGATCAGGGACTCCATCGCCTGGGTTGAAGATAGAGGTCTGCCTTTAATGGTAGCAGCGCTTGATCAGGCGAAAGCCTTTGATCGCGTGAATAGATCCTTTCTATTCAGGGTATTAGGTAGATTAGGGTTTGGGGAGAAGTATATAGGATGGATCCGTACATTATATGTCGGAGCAGGGTGTCGAGTAAGCGTAAACGGTCACTTGGGTGACGTTTTTGACCTCTCGTCTGGGGTCAGGCAGGGGTGCCCGCTCTCGGCACTCCTCTTCGTTCTGTACATGGAGCCTCTGGGGGCTGCCATTAGGGCAGACACAGGGGTGGAGGGCTTGTTGATCCCTGGGAGCGGTGGGCTGCGTGTTAAGATGACGCAGTACGCCGACGACACTTCCTTGCTCCTATGCAAGGACTCGTGCCTGACAAGGTCCCTTGCCATCATTGGGGATTTCACCCGAGCGTCGGGGGTGGTTCTGAACAATGCAAAGTCTTCCGTTAAGTTTTTCGGAAGATGGCGCGGTAGAACGGATGTGCCCGGGGGGTTATCTCTCTGTGAGGGGGCCCTGAGGATTCTCGGGGTCCATTTTGAGACCTCTGGCTCAGCGACGCTGAACTGGAACATGAGGATCGCAGTGGTACAGAGGAAGCTAGCAATGTGGAAGGCTAGGTCTTTGTCTTTTATAGGTAAGGTCCTGGTCCTAAAGGTGGATGTTTTGCCATCTCTATTGTATTTGGCATACATCTACCCATTGCCGGCTTGTCTGAGGAGGCCTCTAGTGAGGCTCGTGTTTCAGTTCATGTGGGGTGGCAGGTACGAGTGGGTCGCCAGGGCACGCATGCTCTGTCCCATCGGGGAGGGAGGTAGGGGGGTACCTAACATCCCCCTCAAGCTGGACACAATTTTTGTGTCCTTTGTGTTGACAGAACTGGCTCATCCGGTGATACACCCGTCCGGTTACCTCCTGCGGGTGTTCTTCTCCTACCAAGCGAGAAGCGTAATGGTGTGGTCTAACACGGGTCCTCGGGCGGAACAGCTGCCGTGGCACTTTGGCCATGCGGCCAAGTGGTTGCGTGCGCACCCCGAGGTTGAAGTTGCCCGAGTAGGTTTAGACCACAGGCACCTGTACGAAGAGGTCAGGCAGGCAGGGAGTCCTGCGCCTGTAGCGGGCATTTCGTCGGTGGTCTGGGAGGGAGTGCAGGCGCGGGGCCTGGACAACAGGCTCAAGGACCTGAATTGGTTGAGCCTCCACAAGTGTCTGCCGGTACGGTCCACCATGTACCGGCATAGCTTGGCGCAATCCCCCACCTGCCCAAGGGCTGCTTGTGGCGGGGAGGAGACTTTGCGCCATGCTTTTTGGGACTGTGCCTTTGCCGGAGTGGTATGGGCGAGGGCACGGGTGTTGATAGTTTTGGTAAGAGGGGATTTTGTGGTGACATGGGCTAGGATAGAGAGAGGTGTAGGGAGAGCGAGGGGTACAGATAGGGATAGATTTCTGCTCTGGCTTCTCATGAGCCTCTTTAAACGGGGGCTGTGGGAAGCCAGGCAGAATTTGGTAAAGACAGGGAGAGATTGGGGGGTGGAAGGGATATTTAGGAGGGTGGAAGGAGATTTAAGAGGTAGGATGAAGAGGGAGGAGAGGAAGTGGGGGAAACATGCGGCACGGGAGAGATGGAAAGGGGGCTTAGGGCTGGGGGTGTTAGATTGAGATTTATAAGGGGATAGATTAGGAGAGGAGAGATAGGGAAAGGTAGTGGTTAGGAATGACGGGGAGGGATGATGCTCCCCTGAGGTTTGTTTTTGTTTGGTGTTTTTGTAAATATGATTTTGTAAAGTATGAATGGCATAGCTGGTAATAAATTATTTTTCTAAAAAAAAAAAAAAAAAATCTGTTCTTATCAGTTTAATATCTGATACGTCCCCCATCGGGGGACTACATATTAAATGGATTTTTCGAACAGGGTGTCGGAAATGGGGCTTGCTCCGTCCGCTCCACGCATCGACCCGGTATTGCAGTACCTCCGGGAACGGTGCAACACTTTTCTCCCGTTGTCAAGGAAAAATGCAAATTCACAAAGCTATGTAAACAGCTGGCTAGGCTAGCTAGCTAGCAGAAGAAGAGAAGGAAAGAAACATTCAAACTGAAAGAAAGGCGAAGCGCCCTTCAATGGGGTCCCCCGTTTCCCGCCATTTTACTTTAAAAAAAAAAAACAAAAAAAAAAGAATTGGGGCCAGGATTGTGTCTCTCTCTCTCTCTCTCTCTCTCTCTCTCTCTCTCTCTCTCTCTCTCTCTCTCTCTGTCTCTCTGTGCCTCTGTGTCTGTGACCTTCTTTTTATCCACAGACAGCCCTCGAAAACTTGGAAGAGTGGGTTCCGGGAGCACCCGCGGGAACCCTGCCTAGAGTGCACAGAGTGTGTCTCGGGCCCCGACCTCTTGACTTCCATATGACTCTGGTTTCTCTTCATTACGCACAAGCCTTTCGCCTTTTACTAAAGACTTCCGTGGAGAGGAACACTTACGAGTTCAACGTATTTTTGGAGCGGCTTTGCTTCTTGCAGAGCCCGGTATCTTGTTTCAAGGGAAATTGACAGAGATGGGCCAGGATAGTGACTTAAAGACGCATTAGCGACTTTTTCCAAAAAACACCTGCCTGTTTGTTGCCAGGGAAACGGTGGGTGGGTGGGTGGGTGGGTGGGTTGGTTGAGTGGGGGTTGGAGGGAGAGAGGAGCTGGCTTTTGCCAACCCACCCGCTGAGGTCTGTCGAGACCCCCGGGGGTCCGGCGGTTTCAGGGTTCCATTTGTGGGTTATCGCTTCTCGGCCTTTTGGCTCAGATCAAGCTCGGTACTGAGGTGCCCCAGAGCCCGCTGAGTCAAAGGTCGAAGGCCGGTGGGCGTTAAGAGTTTTTTTGGAATTTTGAGAAAAATTTCTGAAAACAAATTAAACTACAGCCATACAGATATGGCTGGTAGTGGGAGCACAGGGTCGGTTCCGAGGGCCGGACTAAAGAACACCATTCGGTTTGCATGGAAGAAGGACGAAGAAGTACGAATGCCAAGAGATACATTTGGAAAAACTGTGCTGATGGGGGCCCTGAAACTGAAGATCCCAGAGGTGATGTGTCTCCAAGGCAACACTATGGAAGAGGCTTACGACGTGACTCTTCACACAGAAGGAATGTGCGATGTGGTGATGGACAGAGCAAAAGCGGCGGCTGGGGAGAGGCCTTTGTCATTTTTTGACATAACGTGCCTGGCAAAGACCAACTTTAGGACGATAAATGTACATATGTACAATCCGCATGTGGCAGACAGTGCGATAGGAGCGTTCCTGGGCCGGTATTGCGATGTGACGTCGGGGGCAAGGTACGTGAAGGACTCGTTGGGGTTCTGGAATGGACGCCGCCAGTTCCAGGTGCTGCTGAGGCCGGATAAAGAAGGGTTCGAAGGCTTCCTCCATCCCCCGGCGGTCTTTTCTCTGGGCTCAGACAGAGGGATGCTGTTCTACACCCGTCAACCCCCCTTTTGCAAGAAGTGTAGGGAGTATGGGCACGTCACGGCTGCCTGCAGTAAGGGAAAATGCCGTTTCTGCAGATCGGGGGAGCATGAGGCAAAGGACTGTAAGGAGCCGAAGGAGTGCCATGGGTGTGGTAGTAGGCTGCACCTGTTCCGCGACTGCCCGTCCCGTCGGCAGTCATATGCCGAGGCAGCGGCAGGAAGGAAGCAAGGAGGAGATTCGGTGGGGGAGCAACTGGAGAGGAAGGACCCAGAGAGGACGGAGCAGGAGAGACCAGCATCACCAACGCCCAGTCCAGGTGGCAGGGCCGGGAAGGAGGTGTCATTAGAGACGCCAGCTATGCAGAAGACGGCGGTGGAGAAGGCGGGGGGTGGAATGGAGGAGATGGGATCATCACTGGATGGAGTGGAGGGGCTAGGGGCCCTTGTTGAAATGGTGGGAAACCTTCCAGTGTTGGGGTCATTTGCAGGGGAGTGGGCCTCACACTCCGGTGTGAAGGAACCGTCAGTCGGGGGGGTGACACAGGAGCCTGAACAGGGCCCCTATGTCGGAAAAAAGAAGAAGCGGAAGAATGAGGTGGGGGTCCTAGGGGAGGGGGTGGGCAAGCGTGTGATGGGGGCTAAAGACGACACCGCTGCTGTGAACCCCCAGTCCTCGCAGGTCTCATCTCTCCCTTTACCCTTAGTGGAGTTGGACATGACGACCTCCGCTCTATCTCTGCCTACGGAGGATGGAGGGTCGCAGGGTGTTTCAGGGGAGCCGGAAACCTCCGCCCCCAACCCTAACCCTTTCCCGGCTTCATGGGTAGATGACATGGGGGTCATAGAGGAGGGGGGAAACAGGATGTCTCTAGTGGGGTGTGAGCAGGGGGCCACAACTGTAGAGGACCTGTATTCTTCAGACGAGGGGAGCATTTTTGCATCCCTGTCGGACGAGATGGAGCAGGGGAGCATCGGGTGAGCCTCCTGTTTGGTTTTTGTTATTAGTAGTTGTATTTTGATGTTTTTCGTAATGGATAAATGTACCTTTGTTAGTGTAAATATAAGGGAGTTGAGGGATAGGGTTAAAAGAAGGGCGGTTTTAAGTTATTTAGAGGGGTTATATTTAATTAATAATGAATATTTCTGTTAAATTGTTTAGTTTAAATGTAAGGGGATTAAGGGATTTTGTTAAGAGGAGGGCGGTTTTTAGCTTTTTGGAAGGAGTGGGTTTTGATGTTTGTTTTTTACAGGAGGTTCACCTGAGGGATGGAGGGGATGTTGTGAGGTTTAAAAGGGAGTGGGATAAGGGGGAATCAGTTTGGGGTATAGGTGGGGTTCATTCAACGGGAGTGGGGATTTTGTTTGGTAATAGGGAGATGAAGGTAGAGGGCACTTTTGTAGTTATGCAGGGGAGGGTTTTGGGGGTAGATGTCACTTTTAGGGATAGTAGGTATAGGTTAGTGGTGGTGTATGGACCACAGGTGGCGGCAGACAGGAGGGAGATGGTGGACTGTCTGACGCCCCTGTGTGTTACAAATAGGCACTTGGTGATAGGTGGTGATTTTAACATAGATTTAGGGATAGCGGGGGACAGTAGTGCAGGTGCCATCACCGGGCTAATGGCTTGCCATGGTCTGGTTGATGGCGGCCTGCACACTACTCCGGCAATGGTCGGTCCCACATGGCGCAACTCCAGGGGGGTTGCGCGGAGGCTCGACTACATTTTTGTATCCAGGTCTTTGGGTCAGTTGTCTGGGCGGCTGTTGCCTGCTTTCTTTTCGGACCACGACGGGGTGTTCCTGCAGGTGGGGTCGCCAGTCTGTCTCTTCGGTAGGGGGTACTGGAAGTTAGATCGAGATGTGCTGGAGGAGCAGGCTTTCGTTGACGCCTTTTTTGGTTTCTTTCGGAAGCTTGAGGGCCTCCGGTCCATGTGCGAGGGGGTGTTAGAGTGGTGGGATTTAGTTAAGGTAAGGATTAGGGCCTTTATAATAGGATATTGTAAGAGGAAGAAAAGGGAGGAAAGGAGGGAGGTGGATCGTATCCAAAGGTTAATTGAACTCGAGTACGAGGCAGGCAACCTCGGCGGGTCTATTGACTGGGAGAGATTCTCAGCCCTGAAGGCGCAGCTCAGGGAGCTGCAGGAGCGGAATGCTCGAGCTTTCCTGGAGCGTGCGCATAATGGCTTTCTAGAACATAATGAGACTTGTTCCGCTATGTTCTTTAAGTCGGTTAGGGCCAGACAGAGTAGGAAGGTAATGCATGGCGTTAGGGAAGAAAATGGTAGTGTAGCTAAAGAGCCGGAGGAGATGGTCAGAGTGACAACTGACCATTTCCGAGTTTTCTTTAAGGAGAGGGATGTAGATGTAGAGCAGGGAAGTGTGTTTTTAGAACACTTGTCCCGGCGATTGCCGGAGGACATTAGAGAAGCGATGGAGGCTCAGATCTCCCTTGAAGAGGTTGAGAGCGCCCTCAGGAGGATGGGAAAAGGGAAGGTACCTGGGATGGATGGGCTGCCGGCCGAGTTTTACCTCAAGTTTTGGGGGATACTCGGGCCGGTGGTCCTCGAAGTCTTGAAGGCCATCCTTGAGACGGGGGTCCCGGGGGGATCAATGGCCGTCGGTGTGCTGTCACTTCTTTACAAGAAGGGGGACGCCACAGACCTTGGCAACTGGCGGCCATTGACCATGCTGTGTGTAGACTACAAGTTGCTTGCAAAGGTCCTAGCGGATCGGTTGCGCACAGCCCTTCCCTACGTCGTCCATGAGGATCAGACGTGCGGGGTAGAGGGTCGCTCTATCAGGTGGAACCTGCAGTTGGTCAGGGACTCCATCGCTTGGGTAGAAGATAGAGGGCTGCCTTTAATGGTAGCAGCGCTAGATCAGGCGAAAGCCTTTGATCGCGTGAATAGATCCTTTCTTTACAGGGTGTTAGGTAGGTTAGGATTTGGGGAGAAGTTTATAGGATGGATCCGTACTTTATATGTCGGAGCGGGGTGCCGGGTTAGCGTAAACGGTCACACGGGTGACGTTTTTGACCTCTCGTCAGGGGTCAGGCAGGGATGCCCGCTCTCGGCTCTCCTCTTCGTTCTGTACATGGAGCCTCTGGGGGCTGCCATTAGGGCAGACACAGGGGTGGAGGGCTTGTTGATCCCTGGAAGCGGTGGTTTGCGCGTCAAGTTGACGCAGTACGCCGATGACACTTCCTTGCTGCTTTGCAAGGACTCGTGCCTGACAAGGTCCCTTGCCATTATTGGGGACTTCACCCGAGCGTCGGGAGAGGTCCTGAACCACGCAAAGTCTTCCGTTAAATTTTTCGGAAGATGGCGTGGCAGGACGGATGTGCCCGGGGGGTTATCTCTCTGTGAGGGGGCCCTGAGGATTCTCGGGGTCCATTTTGAGACCTCTGGCTCAGCGACGCTGAACTGGAACATGGGTATCGCAGTGGTACAGAAGAAGCTGGCAATGTGGAAGGCTAGGTCTTTGTCTTTTATGGGCAAGGTCCTGGTCCTAAAGGTGGATGTATTGCCATCTCTTTTGTACTTGGCGTACATCTACCCATTGCCTGCTTGTCTGAGGAGGCCTCTAGTGAGGCTTGTGTTTCAGTTCATGTGGGGTGGCAGGTACGAGTGGGTCGCCAGGGCTCGCATGCTCTGTCCCATCGGGGAGGGAGGTAGGGGGATACCACATTTCCCCCTCAAGCTGGATGCAATTTTTGTTTCGTTCTTGTTGACGGAACTTGCTCATCCAGTGATACACCCGTCCGGTTACCTCCTGCGGGTGTTCTTCTCGTATCAGGCGAGAAGCGTAATGGTGTGGTCTAACACGGGTCCTCGGGCAGAACAGCTGCCGTGGCACTTTGGTCATGCGGCCAAGTGGCTGCGTGCGCACCCCGAGGTTGAAGTTGCCCGAGTAGGTTTAGATCACAGGCACCTGTACGAGGAGGTCAGACAGGCAGGGAGTCCGGCGCCTGTAGCGGGCATCTCGGCAGGGGTCTGGGAGGGAGTGCAGGCGCGTGGCCTGGACAACAGGCTCAAGGACCTGAATTGGTTGAGCCTCCACAAGTGCTTGCCGGTACGTTCCATCATGTACCGGCATAGCTTGGCGCGATCCCCCACCTGTCCAAGACCCACTTGTGGCAGGGAGGAGACTGTGCGTCATGCTTTTTGGGACTGTGCCTTTGCCGGAGTAGTATGGGCTAGGGCACGGGTGTTGTTGGGATTTGTAAGAGGTGATTTTGTGCTAACGTGGGCAAGGTTAGAGAGAGGTGTAGGGAGAGCGAGAGGTACGGGTAGGGATAGGTTTCTGCTCTGGCTTCTCATAAGTCTCTTTAAACAGGGGCTTTGGGAAGCCAGGCAGAACTTTGTCAAGACAGGGAGAGATTGGGGGGTGGAAGGAATAGTGAGGAGGGTGGAAGGGGATTTGAGAGGGAGGATGAAGAGGGAGGAGAGGAAGTGGGGGCAGCATGCTGCCCGGGAGAGGTGGAAGGGGGGTTTAGGGCTGGGTGTGATTTAGATTTGTAAGGGGATAGATTATGACGGGAAGATAGGGAAAGGTAGTTTGTAGGATGACGGGGAGGGAAGATGCTCCCCTGAGGTTTTTGTTTTGGGGTTTGTGTTTGTTAAAAATATACCATTGTTTGAGTTATATATCATTGTTTGACTTTGAATGAGAAGTATTTTGTAAAGAATGAATGGTATGGAACGTAATAAATTATTTTTCAAAAAAAAAAAATCTGTTCTTATCAGTTTAATATCTGATACGTCCCCCATCGGGGGACTACATATTAAATGGATTTTTCGAACAGGGTGTCGGAAATGGGGCTTGCTCCGTCCGCTCCACGCATCGACCCGGTATTGCAGTACCTCCGGGAACGGTGCAACACTTTTCTCCCGTTGTCAAGGAAAAATGCAAATTCACAAAGCTATGTAAACAGCTGGCTAGGCTAGCTAGCTAGCAGAAGAAGAGAAGGAAAGAAACATTCAAACTGAAAGAAAGGCGAAGCGCCCTTCAATGGGGTCCCCCGTTTCCCGCCATTTTACTTAAAAAAAAAAAAACAAAAAAAAAAGAATTGGGGCCAGGATTCTCTCTCTCTCTCTCTCTCTCTCTCTCTCTCTCTCTCTCTCTCTCTCTCTCTCTCTCTCTCTCTCTCTCTCTCTCTCTCTGTCTCTCTGTGCCTCTGTGTCTGTGACCTTCTTTTTATCCACAGACAGCCCTCGAAAACTTGGAAGAGTGGGTTCCGGGAGCACCCGCGGGAACCCTGCCTAGAGTGCACAGAGTGTGTCTCGGGCCCCGACCTCTTGACTTCCATATGACTCTGGTTTCTCTTCATTACGCACAAGCCTTTCGCCTTTTACTAAAGACTTCCGTGGAGAGGAACACTTACGAGTTCAACGTATTTTTGGAGCGGCTTTGCTTCTTGCAGAGCCCGGTATCTTGTTTCAAGGGAAATTGACAGAGATGGGCCAGGATAGTGACTTAAAGACGCATTAGCGACTTTTTCCAAAAAACACCTGCCTGTTTGTTGCCAGGGAAACGGTGGGTGGGTGGGTGGGTTGGTTGAGTGGGGGTTGGAGGGAGAGAGGAGCTGGCTTTTGCCAACCCACCCGCTGAGGTCTGTCGAGACCCCCGGGGGTCCGGCGGTTTCAGGGTTCCATTTGTGGGTTATCGCTTCTCGGCCTTTTGGCTAAGATCAAGCTTGACACCGAGGTGTCCCACAGCTCGCTTAGCCAGAAGGTCGTCCTAGGAGAGCGGTAAAACGGGTTTTGATATTGATCAAAAATAATTTGTGGTTATTTAATCAATTTCTTTATTTTTCTTAGGCTTCTTTAAAAGAGAGCTTTTTTCTCAACAAAGAAAATGGAGCAGCAGAAGGAGAGAAGGCCAGTTCCGGCAATAGGGTTGGCCAATACTCTAAGGTTTGCCTGGAAGGACATGGAGAAGGAGCCGTGGGGGAGAGACACGTTTGGGAGGAACATCCTGATGGGATACCTGAAACTACAGGTGAGAGATGTGCTCTGCCTGCAAGGAAACGCCATGGAGAAGGCATTTGATGTCACGTTCCACACGGAAGAGAGACATGATGGTGTTTTTAAAAAAGCGAAGGAAGAGAAAGGAGATGGTCCCCTGTGCCATTACGCGGTGACCAGCCTGGCTAGGAACAATTTCAGGGTGGTCACCGTAAACATGTACAATCCGCACGTAAAGGATGAGGAGGTGAGGGCCTTTCTGGGGAGATACGTAGACAACGTCTCCTCAGCGAGGTACCTCAGGGACTCCCTGGGTTTCTGGAACGGGAGGAGAGGGTTCCAGATATTACTCAGGGAGGACCCGAAGGGAGTGGATGGCTACCTCCATCCCCCGGCAATGTTCTCCCTGGGGGCTGACAGGGGAACACTATACTACGCCCGTCAGCCTCCATTTTGCAGGCGTTGTATGGCCTACGGTCATGTCCAGGCCTCGTGCAACACCAAGAAGTGTCGATATTGTGGGTCGGGAGAGCACGAGGCCAAGGAGTGTGACGAGCCCAAGGCTTGCCACGGGTGTGGCTCGTCAGCACACCTGTGGCGCGATTGCCCGGCTCGTCACAGGTCATACGCGTCTGCAGCTGGAGGGGGAGCGGGGGATGGGGGGAGGAATGAACGGAAGGGTGCGGATGACATGGATGGCACAGGGGAGAAGAGGGCGCAGGAAGAGGAGAGAAAGAAGAAGGAAAAGAAAGAAGAGAGGAGAGAAGAAGAGAAGGCGAAGGAGGTGGAAGGTGTGGAAGGACGTGACGGAGAAAAGAAGGTGGCGGGGACAGTGGAGAGAGAAAAGGAGAAGGACGGAAAGATCAAGAAGAAGAAGGCAAAAGAGAAGATGGGAGTAGACAGGGAAGACGGAAGAAAGGAGTGGGGGAGTGATTTGGTGGATCAAATGAGGGAGATGGTGGAGGGACTGGCGGGGATGGCGGACAATATCACCCCTTTGACCCCTTTGCCGCCATCTCCGAAGAGGAGAGGGAAGAAGAGAGTGGACTTGGAGGACAGAAGGGGGGGAGGGGGTGAGGGGGGGGGAGGGGGAGGCCAAACGAGGGATGGGGGAGGGAAGAGTCAGTCTGGCCTCTTTGTTTTCAGTTTCTCCTCACAGTTTGGTGGAGGGGTTATCACAGGGTGAGGATCGGGGTTGTCTGTCTGAGGGGGGATCTCAACTCCTGTTTGGGGAGGAGGGATCCCCAACACTCAGTCCCGAGGCCTATAGGGAGGGAGGGTTGGAGGGTGATGTTGGTGGTGATGGTGGTGATGGTGAGGAACCCAGGATGCAGGACACTCGGCCTAACACACTGCCTGCATCCTGGGTTGGAGGAATGGAGGAGGACGGGGGGACATCAGGTGAGGTGGAGATGTCCCCGCCGGGGGAGATGGACCAGGGGAGCATCGGGTGAGTCTCCTGTTTTTCTTTGTTTTGGGTTTATTTGTTGAGGGTTTCTTTTTTGTTGTTAATTATTAAATGGTTTTGTTTATTAAATTGTTTAGTTTAAATGTAAGGGGATTGAGGGATTTTATTAAGAGGAGGGTGGTATTTAGTTTTTTGGAAGGGGTGGGTTTTGACGTTTGTTTTTTGCAGGAGGTTCACCTGAGGGATGGAGGGGATGTCATTAGATTTAAGAGAGAGTGGGATAAGGGAGAGTCGATTTGGGGTATAGGAGGGGTGCACTCGACAGGAGTAGGGATTTTGTTTGGGAATAGGGAGGTGAAGGTAGAGGGCACTTTTGTTGTAATGCAGGGGAGGGTTCTGGGAGTAGATATCACTTTTAGGGATAGTAGGTATAGGTTAGTGGTAGTGTATGGGCCACAGGTGGCGGCAGACAGGAGGGAGATGGTGGACTGTCTGGCGCCCCTGTGTGTTACAAATAGGCACTTGGTGATAGGAGGGGACTTTAACATAGATTTAGGGTTGGGAGGGGATAGCAGTGCAGGCGCTATCACCGGGCTAATGGCTTGCCATGGTCTGGTTGATGGTGGCCTGCACACTACTCCGGCAATGGTCGGTCCTACATGGCGCAACTCCAGGGGGGTTGCGCGGAGGCTCGACTACATTTTTATATCCAGGTCTTTGGGTCAGTTGTCTGGGCGGCTGGTGCCTGTTTTCTTCACGGACCACGACGGGGTGTTCCTGCAGGTGGGGTCGCCAGTCTGCCTCTTCGGTAGGGGGTACTGGAAGCTAGATCGGGATATACTGGAGGAGCAGGCTTTCGTTGACGCATTTTTTTGTTTCTTTCGGAGGCTTGACGGCCTCCGGTCCATGTGCGAGGGGGTGTTAGAGTGGTGGGATTTAGTGAAGGTGAGGATTAGGGCCTTTATAATAGGACATTGTAAAAGGAAAAAAAGGGAGGAAAGGAGGGAGGTGGATCGTATCCAAAGGTTAATTGAACTCGAGTACGAGGCGGGCAACCTCGGCGGGTCGATTGACTGGGAGAGATTCGCAGCCCTAAAGGCGCAGCTCAGGGAGCTGCAGGAGCAGAAGGCTCGAGCTTTCCTGGAGCGTGCACATAGTGGCTTTTTAGAGCATAATGAGACTTGTTCCGCTATGTTCTTTAAGTCGGTTAGGGCCAGACAGAGTAGGAAGGTAATGCATGGCGTTAGAGAAGAAGATGGTAGTGTAGTAAGTAAACCAGAGGAGATGGTCAGGGTGACAACTGATCACTTCCGAAGTTTATTTAAGGAAAGGGAAATAGATGTAGAGCAGGGAAACGTGTTTTTAGAACACTTGTCCCGGCGGTTGCCGGAGGACATTAGAGACGCGATGGAGGCCCAGATCTCACTAGAAGAGGTTGAGAGCGCTCTTAGGAGGATGGGAAAAGGGAAGGTGCCTGGGATGGATGGGCTGCCGGCGGAGTTTTACCTCAAGTTTTGGGGTATACTTGGACCGGTGGTCCTCGAAGTCTTGAAGGCCATCCTTGAGACGGGGGTCCCGGGGGGATCAATGGCTGTTGGTGTGCTGTCACTTCTTTATAAGAAGGGGGAAGCAACTGACCTTGGCAACTGGCGGCCGTTGACCATGCTGTGCGTAGATTACAAGATTCTTGCAAAGGTTTTAGCAGACCGGTTGCGCACAGCCCTTCCCTACGTCGTCCATGAGGATCAGACGTGCGGGGTAGAGGGCCGCTCAATTAGATGGAACCTTCAGTTGATCAGGGACTCCATCGCCTGGGTTGAAGATAGAGGTCTGCCTTTAATGGTAGCAGCGCTTGATCAGGCGAAAGCCTTTGATCGCGTGAATAGATCCTTTCTATTCAGGGTATTAGGTAGATTAGGTTTTGGGGAGAAGTATATAGGATGGATCCGTACATTATATGTCGGAGCAGGGTGTCGAGTAAGCGTAAACGGTCACTTGGGTGACGTTTTTGACCTCTCGTCTGGGGTCAGGCAGGGGTGCCCGCTCTCGGCACTCCTCTTCGTTCTGTACATGGAGCCTCTGGGGGCTGCCATTAGGGCAGACACAGGGGTGGAGGGCTTGTTGATCCCTGGGAGCGGTGGGCTGCGTGTTAAGATGACGCAGTACGCCGACGACACTTCCTTGCTCCTATGCAAGGACTCGTGCCTGACAAGGTCCCTTGCCATCATTGGGGATTTCACCCGAGCGTCGGGGGCGGTTCTGAACAATGCAAAGTCTTCCGTTAAGTTTTTCGGAAGATGGCGCGGTAGAACGGATGTGCCCGGGGGGTTATCTCTCTGTGAGGGGGCCCTGAGGATTCTCGGGGTCCATTTTGAGACCTCTGGCTCAGCGACGCTGAACTGGAACATGAGGATCGCAGTGGTACAGAGGAAGCTAGCAATGTGGAAGGCTAGGTCTTTGTCTTTTATAGGTAAGGTCCTGGTCCTAAAGGTGGATGTTTTGCCATCTCTATTGTATTTGGCATACATCTACCCATTGCCGGCTTGTCTGAGGAGGCCTCTAGTGAGGCTCGTGTTTCAGTTCATGTGGGGTGGCAGGTACAAGTGGGTCGCCAGGGCACGCATGCTCTGTCCCATCGGGGAGGGAGGTAGGGGGGTACCTAACATCCCCCTCAAGCTGGACACAATTTTTGTGTCCTTTGTGTTGACAGAACTGGCTCATCCGGTGATACACCCGTCCGGTTACCTCCTGCGGGTGTTCTTCTCCTACCAAGCGAGAAGCGTAATGGTGTGGTCTAACACGGGTCCTCGGGCGGAACAGCTGCCGTGGCACTTTGGCCATGCGGCCAAGTGGTTGCGTGCGCACCCCGAGGTTGAAGTTGCCCGAGTAGGTTTAGACCACAGGCACCTGTACGAAGAGGTCAGGCAGGCAGGGAGTCCTGCGCCTGTAGCGGGCATTTCGTCGGTGGTCTGGGAGGGAGTGCAGGCGCGGGGCCTGGACAACAGGCTCAAGGACCTGAATTGGTTGAGCCTCCACAAGTGTCTGCCGGTACGGTCCACCATGTACCGGCATAGCTTGGCGCGATCCCCCACCTGCCCAAGGGCTGCTTGTGGCGGGGAGGAGACTTTGCGCCATGCTTTTTGGGACTGTGCCTTTGCCGGAGTGGTATGGGCGAGGGCACGGGTGTTGATAGTTTTGGTAAGAGGGGATTTTGTGGTGACATGGGCTAGGTTAGAGAGAGGTGTAGGGAGAGCGAGGGGTACAGATAGGGATAGATTTCTGCTCTGGCTTCTCATGAGCCTCTTTAAACGGGGGCTGTGGGAAGCCAGGCAGAATTTGGTAAAGACAGGGAGAGATTGGGGGGTGGAAGGGATATTTAGGAGGGTGGAAGGAGATTTAAGAGGTAGGATGAAGAGGGAGGAGAGGAAGTGGGGGAAACATGCGGCACGGGAGAGATGGAAAGGGGGCTTAGGGCTGGGGGTGTTAGATTGAGATTTATAAGGGGATAGATTAGGAGAGGAGAGATAGGGAAAGGTAGTGGTTAGGAATGACGGGGAGGGATGATGCTCCCCTGAGGTTTGTTTTTGTTTGGTGTTTTTGTAAATATGATTTTGTAAAGTATGAATGGCATAGCTGGTAATAAATTATTTTTCTAAAAAAAAAAAAAAAAAATCTGTTCTTATCAGTTTAATATCTGATACGTCCCCCATCGGGGGACTACATATTAAATGGATTTTTCGAACAGGGTGTCGGAAATGGGGCTTGCTCCGTCCGCTCCACGCATCGACCCGGTATTGCAGTACCTCCGGGAACGGTGCAACACTTTTCTCCCGTTGTCAAGGAAAAATGCAAATTCACAAAGCTATGTAAACAGCTGGCTAGGCTAGCTAGCTAGCAGAAGAAGAGAAGGAAAGAAACATTCAAACTGAAAGAAAGGCGAAGCGCCCTTCAATGGGGTCCCCCGTTTCCCGCCATTTTACTTAAAAAAAAAAAAACAAAAAAAAAAGAATTGGGGCCAGGATTGTGTCTCTCTCTCTCTCTCTCTCTCTCTCTCTCTCTCTCTCTCTCTCTCTCTCTCTCTCTCTCTCTCTCTCTCTCTCTCTCTGTCTCTCTGTGCCTCTGTGTCTGTGACCTTCTTTTTATCCACAGACAGCCCTCGAAAACTTGGAAGAGTGGGTTCCGGGAGCACCCGCGGGAACCCTGCCTAGAGTGCACAGAGTGTGTCTCGGGCCCCGACCTCTTGACTTCCATATGACTCTGGTTTCTCTTCATTACGCACAAGCCTTTCGCCTTTTACTAAAGACTTCCGTGGAGAGGAACACTTACGAGTTCAACGTATTTTTGGAGCGGCTTTGCTTCTTGCAGAGCCCGGTATCTTGTTTCAAGGGAAATTGACAGAGATGGGCCAGGATAGTGACTTAAAGACGCATTAGCGACTTTTTCCAAAAAACACCTGCCTGTTTGTTGCCAGGGAAACGGTGGGTGGGTGGGTGGGTGGGTGGGTGGGTTGGTTGAGTGGGGGTTGGAGGGAGAGAGGAGCTGGCTTTTGCCAACCCACCCGCTGAGGTCTGTCGAGACCCCCGGGGGTCCGGCGGTTTCAGGGTTCCATTTGTGGGTTATCGCTTCTCGGCCTTTTGGCTCAGATCAAGCTCGGTACTGAGGTGCCCCAGAGCCCGCTGAGTCAAAGGTCGAAGGCCGGTGGGCGTTAAGAGTTTTTTTGGAATTTTGAGAAAAATTTCTGAAAACAAATTAAACTACAGCCATACAGATATGGCTGGTAGTGGGAGCACAGGGTCGGTTCCGAGGGCCGGACTAAAGAACACCATTCGGTTTGCATGGAAGAAGGACGAAGAAGTACGAATGCCAAGAGATACATTTGGAAAAACTGTGCTGATGGGGGCCCTGAAACTGAAGATCCCAGAGGTGATGTGTCTCCAAGGCAACACTATGGAAGAGGCTTACGACGTGACTCTTCACACAGAAGGAATGTGCGATGTGGTGATGGACAGAGCAAAAGCGGCGGCTGGGGAGAGGCCTTTGTCATTTTTTGACATAACGTGCCTGGCAAAGACCAACTTTAGGACGATAAATGTACATATGTACAATCCGCATGTGGCAGACAGTGCGATAGGAGCGTTCCTGGGCCGGTATTGCGATGTGACGTCGGGGGCAAGGTACGTGAAGGACTCGTTGGGGTTCTGGAATGGACGCCGCCAGTTCCAGGTGCTGCTGAGGCCGGATAAAGAAGGGTTCGAAGGCTTCCTCCATCCCCCGGCGGTCTTTTCTCTGGGCTCAGACAGAGGGATGCTGTTCTACACCCGTCAACCCCCCTTTTGCAAGAAGTGTAGGGAGTATGGGCACGTCACGGCTGCCTGCAGTAAGGGAAAATGCCGTTTCTGCAGATCGGGGGAGCATGAGGCAAAGGACTGTAAGGAGCCGAAGGAGTGCCATGGGTGTGGTAGTAGGCTGCACCTGTTCCGCGACTGCCCGTCCCGTCGGCAGTCATATGCCGAGGCAGCGGCAGGAAGGAAGCAAGGAGGAGATTCGGTGGGGGAGCAACTGGAGAGGAAGGACCCAGAGAGGACGGAGCAGGAGAGACCAGCATCACCAACGCCCAGTCCAGGTGGCAGGGCCGGGAAGGAGGTGTCATTAGAGACGCCAGCTATGCAGAAGACGGCGGTGGAGAAGGCGGGGGGTGGAATGGAGGAGATGGGATCATCACTGGATGGAGTGGAGGGGCTAGGGGCCCTTGTTGAAATGGTGGGAAACCTTCCAGTGTTGGGGTCATTTGCAGGGGAGTGGGCCTCACACTCCGGTGTGAAGGAACCGTCAGTCGGGGGGGTGACACAGGAGCCTGAACAGGGCCCCTATGTCGGAAAAAAGAAGAAGCGGAAGAATGAGGTGGGGGTCCTAGGGGAGGGGGTGGGCAAGCGTGTGATGGGGGCTAAAGACGACACCGCTGCTGTGAACCCCCAGTCCTCGCAGGTCTCATCTCTCCCTTTACCCTTAGTGGAGTTGGACATGACGACCTCCGCTCTATCTCTGCCTACGGAGGATGGAGGGTCGCAGGGTGTTTCAGGGGAGCCGGAAACCTCCGCCCCCAACCCTAACCCTTTCCCGGCTTCATGGGTAGATGACATGGGGGTCATAGAGGAGGGGGGAAACAGGATGTCTCTAGTGGGGTGTGAGCAGGGGGCCACAACTGTAGAGGACCTGTATTCTTCAGACGAGGGGAGCATTTTTGCATCCCTGTCGGACGAGATGGAGCAGGGGAGCATCGGGTGAGCCTCCTGTTTGGTTTTTGTTATTAGTAGTTGTATTTTGATGTTTTTCGTAATGGATAAATGTACCTTTGTTAGTGTAAATATAAGGGAGTTGAGGGATAGGGTTAAAAGAAGGGCGGTTTTAAGTTATTTAGAGGGGTTATATTTAATTAATAATGAATATTTCTGTTAAATTGTTTAGTTTAAATGTAAGGGGATTAAGGGATTTTGTTAAGAGGAGGGCGGTTTTTAGCTTTTTGGAAGGAGTGGGTTTTGATGTTTGTTTTTTACAGGAGGTTCACCTGAGGGATGGAGGGGATGTTGTGAGGTTTAAAAGGGAGTGGGATAAGGGGGAATCAGTTTGGGGTATAGGTGGGGTTCATTCAACGGGAGTGGGGATTTTGTTTGGTAATAGGGAGATGAAGGTAGAGGGCACTTTTGTAGTTATGCAGGGGAGGGTTTTGGGGGTAGATGTCACTTTTAGGGATAGTAGGTATAGGTTAGTGGTGGTGTATGGACCACAGGTGGCGGCAGACAGGAGGGAGATGGTGGACTGTCTGACGCCCCTGTGTGTTACAAATAGGCACTTGGTGATAGGTGGTGATTTTAACATAGATTTAGGGATAGCGGGGGACAGTAGTGCAGGTGCCATCACCGGGCTAATGGCTTGCCATGGTCTGGTTGATGGCGGCCTGCACACTACTCCGGCAATGGTCGGTCCCACATGGCGCAACTCCAGGGGGGTTGCGCGGAGGCTCGACTACATTTTTGTATCCAGGTCTTTGGGTCAGTTGTCTGGGCGGCTGTTGCCTGCTTTCTTTTCGGACCACGACGGGGTGTTCCTGCAGGTGGGGTCGCCAGTCTGTCTCTTCGGTAGGGGGTACTGGAAGTTAGATCGAGATGTGCTGGAGGAGCAGGCTTTCGTTGACGCCTTTTTTGGTTTCTTTCGGAAGCTTGAGGGCCTCCGGTCCATGTGCGAGGGGGTGTTAGAGTGGTGGGATTTAGTTAAGGTAAGGATTAGGGCCTTTATAATAGGATATTGTAAGAGGAAGAAAAGGGAGGAAAGGAGGGAGGTGGATCGTATCCAAAGGTTAATTGAACTCGAGTACGAGGCAGGCAACCTCGGCGGGTCTATTGACTGGGAGAGATTCTCAGCCCTGAAGGCGCAGCTCAGGGAGCTGCAGGAGCGGAATGCTCGAGCTTTCCTGGAGCGTGCGCATAATGGCTTTCTAGAACATAATGAGACTTGTTCCGCTATGTTCTTTAAGTCGGTTAGGGCCAGACAGAGTAGGAAGGTAATGCATGGCGTTAGGGAAGAAAATGGTAGTGTAGCTAAAGAGCCGGAGGAGATGGTCAGAGTGACAACTGACCATTTCCGAGTTTTCTTTAAGGAGAGGGATGTAGATGTAGAGCAGGGAAGTGTGTTTTTAGAACACTTGTCCCGGCGATTGCCGGAGGACATTAGAGAAGCGATGGAGGCTCAGATCTCCCTTGAAGAGGTTGAGAGCGCCCTCAGGAGGATGGGAAAAGGGAAGGTACCTGGGATGGATGGGCTGCCGGCCGAGTTTTACCTCAAGTTTTGGGGGATACTCGGGCCGGTGGTCCTCGAAGTCTTGAAGGCCATCCTTGAGACGGGGGTCCCGGGGGGATCAATGGCCGTCGGTGTGCTGTCACTTCTTTACAAGAAGGGGGACGCCACAGACCTTGGCAACTGGCGGCCATTGACCATGCTGTGTGTAGACTACAAGTTGCTTGCAAAGGTCCTAGCGGATCGGTTGCGCACAGCCCTTCCCTACGTCGTCCATGAGGATCAGACGTGCGGGGTAGAGGGTCGCTCTATCAGGTGGAACCTGCAGTTGGTCAGGGACTCCATCGCTTGGGTAGAAGATAGAGGGCTGCCTTTAATGGTAGCAGCGCTAGATCAGGCGAAAGCCTTTGATCGCGTGAATAGATCCTTTCTTTACAGGGTGTTAGGTAGGTTAGGATTTGGGGAGAAGTTTATAGGATGGATCCGTACTTTATATGTCGGAGCGGGGTGCCGGGTTAGCGTAAACGGTCACACGGGTGACGTTTTTGACCTCTCGTCAGGGGTCAGGCAGGGATGCCCGCTCTCGGCTCTCCTCTTCGTTCTGTACATGGAGCCTCTGGGGGCTGCCATTAGGGCAGACACAGGGGTGGAGGGCTTGTTGATCCCTGGAAGCGGTGGTTTGCGCGTCAAGTTGACGCAGTACGCCGATGACACTTCCTTGCTGCTTTGCAAGGACTCGTGCCTGACAAGGTCCCTTGCCATTATTGGGGATTTCACCCGAGCGTCGGGGGCGGTTCGGAACCATGCGAAGTCTTCCGTTAAGTTTTTCGGAAGATGGAGCGGTAGAACGGATGTGCCCGGGGGGTTATCTCTCTGTGAGGGGGCCCTGAGGGTTCTCGGGGTCCATTTTGAGAACTCTGGCTCAGCGACGCTGAACTGGAACATGAAGATCGCAGTGGTACAGAGGAAGCTAGCAATGTGGAAGGCTAGGTCGTTGTCCTTTATAGGCAAGGTCCTGGTCCTAAAAGTGGATGTATTGCCATCTCTATTGTATTTGGCATACATCTACCCATTGCCGGCTTGTCTGAGAAGACCTCTAGTGAGGCTGGTGTTTCAGTTCATGTGGGGTGGCAGGTACGAGTGGGTCGCCAGGGCGCGCATGCTCTGTCCCATCGGGGAGGGAGGTAGGGGGGTACCAAACATCCCCCTCAAGCTGGACACAATTTTTGTGTCCTTCGTGTTGACAGAACTGGCTCATCCGGTGATACACCCGTCCGGTTACCTCCTGCGGGTGTTCTTCTCGTACCAAGCGAGAAGCGTAATGGTGTGGTCTAACACGGGTCCTCGGGCGGAACAGCTGCCGTGGCACTTTGGCCATGCGGCCAAGTGGCTGCGTGCGCACCCCGAGGTTGAAGTTGCCCGAGTAGGTTTAGACCACAGGCACCTGTACGAGGAGGTCAGGCAGGCAGGGAGTCCTCCGCCTGTGGCGGGTATCTCGTCGGTGGTCTGGGAGGGAGTGCAGGCGCGGGGCCTGGACAACAGGCTCAAGGACCTGAATTGGTTGAGCCTCCACAAGTGCTTGCCGGTACGTTCCATCATGTACCGGCATAGCTTGGCGCGATCCCCCACCTGCCCAAGATCTGCTTGTGGCAGGGAGGAGACTGTGCGCCATGCCTTTTGGGACTGTGCCGTTGCCGGAGTGGTATGGGCTAGGGCACGGGTGTTGATAGGGTTGGTTAGGAGTGACTTTGTGGTGACGTGGGCTAGATTAGAAAGAGGTGTAGGGAGAGCGAGGGGAACAGATAGGGATAGGTTTCTGCTCTGGCTTCTCATGAGCCTCTTTAAACGGGGGCTGTGGGAAGCCAGGCAGATTTTGGTAAAGACAGGGAGAGATTGGGGGGTGGAAGGGATAGTGAGGAGGGTGGAAGGAGATTTAAGAGGGAGGATGAAGAGGGAGGAAAATAAGTGGGGGCAGCATGCGGCACGGGAGAGGTGGAAAGGGGGTTTAGGACTGTTAGTGTTAGATTAAGTGTTGTAAGGGGATAGATTAGGGACGGGGAGATAGGGAAAGGGTTAGGTATTGGTTAGGTATGACGGGGAGGGACGATGCTCCCCTGAGGATCTTTGGTTTTTTGGGTTTCTCGTCATTTAAAATGAAAATACCATTATTTACGTTTGAATAGAAAGTATGATTTTGTATAGAATGAATGGTATTTGAAAGTAATAAATTATTTTTCTAAAAAAAAAAAAAAAAATCTGTTCTTATCAGTTTAATATCTGATACGTCCCCCATCGGGGGACTACATATTAAATGGATTTTTCGAACAGGGAGTCGGAAATGGGGCTTGCTCCGTCCGCTCCACGCATCGACCCGGTATTGCAGTACCTCCGGGAACGGTGCAACACTTTTCTCCCGTTGTCAAGGAAAAATGCACATTCACAAAGCTATGTAAACAGCTGGCTAGCTAGCTAGCTAGCTGGCTAGCAGAAGAAGAGAAGGAAAGAAACATTCAAACTGAAAGAAAGGCGAAGCGCCCTTCAATGGGGTCCCCCGTTTCCCGCCATTTTACTTAAAAAAATAAAAAAATAAAAAAATAAATTTGGGGCCAGGATTGTGTGTGTGTGTGTGTCTCTCTCTCTCTCTCTCTCTCTCTCTCTCTCTCTCTCTCTCTCTCTCTCTCTCTCTCAGAGATGGGCCAGGATAGTGACTTAAAGACGCATTAGCGACTTTTTCCAAAAAACACCTGCCTGTTTGTTGCCAGGGAAACGGTGGGTGGGTGGGTGGGTGGGTGGGTTGGTTGAGTGGGGGTTGGAGGGAGAGAGGAGCTGGCTTTTGCCAACCCACCCGCTGAGGTCTGTCGAGACCCCCGGGGGTCCGGCGGTTTCAGGGTTCCATTTGTGGGTTATCGCTTCTCGGCCTTTTGGCTCAGATCAAGCTCGGTACTGAGGTGCCCCAGAGCCCGCTGAGTCAGAAGGTCGAAGGAAGGCAGGAGGGAGGAAAGTTTGTTGTTTTGGTATCGGTTTTCTTCTTTTTTGAAGAGAGCCTTTTCTGGTGGAGAAAATGGAGAACAGGTCGGTTCCGGCGGTCGGATTGGCCAACACGACAAGATTTGCGTGGAAGGAAAAAGAAGTGGAGAAATTCGGGAGGGAAACATTTGGGAGAACTATCCTGATTGGGTTGCTGAAGCTTGGAGTAAAGGATGTCTTATGCCTCCAGGAGAATCCATTAGAGGGAGCATATGATGTCACGTTCTACACGGAGAAGCAACATGAGGAGACGATGCGGAAGGTGAAGGATTTGGAGAAGGAAAGACCTATGTCTCACTATGCAGTGACAAGCTTGGCAAGGACCAATTTTAGAGTCGTGACGGTTACGATGTACAACCCACACGTGAAGGAAGAAGAGGTGAGGACATTCCTGGGGAGGTATATGGACAGTATCTCCTCAGGAAGGCTCCTCAAGGACTCTCTGGGGTTTTGGACAGGGAGGAGGTGTTTCCAGGCACTCCTCAGGGAGGACCCAAAGGGTTTGGACGGTTTCCTCCATCCCCCAGCAATGTTCTCCCTGGGGGCTGACAGGGGGACGTTGAATTATGCCCGACAGCCTCCTTTCTGCAGGCGATGTATGGCCTATGGCCATACCCTGGCCTCGTGTGGAGCCAGGAGGTGCAGGTTCTGTGGTTCAGAAGAGCACGAGGCCGGGGACTGTGTCGAGCCGAAGAAATGCCACGGGTGTGGCTCGGTAGCACACCTGTGGCGGGATTGCCCGGCTCGGCGGAGGTCATACTCGTCTGCGGCTGGGGGGGGGGCGAGAGCGGAGGATGGAGGAAGAGGAAGAGAAGAGCCGAAAGAAAGTGGCGGAAGGGCTGAACAGAAGGAGAAGGAGTCGGAGGGAGGAGGAGGAAAAGAGGAGGAGAGAGCTGGGACAGAGAAAGAGGACGGGACAGAAGGAGAGGTGGTCGGGACAGAAGAAGAGGTGGCTGGGATGGAAGGAGAAGGAGTCGGAAAAGAGGTTGGGAAGGAGGTTGAAGGAGAAAAGGAAAAGAAAAAGAAGAAGAAGAAGACGGCGACGAGGATGGAGGAGAGGGTGAGAGTGGAGAGTCCAGAGAAGACAACAGGGGAGAGGGAGGAGACGGAAGAGGTTGTAGAGATGGAACCAGAAGGAGAGGCGGCCGGAAGGGAGGAAGGGAAGGAGGTAACAGGTGAAAAGAAGAAGAAGATGGTGATGGGGGAGGGGATGGTGAGTGTGAAGAGGGCAGAGTTGGAGGAACTGAAAGGCATAATGAAGGCTTTAGTAGAGAGAAAAAAGGAAGAGGATATGGCAAAGGAGAGGGAAAGCACTAGGTTTTACGAGGGAGAGGCAGGCCCTAGCCCTCCGAGCAAGAGGACAAAGAAGGTGGGGAGGAGGAGGGGTGAAAAGAAGGGGGCAGAACGGGGGGATGGGGAGGTGGCGGGGCCCTCGTGGGCTCCGTCTCCATCTTCCTTTAAACCCCTCGCAGAGCTTGACCTCCCGGGTATGGCTCGGAGCTGGATGATGGAGGGGGAGGCGGATTTCCTCTTTTTGGAGGCCACGTCCCCGGTTCGGAGTCCAGAGGAGGAGGGGGTGATGGACTTGAGTGGGGGGCAGGTGCCGGGTGGCGTTGCTGTATTCAGGGGAGGGGGGACGGTGGGAAAGGGGGGTGATGTAGGGGATTCACGTGTGGAGGTGAGGTCACAGTTGGTCGGGACAGAGAAGAAGAGCACTGGGTGAGAAATTGTGGTAATAGAGGTGATGTAATTTGATAGTCTGTAGGTTATTGATTATTTGGTTTTTGGATATGGTTATAGTTGATTCATTTTTGAATGATTATTTGTAGTTTGTTGAAATTGGATATTTAAGTTGACTGAATTTTGGAAATGTATTGTTTGGTTATTGAATGTAATAAATATATTTTGTAATCTGTTCTTATCAGTTTAATATCTGATACGTCCCCCATCGGGGGACTACATATTAAATGGATTTTTCGAACAGGGAGTCGGAAATGGGGCTTGCTCCGTCCGCTCCACGCATCGACCCGGTATTGCAGTACCTCCGGGAACGGTGCAACACTTTTCTCCCGTTGTCAAGGAAAAATGCACATTCACAAAGCTATGTAAACAGCTGGCTAGCTAGCTAGCTAGCTGGCTAGCAGAAGAAGAGAAGGAAAGAAACATTCAAACTGAAAGAAAGGCGAAGCGCCCTTCAATGGGGTCCCCCGTTTCCCGCCATTTTACTAAAAAAAATTTGGGGCCAGGATTGTGTGTGTGTGTGTGTGTCTCTCTCTCTCTCTCTCTCTCTCTCTCTCTCTCTCTCTGTGTCTGCGACCTTCTTTTTATCCACAGACAGCCCTCGAAAACTTGGAAGAGTGGGTTCCGGGAGCACCCGCGGGAACCCTGCCTAGAGTGCACAGAGTGTGTCTCGGGCCCCGACCTCTTGACTTCCATATGACTCTGGTTTCTCTTCATTACGCACAAGCCTTTCGCCTTTTACTAAAGACTTCCGTGGAGAGGAACACTTACGAGTTCAACGTATTTTTGGAGCGGCTTTGCTTCTTGCAGAGCCCGGTATCTTGTTTCAAGGGAAATTGACAGAGATGGGCCAGGATAGTGACTTAAAGACGCATTAGCGACTTTTTCCAAAAAACACCTGCCTGTTTGTTGCCAGGGAAACGGTGGGTGGGTGGGTGGGTTGGTTGAGTGGGGGTTGGAGGGAGAGAGGAGCTGGCTTTTGCCAACCCACCCGCTGAGGTCTGTCGAGACCCCCGGGGGTCCGGCGGTTTCAGGGTTCCATTTGTGGGTTATCGCTTCTCGGCCTTTTGGCTCAGATCAAGCTTGACACCGAGGTGTCCCAGAGCCCGCTGAGCCAGAAGGTCGAAGGAAGGCAGGAGGGAGGAATTTTTGTTACGCTTTTTGGAAACGGTTTATATTTCCCGTTTTCTTTTTTCATTGGCTTCTTTTGAAGAGAGCTTTTTTGAAGAAATGGAGGAGAATACCCAGAAAAGGTCAGTTCCGGGCGTCGGATTGGCAAATACGTTGCGATTTGCGTGGAGGGAAAAGGAGGTTGAGCCGTTTGGGAGAGAGACATTTGGGAGATCCATCCTTATGGGAATCCTGAAATTGACGGTGAAGGATGTCCTATGCCTACAGAATAACCCTATGGAGAGGGCTTTTGATGTGACTGTATACACAGAAGAGAAACACGATGAAGTACTGAAGAAAGTAAAAGCAGTGGAAGGAGAAAGGCCTATGTGCCTTTATGATGTTACTAGCCTGGCAAGGACAAATTTCAGGGTAGTAACAGTAACGATGTACAATCCGCATGTAAAGGACGAAGACGTGAGGGGCTTTCTGGGGCGGTATATGGACAAAGTCTCCTCAGCAAGGCTCCTGAAGGACTCCCTGGGGTTCTGGAATGGGAGAAGATGTTTCCAGGCACTCCTAAGGGAGGACCCAAAGGGACAGGGTGGATACCTCCATCCTCCTGCGATGTTCTCCCTGGGGGCTGACAGGGGGACGTTGTATTATGCACGTCAGCCCCCGTTCTGCAGGCGCTGTATGGCCTATGGTCATATCCTCGCCTCGTGCAGCATAAGAAAGTGCAGAATTTGTGGATCTGCTGAGCACGAGGCGAGGGAGTGTGACGAACCCAAGGCGTGCCACGGGTGTGGCTCGTCAGCACACCTGTGGCGGGAGTGCCCGGTTCGTCACAGGTCATACGCGTCTGCAGCTGGGGGGAGAACAGGAGCAGGGGATGGGGGAGGAAGAGGAGGGACGTCTCTGGACCAGGGCATGGGTCAAGAGGGGAAGAAAGCACAGAGAGAGGAGGTGCAAGGAGCGGTAGAAGAAAGAAGAGGGGAAGCCACTGGAGAAGTGAAAGGAAAGAAGAAGAAAGAAAGAAAGGGAGTGGGGGAGCGAGAGAGAGAAACAGTGGAGGGGGTGCCGGTGACAGGGGCTGTGGAGGGGGGGGAGGAGGGGGGGAATGGGGGGGAATGGGGGGAGTGGGGGTCGAGTTTCCTAGTGGAGGAGATGAGGGAAATGGTGGAGGGGCTAGGGGGGAAAGGGGGTGGTGTCTCCCCGCTGCCTCTTACACCAAGGAAAAAGAAAGGGAAGAGGGCGGGAGAACCGACAGGTAGTGAGAGGGAGGGGGGTGTGGAAGGGGAGGGGGGGGGGTAAGCGAGTGATGGGGGAGAGGAAGGGGTCATTGTCCTCGCTGTTTGCCACAGGCCCTCAGCACTTGGGGGAGAGTGAATCCCTGGAAGTGGATCGGGGCTGTTTGGCTGGGGCTTCCCAACTCCTCTTTGGGGGGGTGGGACCCCCTAGCCCTGGCCCGGAAACTTTCAGGGAGGGAGTTGGCGGAGAACCCGGGGTACAGGGTACTCCAAATCCTAACACCTTACCCGCATCCTGGGGTGGAATGATGGAGGAGGACGGAGGGACGTCAGGGGAGGAGGGGATGCTCCTGCCAGAGGTGATGGACCAGGGGAGCATCGGGTGAGCCTCCTGTTTCTTTGTTTTCTTTGTTTCTTTGTGATTGTAGTTATAGTTTTTTGATTATTGGATTTAAGGGTGTTTATTTTATAATATAATCCTATGTTTATTTTGTTTAGTTTAAATGTTAGGGGTCTAAGGGATTTTGTTAAGAGGAGGGCGGTGTTTAGTTTTTTAGAGGGGGTGGGCTTTAATGTTTGTTTTTTACAGGAGGTTCACCTGAGGGATGGAGGGGATGTTGAAAGGTTTAGGAGGGAGTGGGTAAAGGGAGTTTCGTTGTGGGGCATAGGAGGGGTGCACTCAACGGGGGTAGGGATATTGTTTGGGAATAGGGAGATAATTGTAGAGAGCACTTTTGTTGTAATGCAGGGCAGAGTTTTGGGGGTAGATGTCACGTATAGGGATATTAGATATAGGTTATTTGGGGTGTATGGGCCACAGGTGGCGGCAGACAGGAGGGAGATGGTGGACTGTCTGGCGCCCCTGTGTGTCACAAATAGGCACTTAGTGATAGGAGGTGATTTTAATATAGATTTGGGGATAGGGGGAGATAGTAGTGCAGGCGCCATCACCGGGCTAATGGCTTGCCATGGCCTGGTTGATGGTGGCCTGCACACTACTCCGGCAATGGTCGGTCCCACATGGCGCAACTCCAGGGGGGTTGCGTGGAGGCTCGACTATATTTTTGTATCTAGGTCTTTGGGTCGGTTGTCTGGGCGGCTGTTGCCTGTCTTCTTTTCGGACCATGACGGGGTGCTCCTGCAGGTGGGGTCGCCAGTCTGCCTCTTCGGTAGGGGGTACTGGAAACTAGATCGGGATTTACTGGATGAGCAGGTCTTTGTCAATGCCGTCACAGGGGTGTTTCGGGGGCTTGAAGGTCTCCGGCCCATGTGTGAGGGGGTGTTAGAGTGGTGGGATTTAGTAAAGGTAAGGATTAGGGCCTTTATTATAGGATATGGTAAGAGGAAAAAAAGGGAGGAAAGGAGGGAGGTGGATCATATCCAAAGGTTGCTCGAACTCGAGTACGAGGCAGGCAACCTCGGCGGGTCGATTGACTGGGAGAGATCCACAGCCCTGAAGGCGCAGCTCAGGGAGCTGCAGGAGCAGAAGGCTCGAGTTTTCCTGGAGCGTGCACATAGTGGCTTTTTAGAACATAATGAGACTTGTTCCGCTATGTTCTTTAAGTCGGTTAGGGCCAGGCAGAGTAGGAAGGTAATGCATGGAGTTAGAGAAGAAGATGGTAGTGTAGTAAGTAAACCAGAGGAGATGGTCAGGGTGACAACTGAGCATTTCCGAGGTTTATTTAAGGAAAGGGAAATAGATGTAGAGCAGGGAAATGTGTTTTTAGAACACTTGTCCCGGCGGTTGCCGGAGGACATTAGAGATGTGATGGAGGCCCAGATCTCCCTCGAGGAGGTTGAGAGCGCCCTCAGGAGGATGGGTAAAGGGAAGGTGCCTGGGATGGATGGTCTACCAGCCGAGTTTTACCTCAAGTTTTGGGGTGTACTTGGACCGGTGGTACTCGAAGTCTTGAAGGCCATCCTTGAGACAGAGGTCCCAGGGGGATCAATGGCTGTTGGTGTGCTGTCACTTCTGTACAAGAAGGGGGACGCAACAGACCTTGGCAACTGGCGGCCATTGACCATGCTGTGTGTAGACTACAAGTTGCTTGCAAAGGTCTTAGCGGATCGGTTGCGCACAGCCCTTCCCTACGTCGTCCACGAGGATCAGACGTGCGGGGTAGAGGGACGCTCTATTAGATGGAACCTACAGTTGATCAGGGACTCCATCGCCTGGGTTGAAGATAGAGGTCTGCCTTTAATGGTAGCAGCGCTAGATCAGGCGAAAGCCTTTGATCGCGTGAATAGATCCTTTCTATTCAGGGTATTAGGTAGATTAGGGTTTGGGGAGAAGTATATAGGATGGATCCGTACATTATATGTCGGAGCGGGGTGTCGAGTAAGCGTAAACGGTCACTTGGGTGACGTTTTTGACCTCTCGTCTGGGGTCAGGCAGGGGTGCCCGCTCTCAGCACTCCTCTTCGTTCTGTACATGGAGCCTCTGGGGGCTGCCATTAGGGCAGACACAGGGGTGGAGGGCTTGTTGATCCCTGGAAGCGGTGGGCTGCGTGTTAAGATGACGCAGTACGCCGACGACACTTCCTTGCTGCTATGCAAGGACTCGTGCCTGACAAGGTCCCTTGCCATCATTGGGGATTTCACCCGAGCGTCGGGGGCGGTTCTGAACAATGCAAAGTCTTCCGTTAAGTTTTTCGGAAGATGGCGCGGTAGAACGGATGTGCCCGGGGGGTTATCTCTCTGTGAGGGGGCCCTGAGGATTCTCGGGGTCCATTTTGAGACCTCCGGCTCAGCGACGCTGAACTGGAACATGAGGATCGCAGTGGTGCAGAGGAAGCTAGCGATGTGGAAGGCTAGGTCTTTGTCTTTTATAGGTAAGGTCCTGGTCCTAAAGGTGGATGTATTGCCATCTCTTTTGTATTTGGCATACATCTACCCATTGCCGGCTTGTCTGAGGAGGCCTCTAGTGAGGCTCGTGTTTCAGTTCATGTGGGGTGGCAGGTACGAGTTGGTCGCCAGGGCACGCATGCTCTGTCCCATCGGGGAGGGAGGTAGGGGGGTACCCAACATCCCCCTCAAGCTGGACACAATTTTTGTGTCCTTTGTGTTGACAGAACTGGCTCATCCGGTGATACACCCGTCCGGTTACCTCCTGCGGGTGTTCTTCTCCTACCAAGCGAGAAGCGTAATGGTGTGGTCTAACACGGGTTCTCGGGCGGAACAGCTGCCGTGGCACTTTGGCCATGCGGCCAAGTGGTTGCGTGCACACCCCGAGGTTGAAGTTGCCCGAGTAGGTTTAGACCACAGGCACCTGTACGAGGAGGTCAGGCAGGCAGGGAGTCCTGCGCCTGTAGCGGGCATCTCGGAAGTGGTCTGGGAGGGAGTGCAGGCGCGGGGCCTGGACAACAGGCTCAAGGACCTGAATTGGTTGAGCCTCCACAAGTGTCTGCCGGTACGGTCCACCATGTACCGGCATAGCTTGGCGCGATCCCCCACCTGCCCAAGGGCTGCTTGTGGCAGGGAGGAGACTGTGCGCCATGCTTTTTGGGACTGTGCCTTTGCCGGAGTGGTATGGGCGAAGGCACGGGTGTTGATAGTTTTGGTAAGAGGGGATTTTGTGGTTACATGGGCTAGGTTAGAGAGAGGTGTAGGGAGAGCGAGGGGTACAGATAGGGATAGATTTCTGCTCTGGCTTCTCATAAGCCTCTTTAAACGGGGGCTGTGGGAAGCCAGGCAGAATTTGGTAAAGACAGGGAGAGATTGGGGGGTGGAAGGGATATTTAGGAGGGTGGAAGGAGATTTAAGAGGTAGGATGAAGAGGGAGGAGAGGAAGTGGGGGAAACATGCGGCACGGGAGAGATGGAAAGGGGGTTTAGGGCTGGGGGTTTTAGATTGAGATTTATAAGGGGATAGATTAGGAGCGGAGAGATAGGGAAAGGTAGAGGTTAGGAATGACGGGGAGGGATGATGCTCCCCTGAGGTTTGTTTTTGTTTGGTGTTTTTGTAAATATGATTTTGTAAAGTATGAATGGCATAGATGGTAATAAATTATTTTTCTAAAAAAAAAAAATCTGTTCTTATCAGTTTAATATCTGATACGTCCCCCATCGGGGGACTACATATTAAATGGATTTTTCGAACAGGGAGTCGGAAATGGGGCTTGCTCCGTCCGCTCCACGCATCGACCCGGTATTGCAGTACCTCCGGGAACGGTGCAACACTTTTCTCCCGTTGTCAAGGAAAAATGCACATTCACAAAGCTATGTAAACAGCTGGCTAGCTAGCTAGCTGGCTAGCAGAAGAAGAGAAGGAAAGAAACATTCAAACTGAAAGAAAGGCGAAGCGCCCTTCAATGGGGTCCCCCGTTTCCCGCCATTTTACTTAAAAAAAAAAAATTTGGGGCCAGGATACTCTCTCTCTCTCTCTCTCTCTCTCTCTCTCTCTCTCTCTCTCTCTCTCTCTCTCTCTCTCTCTCTCTCTCTCTCTCTCTCTCTCTCTCTCTCTCTCTCTCTCTCTCTCTCTCTCTCTCTCTCTCTCTCTCTCTCTCTCTCTCTCTCTCTCTCTCTCTCTCTCTCTCTCTCTCTCTCTCTCTCTCTCTCTCTCTCTCTCTCTCTCTCTCTCTCTCTCTCTCTCTCTCTCTCCGACCTTCTTTTTATCCACAGACAGCCCTCGAAAACTTGGAAGAGTGGGTTCCGGGAGCACCCGCGGGAACCCTGCCTAGAGTGCACAGAGTGTGTCTCGGGCCCCGACCTCTTGACTTCCATATGACTCTGGTTTCTCTTCATTACGCACAAGCCTTTCGCCTTTTACTAAAGACTTCCGTGGAGAGGAACACTTACGAGTTCAACGTATTTTTGGAGCGGCTTTGCTTCTTGCAGAGCCCGGTATCTTGTTTCAAGGGAAATTGACAGAGATGGGCCAGGATAGTGACTTAAAGACGCATTAGCGACTTTTTCCAAAAAACACCTGCCTGTTTGTTGCCAGGGAAACGGTGGGTGGGTGGGTGGGTGGGTGGGTGGGTTGGTTGAGTGGGGGTTGGAGGGAGAGAGGAGCTGGCTTTTGCCAACCCACCCGCTGAGGTCTGTCGAGACCCCCGGGGGTCCGGCGGTTTCAGGGTTCCATTTGTGGGTTATCGCTTCTCGGCCTTTTGGCTAAGATCAAGCTTGACACCGAGGTGTCCCACAGCTCGCTTAGCCAGAAGGTCGTCCCAGGAGAGCGGTAAGTTTTTTTTGTTTTTTGATTTTTTGATCAAAAATAACAAAAAAGGAAAATATACACTTTTGGGGAACTTTATTTTTCTCCCTTACAATTGTTTTGGGTTTTTCTTTGTTTTGGAGGAGTACGTCATTTTTTTGTGAGGATGGCGCAGAAATCAGCAAATGGGTCGGTCCCCGGGATCGGGCTCGCTAACACCCTGCGTTTTGCTTGGAAGGAGAAGGATGTGGAGACATTTGGGAGGGAGACATTCGGGAGGACAGTCCTTATGGGGACATTAAAACTGAAAGTGGAAGAAGTGTTTTGCCTTCAAGGCAACTCACTGGAAGGGACTTTCGACGTTGCTTTCTACACGGAGAGGAAGCATGATGAGATCCTGAAAAAAGTGAAGGAGGTTGGGAATACAAAGCCCATGTGTTTCTATGAGGTGAAGAGTCTGGCGAAGAACAATTTTCGGGTTGTAACCGTCAATATGTATAACCCCTACGTCAAAGATGAGGAGGTGAGGGCCTTTCTGGGGAGATATATGGATGGTGTCTCCTCAGGAAGGCCCATTAAGGACTCTATGGGGTTTTGGACTGGGAGGAGAGGGTTTCAGGCCCTCCTCAGGGAAGATCCTAGGGGAGTGGGGGGGTACCTTCATCCCCCGGCTATGTTCTCCCTGGGGGCTGACAGGGGGACATTGTATTATGCACGTCAGCCCCCGTTTTGCAGGCGCTGTATGGCCTATGGACACATCCTGGCCTCGTGCAGCACTAGAAAGTGCAGATTTTGTGGATCTGGGGAGCACGAGGCCAAGGACTGCGACGAGCCGAAGGCCTGCCACGGGTGTGGCTCTACTCAGCACCTGTGGCGCGATTGCCCGGCTCGTCAACGGTCATACGCGTCTGCAGTGGGAGGGGGAGCAGGAGCGGGGGATGGGGGAAGAAGAGGAGGGGAAGGAGGGGTTTTTTTTGCACAAAGAACTGGCCCAGACGGTAAGAAAAAAGAAGAAGAGAAAAGAGTGATAGCAGGAGGAGAAAGGACAAGAGAAGATACGGGAGCAGAAGATGGGAAGAAGGATGAAGATGGGGAAGTGGAGGAGCGAGAGGGAGGGGTGGGGGAGGGGGGGCCTGTGACAGGACCTGTGGGGGTGCCTGGGGCAGGACCTGTGGGGGGGGTGCCTGGGGCAGGACCTGTGGGAGGGGTGCCTTTGGCAGTTTCTGTGGGAGGGGTGCCTGTTGAAGGACCTGTGGAAGGGGGGGGGGTGCCTGTGGAAGGACCTGGGGAGGGGGGGGAGGTGCCTGGGGCAGGACCGGTGGAGCGGGAGGGGGGAGAGGGGGTACGGGAGTGGGGGGATAGCATGTCAGATTTCCTTGTGGAAGAGATGAGGGAAATGGTGGAGGAGCTAGCGGGGAAGAGGGGTGGTGTCTCCCCGCTACCTCCTACACCAAAAAAAGACAAAAAGAAACGGAAGATGAAGGGGGGCTCGGGAGGTAGAGAGGGGGAGGGGGGTGTAGAGGGGGAGGGGGGGGCTAAGAGATCAGCGGGGGGGGGGAGGGGGGAGGGGGGAGGACATTGGTCTCCCTGTTTGCCTCAACCCCTCAAAATTTAGAGGAGGGTGGCTCCGGTGAGGGGTCTGTGGGCTGTTTGTCGGAGGGGTCTCAACTCCTGTTTGGGGAGATGGGATCCCCCATACTCAGCCCCGAGGCATACAGGGAGGGGGGGTTGGAGAGTGGTGGTGAGGAACCCAGGGTGCAGGGCACTAGGCCTAACACACTGCCTGCATCCTGGGTTGGAGGGATGGAGGAGGACGGGGGGGCGTCAGGAGAGGAGAGGACGTCCCCGCCGGTGGAGATGGACCAGGGGAGCATCGGGTGAGTCTCCTGGTTTTTCTTTGGGTTTTGGGTTAAATTGTAAATAATTATTAAATAAATATGTCTGTTTCTTTTCTTAGTTTAAATGTTAGAGGTTTAAGGGATTTTGTTAAAAGGAGGGCGGTTTTTTGTTATTTAGAGGGTGTGGGTTTTGATTTCTGTTTTTTACAGGAGGTTCACCTGAGGGATGGTGGGGATGTGAATAGATTTAGGAGGGAGTGGGATAAGGGGGAATCTTTTTGGGGCATAGGAGGGGTGCACTCAACAGGAGTAGGAATTTTGTGTGGGAATAAAGAGGTTAAGGTAGAGAACACTTTTGTTATAATGCAGGGTAGAGTATTGGGGATAGATGTAGTGTATAGAGAAGCTAGGTATAGGTTAATTGGGGTATATGGGCCACAGGTGGCGGCAGACAGAAGGGAGATGGTGGACTGTCTGGCGCCCCTGTGTGTCACAAATAGGCACTTGGTGATAGGAGGGGACTTTAATATAGATTTAGGGGTAGGTGGTGATAGTAGTGCAGGCGCAATCACCGGGCTAATGGCTTGCCATGGTCTGGTTGATGGTGGCCTGCATACTACTCCGGCAATGGTCGGTCCTACATGGCGCAACTCCAGGGGGGTTGCGCGGAGGCTCGACTACATTTTTATATCCAGGTCTTTGGGTCAGTTGTCTGGGCGCCTGTTGCCTGTGTTCTTCACGGATCACGACGGGGTGTTCCTGCAGGTGGGGTCGCCAGTCTGCCTCTTCGGTAGGGGGTACTGGAAGTTAGATCGGGGTATACTGGAGGAGCAGGCTTTCGTTGACGCATTTTTTTGTTTCTTTCGGAGGCTTGACGGCCTCCGGTCCATGTGCGAGGGGGTGTTAGAGTGGTGGGATTTAGTGAAGGTGAGGATTAGGGCTTTTATAATAGGATATTGTAAAAGGAAAAAAAGGGAGGAAAGGAGGGAGGTGGATCGTATCCAAAGGTTAATTGAACTCGAGTACGAGGCGGGCAACCTCGGCGGGTCGATTGACTGGGAGAGATTCGCAGCCCTAAAGGCGCAGCTCAGGGAGCTGCAGGAGCAGAAGGCTCGAGTTTTCCTGGAGCGTGCGCATAGTGGCTTTCTAGAACATAATGAGACTTGTTCCGCTATGTTCTTTAAGTCGGTTAGGGCCAGGCAGAGTAGGAGGGTAATGCATGGCGTTAGGGAAGAAAATGGTAGTATAGTAAGTAAACCAGAGGAAATGGTCAGGGTGACAACTGATCATTTCCGAGGGTTATTTAAGGAAAGGGAAATAGATGTAGAGCAGGGAAACGTGTTTTTAGAACACTTGTCCCGGCGGTTGCCGGAGGACATTAGAGACGTGATGGAGGTCCAGATCTCACTAGAAGAGGTTGAGAGCGCTCTTAGGAGGATGGGTAAAGGGAAGGTGCCTGGGATGGATGGGCTGCCGGCTGAGTTTTACCTCAAGTTTTGGGGTATACTTGGACCGGTGGTCCTCGAAGTCTTGAAGGCCATCCTTGAGACGGGGGTCCCGGGGGGATCAATGGCTGTTGGTGTGCTGTCACTTCTTTATAAGAAGGGGGAAGCAACTGACCTTGGCAACTGGCGGCCGTTGACCATGCTGTGCGTAGATTACAAGATTCTTGCAAAGGTTTTAGCAGACCGGTTGCGCACAGCCCTTCCCTACGTCGTCCATGAGGATCAGACGTGCGGGGTAGAGGGCCGCTCTATAAGATGGAACCTACAGTTGATTAGGGACTCCATCGCCTCGGTTGAAGATAGAGGGCTGCCTTTAATGGTAGCAGCGCTAGATCAGGCGAAAGCCTTTGATCGCGTGAATAGATCCTTTCTATTCAGGGTATTAGGTAGATTAGGATTTGGGGAGAAGTTTATAGGATGGATCCGTACATTATATGTCGGAGCGGGGTGTCGAGTTAGTGTAAATAGTCACTTAGGTGACGTTTTTGACCTCTCGTCTGGGGTCAGGCAGGGATGCCCACTCTCGGCCCTCCTCTTCGTACTGTACATGGAGCCTCTGGGGGCTGCCATTAGGGCAGACACAGGGGTGGAGGGCTTGTTGATCCCTGGGAGCGGTGGGCTGCGTGTTAAGATGACGCAGTACGCCGACGACACTTCCTTGCTGTTGTGCAAGGACTCGTGCCTGACAAGGTCTCTTGCCATCATTGGGGATTTCACCCAAGCGTCGGGGGCGGTTCTGAATCATGCAAAGTCTTCCGTTAAGTTTTTCGGAAGATGGCGCGGTAGGACGGATGTGCCCGGGGGGTTATCTCTCTGTGAGGGGGCCCTGAGGATTCTCGGGGTCCATTTTGAGACCTCTGGCTCAGCGACGCTGAACTGGAACATGGTTATTGCAGTGGTACAGAAGAAGTTGGCAATGTGGAAGGCTAGGTCTTTGTCCTTTATAGGTAAGGTCCTGGTCCTAAAGGTGGATGTATTGCCATCTCTTTTGTACTTGGCGTACATCTACCCATTGCCGGCTTGTCTGAGGAGGCCTCTAGTGAGGCTTGTGTTTCAGTTCATGTGGGGTGGCAGGTACGAGTGGGTCGCCAGGGCGCGCATGCTCTGTCCCATCGGGGAGGGAGGTAGGGGGGTACCACATCTCCCCCTCAAGCTGGACGCAATTTTTGTTTCTTTCCTGTTGACGGAGCTTGCTCGTCCGGTTATACACCCGTCCGGTTACCTCCTGCGGGTGTTCTTCTCGTATCAGGCGAGAAGCGTAATGGTGTGGTCTAACGCGGGTCCTCGGGCGGAACAGCTGCCGTGGCACTTTGGCCATGCGGCCAAGTGGCTGCGTGCGCACCCCGAGGTTGAAGTTGCCCGAGTAGGTTTAGATCACAGGCACCTGTACGAGGAGGTCAGGCAGGCAGGGAGTCCTGCGCCTGTAGCGGGCATCTCGTCAGTGGTCTGGGAGGGAGTGCAGGCGCGGGGCCTGGACAACAGGCTCAAGGACCTGAATTGGTTGAGCCTCCATAAGTGCTTGCCGGTACGTTCCATCATGTACCGGCATAGTTTGTCGCGATCCTCCACCTGTCCAAGATCTGCTTGTGGCAGGGAGGAGACTGTGCGCCATGCCTTCTGGGACTGTGCCTTTGCCGGACTAGTCTGGGCTAGGGCACGGGTGTTGCTAGGTATGGTTAGGAGCGATTTTTTGCTGACTTGGGCTAGGTTAGAGCGAGGCGTAGGGAGAGCGAGGGGAACGGATAGGGACAGGTTTCTGCTCTGGCTTCTCATGAGTCTCTTTAAAAGGGGGCTGTGGGAAGCCAGGCAGAATTTAGTTAAGACAGGGAGAGATTGGGGGGTGGAAGGGATAGTGAGGAGGGTGGAAGGTGATGTGAGGGGGAGGATGAAGAGGGAGGAAGTAAAGTGGGGGCAGCATGCGGCACGGGAGAGGTGGAAGGGGGGATTAGGGCTGGGAGTGTTAGAGTGAGGTTTGTAAGGGGATAGATTAGGGAAGGGAAGATAGGGAAGGGTTAGGTATTGGTTAGGTATGACGGGGAGGGACGATGCTCCCCTGAGGTTTGTTTTTGTTTGGGTTTTTGGTGATTTTTGTAAATAGAATGAATGAGAATTATTATTTTGTAAAGTATGAATGGTATTGAGTGTAAATAAATTATTTTTTGTAAAAAAAAAAAAAAAAATCTGTTCTTATCAGTTTAATATCTGATACGTCCCCCATCGGGGGACTACATATTAAATGGATTTTTCGAACAGGGAGTCGGAAATGGGGCTTGCTCCGTCCGCTCCACGCATCGACCCGGTATTGCAGTACCTCCGGGAACGGTGCAACACTTTTCTCCCGTTGTCAAGGGAAAATGCACATTCACAAAGCTATGTAAACAGCTGGCTAGCTAGCTAGCTAGCTAGCTAGCTGGCTGGCTAGCAGAAGAAGAGAAGGAAAGAAACATTCAAACTGAAAGAAAGGCGAAGCGCTCTTCAATGGGGTCCCCCGTTTCCCGCCATTTTACTTAAAAAAAAAAAAAAGAAAAAAAAAAAGAATTGGGGCCAGGATATTCTCTCTCTCTCTCTCTCTCTCTCTCTCTCTCTCTCTCTCTCTCTCTCTCTCTCTCTTTTTTCCAAAAAACACCTGCCTGTTTGTTGCCAGGGAAACGGTGGGTGGGTGGGTTGGTTGAGTGGGGGTTGGAGGGAGAGAGGAGCTGGCTTTTGCCAACCCACCCGCTGAGGTCTGTCGAGACCCCCGGGGGTCCGGCGGTTTCAGGGTTCCATTTGTGGGTTATCGCTTCTCGGCCTTTTGGCTAAGACCAAGCTTGGTACTGCGGTGCCCCAGAGCTCGCTTAGCTGAAAGCCGAAGGCCGGAGGGCGTCGAAAGTTTTTTTGAATTTTTCAGAAAATTTCTTAAAACATACTTGACTACAGCCATACTGATATGGCGGGTAGTGGGAACACCGGGTCGGTTCCAAGGGCCGGATTAAAGAACACGATAAGATTCGCATGGAAGCAAGAAGGAGAAGTAAGGATGCCGAGGGACACCTTCGCCAGGACCGTGTTGATGGGGGCGCTATCTCTGAAGGTCCCAGATGTGATGTGCCTGCAGGGGAACTCGATGGAAGAGGCGTACGACGTAACTTTCTACACTGAAAGTAAGAGTGATGGAGTAATGGAGAAGGTAAAAGAGGCAAAGGGGGAAAGACCTTTGTCCTTTTTTAACATCGTGTGCCTGGCGAGAAGGAACTTCAGAACAATAAATATACATATGTATAATCCACACGTGACGGATATGGCGGTGGCGGCCTTTTTGGGTCGCTACTGCGAAGTAACATCGGGAGCCAGGTACGTGAAGGACTCGCTGGGCTTTTGGAACGGCCGCCGCCAATTCCAGGTGCTCCTAAGGGAAGATCCGGGTGGGTTTGAGGGCTTTTTGCATCCCCCTGCGGTCTTTACAATAGGGGCGGATAGAGGCATGCTGTTCTATGCACGTCAGCCTCCTTTCTGCAGGAAGTGCAGGGAGTACGGGCATGGAACAGCCTCATGTGGGCTGGTAAAATGCAGGTTTTGCATGTCGGAGGAACATGAGGCCAAAAATTGTACGGCACCAAAAGAATGTCACGGTTGTGGCAGTAAACAGCACCTGTTTCGTGAGTGCCCGGCGAGGCAACAAACATATGCGGCAGCGGCTGCTGGGGGAAGAATGGACGGAAGAAAAGGCGTGGAGGAGAAGGGGAGGCCAGGAGAAGGGTACCTAGGTCACAGGCCAGAAGAGGCAGCAAGAAAGATGGTGAGTGGGGAACTGGAGAAGCAAGCCAGGTCCTTGACCGCTCCAGACGTCGGGGGCAAAGTCGTTTTGGAGGAGAGGGCCTTGGTGGAGTTGGAGGTGGTCCCGGAGACCCAGACGGGTACTCAATCCATTAGTAGACAGCAGGGAGAGGTTGGTGGAGCAACGGGAGAGTTGGGCTCATCTCTCGACAAAGTACATATAAATGAAGACGCAATCGGGGCCCTAGTGGGGGAGATGAGGGAGATGGTGGAGGGTTTCCAAGTCCCCCATATGGGGACGGCGGAATGGGGGTCCATTTCACCCTTACCTGCCACTCCAAAAATGAAGAGGGACACCTCCACAGACCAGCAGGCCCCGCAGGAGTCAGGGCTGTTAGAGGACTCAGGGGAGGCCCGGAGGAAGAAAAAGAAGAAGAAGTTGTCCCTCGGGCCGGGAGAGGGCCAGAGTGGGCTGGGAGGGGTGGGAGCGATCGGGGACAGTGCCACAGAGGTGGCCCCCCAGTCACCGCGGGTATCATCTCTCCCACTATTCCCGATGGAGATAGATCTGGTGGCCTCTGCGCTGTGTATGCCAGATGGAGATGGGGTGTCTCAGGCTTTTTCTGGGACGCCGGGACTCCCCATCCACAGCCCCAACCTTTTCCCTGCATCTTGGGTTTCTCAGAGGGGGGGGGGCAGTGGATGGGGAGGCCTCAGAGGAAGGGCCCTTGCCCATGGATGTACGAGTGGTTGGGGAGATGGTCAGTGGCACCGAGGTGTCTCCCCTGTCCTCACGAGGTCCATCTCTCCGGCTCTTCCAGAGGGACAAGATGGACAAGGTGTTTTTTCCAGATGTGGATGGGGTGTCTCAGGCTAGTTCTGGGACGCCGGGACCCCCCATCCCCAACCCCTTACCCGCATCTTGGGGTCCGCAGGAGGGGGCCTCGGAGGCTGCTGGTCCAGCGTCCAATTTCGACGAGGACCTTTACCCACCGGACAGAGTGAGTACTTGAACCCTGCACCTGGTTGACTTTTCGTTATCAGTGTGCAACCATGGCAGAGATTCAAATAATGACTATGAATGTTCGGGGTCTAAGGGACATTGTAAAAAGAACTGCTGTCTTTAGTTGTTTATCCAACGTATGTTTTACCTTTTGTTTCTTGCAGGAGGTACATTTAAGGGATGGGGGGGACGTAGAGCAGTTTAAAAAAGAGTGGGTTAAAGGGGAGTCTGTGTGGAGTGTGGGGGGTGTCCACTCATCAGGGGTTGGAATTTTGTTTGGGACACGGGAGGTGAGGGTGGAAGGCACGTACGTTGCGATGCAGGGGAGGGTTTTGGGGGTGGACATAGCGTTAGGGGATTTTAGACTTAGGATCATAGGGGTATACGGGCCACAGACGGTGCCAGAGAGAAGGGAGATGGTGGAGAGTCTGGCACCTCTGTGTGCCACAAACAGAGTTTTGGTAGTGGGAGGGGATTTTAATGTAGATTTAGGATTGGTGGGAGATGGTAGCGTAGGGGCCATTACCGGACTTATGGCAAGCCATGGTTTGGTGGATGGGGGCCTTAACACTACTCCGGCGCTGGCGGGTCCCACGTGGCGTAACTCCCGGGGGGTCGTGCGGAGGCTGGACTATGTATTTCTACCTAAATCCTTGGGGCTTTTGTCTGGGCGCCTGCTGCCTGTGTTTTTCTCAGATCACGACGGGGTCCTCCTTCGGGTCAAGGCGCCTGTCTGCCTTTTCGGTAGGGGGTACTGGAAGCTCGACCGGGACATCCTGGAGGAGCGGGCTTTTGTCAATGCTTTCTCTGTTTTTTTTCGGGGGCTTGAGGGTCTCCGGCCTATGTGCGGAGGAGTTTTGGAATGGTGGGAGGTAGTTAAGGTAAGAATTAGGGTATTTATTATTGGTTATTGTAAAAGGAAGGGGAGAGAGGAGAGAAGGGAGGTGGAGCAGCTCCAACGTTTACTCGATCTCGAGTACGAGGCAGGCAACCTCGGTGCCTCGATGGACGTTGAGCGTGCTACCAGCCTCAAGGCTCAACTCAGGGAGGTGCATGAGCGGAAGGCCCGTGCCTTCCTGCAGCGTGCACACTGAGTTTATAGAGCAGAATGAGACCTGCTCTGCAGTGTTTTTTAAATCAGTTAGGGAAAAGCAGGTAAGACAGGTTTTTTATGGGGTGAGGGATGGACAGGGTAGGGTAGTTAGGGAGCCGGAGCAGATGGTCAGGGTGGCAACTGACCATTTCCGGGGGTTTTTCCAGGAGAGGGTAGTAGAAGAAGAACAGGGTACCGTGTTCTTAGAACACTTGTCCCGGCGTGTGCCGGAGGACATTAGAAAGGCGATGGATGCCCCGATAACACTAGAGGAGGTGGAGAGCGCCCTCAAGAGGATGGGGAAAGGGAAGGTGCCTGGGATGGATGGGCTGCCAGCTGAGTTTTACCTCAAGTTTTGGGGTATGCTTGGACCGGTGGTCCTAGAAGTCCTGACGGCCGTTCTCGAGACTGGAGTCCCGGGCAGGTCAATGGCTGTAGGCGTGCTGTCTCTCCTCCACAAGAGGGGAGACACCGCCGACCTTAGCAACTGGCGGCCGTTGACCATGCTGTGCGTAGATTATAAGATACTAGCTAAGGTCATGGCAGACCGTGTGCGCACAGCCCTTCCCTACGTTGTCCATGAGGATCAAACGTGTGGGGTGGAAGGCCGTTCCATTAGGTGGAACCTCCAACTGATAAGGGACTCCATCGCCTGGGTTGAGGATAGAAGTCTACCTCTGATGGTAGCGGCGCTTGATCAGGCCAAGGCTTTTGATCGCGTCAGTAGGGTTTTTCTTTTCAGAGTGTTAGGTAGGTTAGGGTTTAGTGATCGCTTTATAGAGTGGATCAAGATTTTGTATGTGGGAGCGGGGTGCCGGGTGAGCATAAACAGCCATCTGGGCGACGTGTTTAGCCTCTCATCAGGGGTCAGGCAGGGATGCCCGCTCTCGGCACTCCTTTTCGTGCTCTATATGGAGCCCCTGGCGGCTGCCATCAGGGCTGACGCAGGGGTGGAGGGCTTGCTGGTCCCTGGTAGCGGCGGTTTGCGTGTTAAGGTGACACAATACGCCGATGACACCACCTTGCTTTTGTGCAAGGACTCGTGCCTGCTAAGGTCTCTGGCCATAATTGGAGACTTTACCCGCGCGTCGGGAGCGGTCCTTAACCTCGCCAAGTCGTCTGTTAAGTATTTCGGCAGATGGCGGGGCAGGACGGACGTGCCCGGAGGGCTATCTCTCTGTAATGGGGCCCTGAGGGTTCTTGGGGTCTACTTTGAGACCTCCGGCTCCGCGACACTGAACTGGAACATGAGGGTTGCTGTAGTTCAGAGGAAGCTGGCAGTGTGGAAGGCCAGATCCTTGTCTTTCTTGGGCAAGGTTCTGGTCCTGAAGGTGGATGTACTGCCTTCCCTTCTGTACTTGGCTTACATCTATCCATTGCCGGCGAGCATGAGGAGGGGGCTAGTAAGGCTCGTGTTTCAGTTCATGTGGGGAGGCAGGTATGAGTATGTCGCCAGGGCTCGCATGATCTCAACAATCGGGGAGGGTGGGAGGGGAGTTCCACACTTCCCACTCAAGTTGGACTCGATTTTTGTTTCGTTTTTGTTGAATGAGCTCGCTAATCCGGTGATTCATCCCTCCGGTTACTTCCTGCGGGTGTTCTTCTCGTACCAGCCGAGAAGCATAATGGTGTGGTCCAACACGGGTCCTCGGGCTGAACAGCTGCCGTGGCACTTCAGCCATGCGGCGAAGTGGCTGCGCGCACATCCCGAGGTTGAAGTCGCCCGAGTAGGTTTGGACCACAGACGCCTGTACGAGGAGGTCAGACGGACCGTTTGTGCACCCCCTGTGGTGGGCACCCCTGCTGTGGTCTGGGAGACCATACAGGCGCAGGGCCTAGACAATCGTCTTAAGGATCTAAATTGGTTAAGCCTCCACAAGTGCCTGCCGGTACGATCCATAATGTACCGGCATAGCTTGGCACGGTCCCCCCAGTGCCCGAGACCAACTTGTGGTGGGGAGGAGACGATACGCCACATGTACTGGGACTGTCCTTTCGCAGGAGTAGTGTGGGCCAGGGCTCAGGGTTTGCTAGGGAGAGTGAAGGGAGGGTTTGTGTTAACATGGGCGAGGGTGGAGAGAGGGGTAGGGAGAGCAGGGGGGGTAGGTAGGGACCGTTTTCTGTTGTGGCTACTTATCAGTCTTTTTAAGAAAGGGCTCTGGGATGCCAGGCAGGGGCTGGTTAAGTCAGGGGCAGACATGGGGGTGGAGGGAATAGTGAGGAGTGTGGAGGGGGATTTGAGGGGGAGGATAAGGAGGGAGGAGAGGAAGTGGGGCCACCATGCAGCATTAGAGCGGTGGAAAGGGGGGTTGGGGCTTGTCAGGTAGGTAAGTTTTAGAAGGTAGGTTGGCCAATTTTGTGGGATTTGGAATGCTTATGTTTATTGATGGCATGTGATTTTTGTTAGTTTGCAGCAGCCCCCTGGAAAAGATTGAGGGCGGGTTTTGGTTGCCTATCTCTTACCAGAGAGAAAGGGGTTCAGTGGTTTTGAAAACCGATGGGTTGTTTTTTGTTACAAGTTTTGTTTGGATATGGGCATGTTAAAAGAAGTGTGAAATGTTCACAGTGTAAATGTAAAAGTTAGAATAAAAGCTTTGAATCATCATCTGTTCTTATCAGTTTAATATCTGATACGTCCCCCATCGGGGGACTACATATTAAATGGATTTTTCGAACAGGGAGTCGGAAATGGGGCTTGCTCCGTCCGCTCCACGCATCGACCCGGTATTGCAGTACCTCCGGGAACGGTGCAACACTTTTCTCCCGTTGTCAAGGGAAAATGCACATTCACAAAGCTATGTAAACAGCTGGCTAGCTAGCTAGCTAGCTAGCTGGCTGGCTAGCAGAAGAAGAGAAGGAAAGAAACATTCAAACTGAAAGAAAGGCGAAGCGCTCTTCAATGGGCCCCCCGTTTCCCGCCATTTTACTTAAAAAAAAAAAAAAAAAAAAGAATTGGGGCCAGGATATTGTCTGTCTCTGTCTCTGTCTCTGTCTCTGTCTCTGTCTCTCTCTCTGTCTCTCTCTCTGTCTCTCTCTCTGTCTCTCTCTCTGTCTCTCTCTCTGTCTCTCTGTCTCTCTGTGCCTCTGTGCCTCTGTGTCTGTGACCTTCTTTTTATCCACAGACAGCCCTCGAAAACTTGGAAGAGTGGGTTCCGGGAGCACCCGCGGGAACCCTGCCTAGAGTGCACAGAGTGTGTCTCGGGCCCCGACCTCTTGACTTCCATATGACTCTGGTTTCTCTTCATTACGCACAAGCCTTTCGCCTTTTACTAAAGACTTCCGTGGAGAGGAACACTTACGAGTTCAACGTATTTTTGGAGCGGCTTTGCTTCTTGCAGAGCCCGGTATCTTGTTTCAAGGGAAATTGACAGAGATGGGCCAGGATAGTGACTTAAAGACGCATTAGCGACTTTTTCCAAAAAACACCTGCCTGTTTGTTGCCAGGGAAACGGTGGGTGGGTGGGTGGGTGGGTTGGTTGAGTGGGGGTTGGAGGGAGAGAGGAGCTGGCTTTTGCCAACCCACCCGCTGAGGTCTGTCGAGACCCCCGGGGGTCCGGCGGTTTCAGGGTTCCATTTGTGGGTTATCGCTTCTCGGCCTTTTGGCTAAGTTCAAGTTGGGTACCGAGGTGCCGTAACCCCTTAGCCAAAAGCCGAAGGCCGGAGGGCGGAAAAGAGACAAAGTTGTGCGGGAAAGATATCCAATTTTTTTTCTCTTTCTTACAGAAAATGGCGAAGTTTTCCTCACCAAGGATGCCCGGGATCGGGATCGCAAATACGGTGAGATTTGCCTGGAGGAACAAGGAGGGAAACCTTCGGAAGGTCAGTACTGATGGGAACTTTGAAGTTGGAGGTAGGAGAGGTGATGTGCCTCCAGGTGAACCAGGCGGAGGCATCTTTTGATGTAACGCTTCACAAGGAGAAGAAGTTTGAGGAGATACTGAAGAAGGCGAGAGAGGTGGGGAAGGAGAGGCCCATGAGCCATTACGAGGTGACCAGCCTGGGAAAGAGCAATTTCAGGCTGGTCACAGTTAACATGTACAACCCCCATGTGACTGATGAGGAAGTAAGATCGTTCTTGGGACGCTATATGGACAATGTATCGTCGGCTAGACTCATCAGGGACTCCCTGGGCTTCTGGACTGGGAAGAGAGTCTTCCAGAGTTTGCTCAGGGAGGACCCAAAGGGGCAGGACGGATTCCTCCATCCCCCGGCGATGTTCTCCCTGGGGGCTGACAGGGGAACTTTATATTATGCCCGTCAGCCGCCATTTTGCAGGCGGTGTATGGCCTACGGCCATATCCTCGCCTCGTGCGACACAAGGAAGTGTAGGTATTGTGGATCTGGGGAGCACGAGGCGAGGGACTGCAAAGTGCCTAAGGCGTGCCACGGGTGTGGCTCATCTGCACACCTGTGGCGGGAGTGCCCGGCCAGGCAGAGGTCATACGCGTCTGCAGCTGGAGGGAGGGCAGGAGAGGGGGATGGGGGAAGAAGAGGAGGGGAAGGATGGCCTTTTCAGGCGCAGATGGCTGGCCCAGAGGGCAAGAAGCAAGAAGAAGAGAAAGGAGTGACAGCGGGAGGAGAAAGAAAGAAGGAAGAGCGTTAAAGATCAACGGGGGAGGGAGTGGTGGGGGAGGGGGTTCCGGTGGTAGGACCTGTGGGGGTGCCTGTGGTAGGACCTGTGGGGGGGAGGGGGTGCCTGTGGTAGGACCTGTGGGGGGGGAGGGGGTGCCTGTGGCAGGACCTGTGGGGGGGGAGGGGGCGCCTGCGGCAGGAACTGGGGAGGGGGTGGAGGGGAGGCGGGAGTGGGGGGACTGTGCGTCGGACCTACCGGTGGAAGAGATGAGGGAACTGGCGGAGGAGCTGGGAGGTGCTGTCTCCCCGCTGCCTCTTGAGCCCCTTATACCTCTTCCACCTAAAAAACAAAATAAGATGAAGAAAGGGAAGAGGGGGGCAGACGTGACAGATAGGGAGAGGGAGGGGGTGTGGAAGGGGGAGGCAAGCGAGTGATGGGGTTAAGGAGGAAGTCCCTGTCCTCACTGTTTGCAGAGGCCCCTCAGCACGGGGGGGAGGGTGGATCCCTGGGAGAGGATCAGGGCTGTTTGGCTGGGGGTCCCCAAATCCTCTTAGAGGAGATGGAGTCCCCTAGCCTCAGTTTGGAGGATTACAGGGAGGAAGCTGGTGGGGAGCCCGGGGTGCAGGGTACTCCTAACCCTAACACCATTCCTGCATCCTGGGCTGGAGGAATGGATGAGGACGGGGGGACGTCGGACGAGGGGAAGATGTCCCTGTCGGGTGTGATGGGCCAGGGGAGCATCAGGTGAGCCTCCTGTTCGTTTGGTGGTTGTTTTTGGTTTTTATTTTCTGAGATAATTGGTATTTTTGTTTTATAATAGAATCTTATGATACTTTTGTTTAGTTTAAATGTAAGGGGTTTAAGAGATTTTGTTAAGAGGAGGGCGGTGTTTAGTTTTTTAGAAGGGGTGGGTTTTGACGTTTGTTTTTTGCAGGAGGTTCACCTGAGGGATGGAGGGGATGTCAAAAGGTTTAGGAGAGAGTGGGATAAGGGTTATTCGTTGTGGGGCATAGGAGGGGTGCACTCAACGGGGGTAGGGATATTGATTGGGAATAGGGAGATTATTGTAGAGAGCACTTTTGGCGTAGTACAGGGGAGAGTTTTGGGTGTAGATATCACATATAGGGATATTAGATATAGGTTATTTGGGGTGTACGGGTCACAGGTGGCGGCAGACAGGAGGGAGATGGTGGACTGTCTGGCGCCCCTGTGTGTCACAAATAGGCACTTAGTGATAGGAGGTGATTTGAATATAGATTTGGGGATAGGGGGAGACAGTAGTGCAGGCGCCATCACCGGGCTAATGGCTTGCCATGGCCTGGTTGATGGTGGCCTGCACACTACTCCGGCAATGGTCGGTCCCACATGGCGCAACTCCAGGGGGGTTGCGCGGAGGCTCGACTATATTTTTGTATCTGGGTCTTTGGGTCGGTCGGTTGTCTTCTTTTCGGACCATGACGGGGTGCTCCTGCAGGTGGGGTCGCCAGTCTGCCTCTTCGGTAGGGGGTACTGGAAACTAGATTGGGATTTACTGGATGAGCAGGTGTTTGTTAATGCTGTCACAGGGGTGTTTCGGAGGCTTGAAGGCCTCCGGCCCATGTGTGAGGGGGTGTTAGAGTGGTGGGATATAGTAAAGGTAAGGATTAGGGCCTTTATTATAGGATATGGTAAGAGGAAGAAAAGGGAGGAAAGGAGGGAGGTGGATCATATCCAAAGGTTGCTCGAACTTGAGTACGAGGCAGGCAACCTCGGTGGTTCGTTTGACTGGGAGAAATCCACAGCCCTGAAGGCGCAGCTCAGGGAGCTGCAGGAGCTGAAGGCTCGAGCTTTCCTGGAGCGTGCACATAGTGGCTTTTTAGAACATAATGAGACTTGTTCCGCTATGTTCTTTAAGTCGGTTAGGGCAAGGCAGAGAAGGAAGGTAATGCATGGAGTTAGAAAAGAAGATGGTAGTGTAGTAAGTAAACCAGAGGAGATGGTCAGGGTGACAACTGATCATTTCCGAGGTTTATTTAAGGAAAGGGAAATAGATGTAGAGCAGGGAAATGTGTTTTTAGAACACTTGTCCCGGCGGTTGCCGGAGGACATTAGAGACGTGATGGAGGCCCAGATCTCACTAGAAGAGGTTGAGAGCGCTCTTAGGAGGATGGGAAAAGGGAAGGTGCCTGGGATGGATGGGCTGCCGGCGGAGTTTTACCTCAAGTTTTGGGGTATACTTGGACCGGTGGTACTCAAAGTCTTGAAGGCCATCCTCGAGACGGGTGTCCCGGGGGGTTCAATGGTAGTCGGTGTGCTGTCACTTCTTTACAAGAAGGGGGACGCAACTGACCTTGGCAACTGGCGGCCGTTGACCATGCTGTGTGTAGACTACAAGTTGCTTGCAAAGGTCTTAGCGGACCGGTTGCGCACAGCACTTCCCTACGTCGTCCATGAGGATCAGACGTGCGGGGTAGAGGGACGCTCAATTAGATGGAACCTTCAGTTGATCAGGGACTCCATCGCCTGGGTTGAAGATAGAGGTCTGCCTTTAATGGTAGCGGCGCTTGATCAGGCGAAAGCCTTTGATCGTGTGAATAGATCCTTTCTATTCAGGGTATTAGGTAGATTAGGGTTTGGGGAGAAGTATATAGGATGGATCCGTACATTATATGTCGGAGCGGGGTGTCGAGTAAGCGTAAACGGTCACTTGGGTGACGTTTTTGACCTCTCGTCTGGGGTCAGGCAGGGGTGCCCGCTCTCGGCACTCCTCTTCGTTCTGTACATGGAGCCTCTGGGGGCTGCCATTAGGGCAGACACAGGGGTGGAGGGTTTGTCGATCCCTGGAAGCGGTGGGCTGCGTGTTAAGATGACGCAGTACGCCGACGACACTTCCTTGCTACTATGCAAGGACTCGTGCCTGACAAGGTCCCTTGCCATCATTGGGGATTTCACCCGAGCGTCGGGGGCGGTTCTGAACAATGCAAAGTCTTCCGTTAAGTTTTTCGGAAGATGGCGCGGTAGAACGGATGTGCCCGGGGGGTTATCTCTCTGTGAGGGGGCCCTGAGGATTCTCGGGGTCCATTTTGAGACCTCTGGCTCAACGACGCTGAACTGGAACATGAGGATCGCAGTGGTACAGAGGAAGCTAGCAATGTGGAAGGCTAGGTCTTTGTCTTTTATAGGTAAGGTCCTGGTTCTAAAGGTGGATGTATTGCCATCTCTTTTGTATTTGGCATACATATACCCATTGCCGGCTTGTCTGAGGAGGCCTCTAGTGAGGCTTGTGTTTCAGTTCATGTGGGGTGGCAGGTACGAGTGGGTCGCCAGGGCACGCATGCTCTGTCCCATCGGGGAGGGAGGTAGGGGGGTACCTAACATCCCCCTCAAGCTGGACACAATTTTTGTGTCCTTTGTGTTGGCTCATGATACATGATACACCCGTCCGGTTACCTCCTGCGGGTGTTCTTCTCCTACCAAGCGAGAAACGTAATGGTGTGGTCTAACACGGGTCCTCGGGCGGAACAGCTGCCGTGGCACTTTGGCCATGCGGCCAAGTGGTTGCGTGCGCACCCCGAGGTTGAAGTTGCCCGAGTAGGTTTAGACCACAGGCACCTGTACGAAGAGGTCAGGCAGGCAGGGAGTCCTGCGCCTGTAGCGGGCATCTCGGAAGTGGTCTGGGAGGGAGTGCAGGAGCGGGGCCTGGACAACAGGCTCAAGGACCTGAATTGGTTGAGCCTCCACAAGTGTTTGCCGGTACGGTCCACCATGTACCGGCATAGCTTGGCGCGATCCCCCACCTGCCCAAGGGCTGCTTGTGGCAGGGAGGAGACTGTGCGCCATGCTTTTTGGGACTGTGCCTTTGCCGGAGTGGTATGGGCGAGGGCACGGGTGTTGATAAGTTTGGTAAGAGGGGATTTTGTGGTGACATGGGCTAGGTTAGAGAGAGGTGTAGGGAGAGCGAGGGGTACAGATAGGGATAGATTTCTGCTCTGGCTTCTCATGAGCCTCTTTAAACGGGGGCTGTGGGAAGCCAGGCAGAATTTGGTAAAGACAGGGAGAGATTGGGGGGTGGAAGGGATATTTAGGAGGGTGGAATGAGATTTAAGAGGTAGGATGAAGAGGGAGGAGGTGGGGGAAACATGCGGCACGGGAGAGATGGAAAGGGGGTTTAGGGCTGGGGGTGTTAGATTGAGATTTATAAGGGGATAGATTAGGAGCGGAGAGATAGGGAAAGGTAGTGGTTAGGAATGGATGGGGGGATGATGCTCCCCTGAGTTTTTGTTTTTGGTTTGTGTGTTCTTGGTTATTTGAAAATGCCATTATTTAAGTTGGAAAGAAAATTATAATTTTTGAATTGTATGAATGAATGGCATAGTAAGTAATAAATTATTTTTTCTAAAAAATAAAAAAAAATTTTTAAAAAAAAATCTGTTCTTATCAGTTTAATATCTGATACGTCCCCCATCGGGGGACTACATATTAAATTGATTTTTCGAACAGGGAGTCGGAAATGGGGCTTGCTCCGTCCGCTCCACGCATCGACCCGGTATTGCAGTACCTCCGGGAACGGTGCAACACTTTTCTCCCGTTGTCAAGGAAAAATGCAAATTCACAAAGCTATGTAAACAGCTGGCTAGCTAGCTAGCTGGCTAGCAGAAGAAGAGAAGGAAAGAAACATTCAAACTGAAAGAAAGGCGAAGCGCCCTTCAATGGGGTCCCCCGTTTCCCGCCATTTTACTTAAAAAAAAAAAAATTTGGGGCCAGGATTCTCTCTCTCTCTCTCTCTGCCTCTGCCTCTGCCTCCTTCTTTTTATCCACAGACAGCCCTCGAAAACTTGGAAGAGTGGGTTCCGGGAGCACCCGCGGGAACCCTGCCTAGAGTGCACAGAGTGTGTCTCGGGCCCCGACCTCTTGACTTCCATATGACTCTGGTTTCTCTTCATTACGCACAAGCCTTTCGCCTTTTACTTTTTTTTTGGTTGAGTGGGGGTTGGAGGGAGAGAGGAGCTGGCTTTTGCCAACCCACCCGCTGAGGTCTGTCGAGACCCCCGGGGGTCCGGCGGTTTCAGGGTTCCATTTGTGGGTTATCGCTTCTCGGCCTTTTGGCTCAGATCAAGCTTGGTACCGAGGTGCCCCAAAGCCCGCTTAGTCAAAAGGTAGAACCAGGAGAGCGGTAAGTGTGTTTTTTTGTTTTTGAAAATTTTTTGATATATAATTTCTTGTCTTCTTTGTATTTTCTTGTTTTTTGGAAGAGGTTGGTGAACCGGGTGCGCTAGTCTCCTTGTGGAGATGGCGCAGGACAGTTCATCACGGTCGGTTCCTACGATTGGACTGGCCAACACGGTGCGTTTTTCCTGGAGGGAAAAAGAGATGGAGCCTTGGGTGAGAGAAACCTTCGGGAGAAATGTTCTGATGGGTTGCCTACAGCTGGAAGTAAAAGATGTACTATGCCTTCAAGGGAATCCCATCGAGAAAGGATATGATGTGACGTTACAAGTGGAAGGAAAACACGACGAAGTTATGAAGAAGGTGAGAGAAGGAAAAGGACCGAAACCCCTGTGCCATTACACGGTGACCAGCCTGGCAAGGAACAACTTCAGGGTGGTCACCGTAACCATGTACAATCCGCACGTGAAGGATGAAGAAGTGAGGGCCTTTCTGGGGAGGTATATAGACAATGTCTCCTCAGCGAGGTACCTCAGGGACTCCCTGGGTTTCTGGAACGGGAGAAGAGGTTTCCAGGCGTTACTCAGGGAGTCCCCGAAGAGTGTGGATGGCTACCTCCATCCTCCGGCGATGTTCTCCCTGGGGGCTGACAGGGGGACGTTGTATTATGCCCGTCAGCCCCCGTTCTGCAGGCGTTGTATGGCCTACAGCCATATCCTGGCCTCGTGCAGCACCAAGAAGTGTCGGTTTTGTGGATCGGAAGAGCACGAGGCCAAGGAATGTGACGAGCCCAAGGCTTGCCACGGGTGTGGCTCGAAAGCACACCTGTGGCGTAATTGCCCGGCTCGTCACAGGTCATACGCGTCTGCAGCTGGGGGGGGAGCGGGGGATGGGGGGAGGAAAGAAAGGACGCGTGCGGATTGTACGGATGGCACAGGGGAAAAGACGGCAATGGAAGAGGATGGGAAGAAGGAAGAGGAGAGAAGAAAGAGGAGTGAAGATGGAAAGAAGGAAAAAGGAGAGAAGAAAAAGAAGGCGGAAGAACGGGAAGGAGCGGAGAAGAGGGAGAGTGGGACAGTGGTACGAGAAGGAGTGGAAGAGGGGACGGTGATGGTGATGGGGACGGAGGGAGGGGTGGAGGTGGGAGGGGGAGATGGGGGGAAGGAGTGGGGGGACAGCCTGCCAGGCTTCCTCGAGGAAGAGACAAGGGAATTGGTGGAGGAGTTAGCGGGGAGGGGACGTTGTGTCTCCCCGCTACCTCCTTCACCAAAGAAGAAGGGGAAGAAGAGGGTAAGCTTGGCAGGTAGTGAGAGGGAGGGGGGTGTGGAGGGGAAGGGGGGGGCGTTGGCCTCCCTGTTTGCCTCAGCCCCTTACATCCTGGTGGAGGATGACTCCAGTGAGGGGTCTGTGGGCTGTGTGCTAGAGGGATCCCAACTACTGTTTGGGGAGATGGGGTCCCCTACGCTCAGCCCCGAGGCATACAGGGAGGGGGGGTTGGAGGGTGGTGGTGAGGAACCCAGGATGCAGGGCACTCGGCCTAACACACTGCCTGCATTTTTTTGTTTCTTTCGGAGGCTTGACGGCCTCCGGTCCATGTGCGAGGGGGTGTTAGAGTGGTGGGATTTAGTGAAGGTGAGGATTAGGGCTTTTATAATAGGATATTGTAAAAGGAAAAAAAGTGAGGAAAGGAGGGAGGTGGATCGTATCCAAAGGTTAATTGAACTCGAGCACGAGGCAGGCAACCTCGGCGGGTCGATTGACTGGGAGAGATTCGCAGCCCTAAAGGCGCAGCTCAGGGAGCTGCAGGAGCAGAAGGCTCGAGTTTTCCTGGAGCGTGCGCATAGTGGCTTCCTAGAACATAATGAGACTTGTTCCGCTATGTTCTTTAAGTCGGTTAGGCCCAGGCAGAGTAGGAAGGTAATGCATGGCGTTAGGGAAGAAAATGGTAGTATAGTAAGTAAACCAGAGGAAATGGTCAGGGTGACAACTGATCATTTCCAAGGTTTATTTAAGGAAAGGGAGATAGATGTAGAGCAGGGAAACGTGTTTTTAGAACACTTGTCTCGGCGGTTGCCGGAGGACATTAGAGACGTGATGGAGGCCCAGATCTCACTAGAAGAGGTTGAGAGCGCTCTTAGGAGGATGGGAAAAGGGAAGGTGCCTGGGATGGATGGGCTGCCGGCTGAGTTTTACCTCAAGTTTTGGGGTATACTTGGACCAGTGGTCCTCGAAGTCTTGAAGGCCATCCTTGAGACGGGGGTCCCGGGGGGATCAATGGCTGTTGGTGTGCTGTCACTTCTTTATAAGAAGGGGGAAGTAACTGACCTTAGCAACTGGCGGCCATTGACCATGCTGTGCGTAGATTACAAGCTACTTGCAAAGGTCTTAGCGGATTGGTTACGCACAGCCCTTCCCTACGTTGTTCATGAGGATCAGACGTGTGGGGTTGAGGGCCGCTCTATTCGATGGAACCTACAGTTGATCAGGGACTCCATCGCCTGGGTTGAAGATAGAGGGCTGCCTTTAATGGTAGCAGCGCTAGATCAGGCGAAAGCCTTTGATCGCGTGAATAGATATTTTCTATTCAGGGTGTTAGGTAGATTAGGATTTGGGGAGAAGTACATAGGATGGATCCGTACATTATATGTCGGAGCGGGGTGCCGAGTAAGTGTAAATAGTCACTTAGGTGACGTTTTTGACCTCTCGTCTGGGGTCAGGCAGGGATGCCCACTCTCGGCTCTCCTCTTCGTTCTGTACATGGAGCCTCTGGGGGCTGCCATTAGGGCAGACACAGGGGTGGAGGGTTTGTTGATCCCTGGAAGCGGTGGGCTGCGTGTTAAGATGACGCAGTACGCCGACGACACTTCCTTGCTGCTGTGCAAGGACTCGTGCTTGACAAGGTCCCTTGCCATCATTGGGGATTTCACCCGAGCGTCGGGGGCGGTTCTGAATCATGCAAAGTCTTCCGTTAAGTTTTTCGGAAGATGGCGCGGTAGGACGGATGTGCCCGGGGGGTTATCTCTCTGTGAGGGGGCCCTGAGGATTCTCGGGGTCCATTTTGAGACCTCCGGCTCAGCGACGCTGAACTGGAACATGGGTATCGCAGTTGTTCAGAGGAAGCTAGCAATGTGGAAGGCTAGGTCTTTGTCTTTTATAGGTAAGGTCCTGGTCCTAAAGGTGGATGTATTGCCATCTCTTTTGTACTCTGCGTACATCTACCCATTGCCAGCTTGTCTGAGAAGGTATCTAGTGAGGCTCGTGTTTCAGTTCATGTGGGGTGGCAGGTACGAGTGGGTCGCCAGGGCGCGCATGCTCTGTCCCATCGGGGAGGGAGGTAGGGGGGTACCACATCTCCCCCTCAAGCTAGACGCCATTTTTGTTTCTTTCCTGTTGACGGAGCTTGCTCGTCCGGTTATACACCCGTCCGGTTACCTCCTGCGGGTGTTCTTCTCGTATCAGGCGAGAAGCGTAATGGTGTGGTCTAACGCGGGTCCTCGGGCGGAACAGCTGCCGTGGCACTTTGGCCATGCGGCCAAGTGGCTGCGTGCGCACCCCGAGGTTGAAGTTGCCCGAGTAGGTTTAGATCACAGGCACCTGTACGAGGAGGTCAGGCAGGCAGGGAGTCCTGCGCCTGTAGCGGGCATCTCGTCAGTGGTCTGGGAGGGAGTGCAGGCGCGGGGCCTGGACAACAGGCTCAAGGACCTGAATTGGTTGAGCCTCCACAAGTGTTTGCCGGTACGTTCCATCATGTACCGGCATAGCTTGGCGCGATCCCCCACCTGCCCAAGATCTGCTTGTGGCAGGGAGGAGACTGTGCGCCATGCCATTTGGGACTGTGCCGTTGCCGGAGTGGTATGGGCTAGGGCACGGGTGTTGATAGGGTTGGTCAGGAGTGATTTTGTGGTGACGTGGGCTAGATTAGAAAGAGGTGTAGGGAGAGCGAGGGGAACAGATAGGGATAGGTTTCTGCTCTGGCTTCTCATGAGCCTCTTTAAACGGGGGCTGTGGGAAGCCAGGCAGAATTTGGTAAAGACAGGGAGAGATTGGGGGGTGGAAGGGATAGTGAGGAGGGTGGAAGGAGATTTAAGAGGGAGGATGAAGAGGGAGGAAAATAAGTGGGGGCAGCATGCGGCACGGGAGAGGTGGAAAGGGGGTTTAGGACTGTTAGTGTTAGATTGAGTGTTGTAAGGGGATAGATTAGGGACGGGGAGATAGGGTTAGGTATTGGTTAGGTATGACGGGGAGGGACGATGCTCCCCTGAGGATCTTTGGTTTTTTGGGTGTTTGGGTGTCATTTAAAATGAAAATACCATTATTTACGTTTGGATGGTATTTGAAAGTAATAAATTATTTTTTGTAAAAAAAATATAAAAAAATCTGTTCTTATCAGTTTGATATCTGATACGTATCAGGGGACTACATATTAAATGTATTTTTCGAACAGGGAGTCGGAAATGGGGCTTGCTCCGTCCGCTCCACGCATCGACCCGGTATTGCAGTACCTCCGGGAACGGTGCAACACTTTTCTCCCGTTGTCAAGGAAAAATGCAAATTCACAAAGCTATGTAAACAGCTGGCTAGCTAGCTAGCTAGCTAGCTATCTAGCTAGCTGGCAGACAGAAGAAGAGGAAAGAAACATTCAAACTGAAAGAAAGGCGAAGCGCCCTTCAATGGGGTCCCCCATTTCCCGCCATTTTACTTAAAAAAAAAAAATTGGGGCCAGGATTGTGTGTGTGTGTGTGTCTCTCTCTCTCTGTTGCTGTGCCTCTGTGTCTGTGACCTTCTTTTTATCCACAGCCTTCGAAAACTTGGAAGAGTGGGTTCCGGGAGCACCCGCGGGAACCCTGCCTAGAGTGCACAGAGTGTGTCTCGGGCCCCGACCTCTTGACTTCCATATGACTCTGGTTTCTCTTCATTACGCACAAGCCTTTCGCCTTTTACTAAAGACTTCCGTGGAGAGGAACACTTACGAGTTCAACGTATTTTTGGAGCGGCTTTGCTTCTTGCAGAGCCCGGTATCTTGTTTCAAGAGAAATTGACAGAGATGGGCCAGGATAGTGACTTAAAGACGCATTAGCGACTTTTTCCAAAAAACACCTGCCTGTTTGTTGCCAGGGAAACGGTGGGTGGGTGGGTGGGTGGGTGGGTGGGTGGTTGGTTGGTTGAGTGGGGGTTGGAGGGAGAGAGGAGCTGGCTTTTGCCAACCCACCCGCTGAGGTCTGTCGAGACCCCCGGGGGTCCGGCGGTTTCAGGGTTCCATTTGTGGGTTATCGCTTCTCTGCCTTTTGGCTCAGATCAAGCTTGGTACCGAGGTGCCCCAGAGCTCGCTGAGTCAAAAGGTCGGAGATAGGAGGGCGGTAAGGTAGTTTCGGTTTAGTGTCCTGTTTGGAAGGGCGTTTGTGTTTTCTTGGAGGCTTCCTTTTTTGGAGAGCTGTTTTTCTTCTGGTTTAGACGTAAATATCCTTTTTTTGGAATGGAGCGTCCAAATAGGTCGGTACCAGGAATAGGGTTGGCAAACTCAGTTAGGTTTGCTTGGCGGGATAAAGAAGTGGAGCCAATTGGAAGAGAGAATTTTGGGAGGACCATATTGATGGGGATGTTAAAACTGGAAGTTAAAGACGTTTTATGTTTCCAAGATAATCCGGTGGAACGGGCTTTTGATGTGACCTTGCATAGTGAAGGGAAACATCAGGAAATATTGAAAAAAGCTAAGGAAGAGAGTAAGACAAGGCCTTTATGCCAATATGAAGTCACTAACTTGGCGAAGAATAGTTTTCGTGTGGTTACAGTGACTATGTATAATCCCCATGTAACGGACAATGAGGTGAGGGCCTTGCTGGGGAGATATATGGACAATGTATCCTCAGCGAGGCTCCTAAGAGACTCCCTGGGATTCTGGACAGGGAGGAGGGGTTTCCAGGCCCTTCTTAGGGAGGACCCAGAGGGTTTTGACGGTTACCTACATCCCCCAGCGATGTTCTCCCTGGGGGCTGACAGGGGGACGTTGAATTATGCCCGTCAGCCTCCTTTTTGCAGGCGATGTATGGCCTATGGCCACACACTCGCCTCGTGCAGCACTAGGAGGTGCAGGTACTGTGGATCGGGTGAGCACGAGGCGAGGGATTGTGTCGAGCCGAAGGCATGCCACGGGTGTGGCTCGGTAGCACACCTGTGGCGGGACTGCCCGGCTAGGCGTGGGTCATACGCGTCTGCAGCTGGGGGGGGGAGCGAGAGCGGGGGATGGAGGAAGACGAGGAAGAGAGGAGACGGAAGAGGGGGGTGGAAGGACTGAGCAGAAGGAGTCGGGGAAAGGAGAAGAAAAAGAAGAGGCGAGAGCGGAGACAGAAGGAGAGGTGGACGGGATAGTAGGAGAGGAGGCCGGGACAGAAGGAGAGGTGGCCGGGATGGAAGGAGAGATGGACGGCACAGAAGGAGAGGAGACCGGGACAGAAGAAGAGGTGGCCGGGATGGAGGGAGAAGGAGTCGGAATAGAGGTTGGGAAGGAGGTTGAAGGAGAAAAGGGAAAGAAAAAGAAGAAGACTGCGACGAGGATGGAGGAGAGTGAGGAGATGGTGAGAGTCGAGAGACACGAGGAGACAACAGTGGAGAGAAAGGAGGTGGAGGAGGGTTTGGAGATGGAGCCGGAAGGAGAGACGGAAAGGCGAAGGGGGGTGAAGAATTGGGAGGGGAGTGGAGTGACGAAGGAAAGGCTGGAGGAGTTGAGAGCGATGGTGAGAGGTTTGGTAGAGAGGGAAATGGGAAAGGGAAAGGAGAAGGAAGGAGCGGTGTGTGACGTTGGCTATCGGGGACCTTCGCTGGGTGATCCTCCGTGCAAGAGGCCAAAGAAGGTGGTGGACAGCAGGTGGAGGAGGGGTGGTAAAAAGGGGGGGGGGGGCAGAGCGGGGGGGTGGGGAGGTAGCGGGGCCCTCGTGGGCTCCGTCTTCCTCATCTTTTAAACCCCCCGCTGAACTTGACCTCCCAGGGATGGCCCAAAGCTGGATGATGGAGGGAGAGTCGGACTTTCTCTTTGGGGATGTAGCGTCCCCGGTCCGGAGTCCGGAAGAGGGGGGGTGAAGGACTCGAGTGTGGGGCAGGTGCCGGGTGTCGTTGCTGTGTTCAGGGGAGGGGGGACGGTGGGAGATGGGAGCAATGTAGGGTCACAGTTAGACGGGATAGAGAAGGGGAGCACTGGGTGAGTTTTTGTTGGTATATAGGTGGGGTATATGGGTATTTGTAGGTTATTGGTATTTGGATTTGGGTAAAAGTTAGCAGTTTTGGACTGATCATTTGTGTTTTGGTTGATAGAAGATATTTAAGTTAATGGAATAATGAAGATTATTGTTTGGTAATTTGGATTTGGTTATAGTTTATTAGTTATGGAATGATGATTTGTAGTTTGGTGGAATTGGATTTAAGTTGACTGAATTTTGTAGGTGTATTGTTTGGTTATTGAAGGTAATAAATATATTTTATAAAAAAAAAAAAATCTGTTCTTATCAGTTTAATATCTGATACGTCCCCCATCGGGGGACTACATATTAAATGGATTTTTCGAACAGGGAGTCGGAAATGGGGCTTGCTCCGTCCGCTCCACGCATCGACCCGGTATTGCAGTACCTCCGGGAACGGTGCAACACTTTTCTCCCGTTGTCAAGGAAAAATGCAAATTCACAAAGCTATGTAAACAGCTGGCTAGCTAGCTAGCTAGCTAGCTAGCTAGCTGGCTAGCAGAAGAAGAGAAGGAAAGAAACATTCAAACTGAAAGCAAGGCGAAGCGCTCTTCAATGGGGTCCCCCGTTTCCCGCCATTTTACTTAAAAGAATTTAAAAAATAATTGGGGTCAGGATTGTGTGTGTGTGTGTCTCTCTCTCTCTGTGCCTCTGTGTCTGTGACCTTCTTTTTATCCACAGACAGCCCTCGAAAACTTGGAAGAGTGGGTTCCGGGAGCACCCGCGGGAACCCTGCCTAGAGTGCACAGAGTGTGTCTCGGGCCCCGACCTCTTGACTTCCATATGACTCTGGTTTCTCTTCATTACGCACAAGCCTTTCGCCTTTTACTAAAGACTTCCGTGGAGAGGAACACTTACGAGTTCAACGTATTTTTGGAGCGGCTTTGCTTCTTGCAGAGCCCGGTATCTTGTTTCAAGGGAAATTGACAGAGATGGGCCAGGATAGTGACTTAAAGACGCATTAGCGACTTTTTCCAAAAAACACCTGCCTGTTTGTTGCCAGCGAAACGGTGGGTGGGTGGGTGGGTGGGTTGGTTGAGTGGGGGTTGGAGGGAGAGAGGAGCTGGCTTTTGCCAACCCACCCGCTGAGGTCTGTCGAGACCCCCGGGGGTCCGGCGGTTTCAGGGTTCCATTTGTGGGTTATCGCTTCTCGGCCTTTTGGCTCAGATCAAGTGCATTGTCCTTGACAGTGCTTGATCAGAGAAGCGATCGCAGGCCGGAGGGCGCCCGGGAGATTGTGCTATTTACTTTTGTTTAAAATCATTATTGTTGTATTGTTTCACTATTATTTTTGTCCTGGGTTAGGTGGTGGGTCTGGTGGTGGACTACAGGTGCACCAGCACCTGTAGGGTGAGTTTAAAGGCCCTCTGGTCCTTTTCTTTCTTATTTAATTTAAATTTCAGTTTGTCCTGTTTCGTACCTATCCTCCCCCTTGTATCCTACCCTCCCCCCTTCAATTATTTCCTACTGTTTGGAGTTTTGTGTTGCCTGCTAGCCGGAGGGGCTTTCTGGCTTGTTGGAACGCTAGCCTCCTGGCCCTTTAGGCGTGGCAGGCATTGCATTGTTGTGTGTTTGTCTGACCGTATTTTCCCATCCACCTTGTACTTGCTAGTTCACCCCCTAAATTGCCTTTTGTCTCTGTTTCTTGTCTTGTGTTGTCAACTGGGGGACCTTTGGCCTGCCGGCTTGCTAGCTGGTTGGCTTGACCTGGTCTGCTGGTGAGGCTTGCTAGCTGGTTGGCTTGGCCTGGCCTACTGGTGAGGCTTGCTAGCTGGTTGGCTTGGCCTGGCCTACTGGTGAGGCTTGCTAGCTGGTTGGCTCGGCCTGGCCTACTGGCGAGGCTTGCTAGCTGGTTGGCTTGGCCTGGCCTACTGGTGAGGCTTGCTAGCTGGTTGGCTTGGCCTGGCCTACTGGTGAGGCTTGCTAGCTGGTTAGCTTGGCCTGGCCTGCTGGTGAGGCCTGCTAGCTCTCTCGGACCTCAAGTTTGGCAGGTGTTGTGTTGGTCAGTGTTCCTTTTTGTTATCCCCTTAATTCCCCTTACCTAAATTTGTTTGTTTGTTAGCTCGCCCCACCCCCCCTCCCCCCGTTTTTGTTTGTTTTGTTCATTATTGTCCTTCCCCTTCATGCCTTTCCCCTCCGGGGAAAATGTAATTTAAAAAAATTACACACAAAAAAAAAAAAAAATCCCTCCTTGTGTCCCTTCCCATTGTTGATAAGATTAGTTTGGTGCTGTGCTAGATAGTTTGTTGTGTGTCCCGTGGTACTGGTAGGCCCTGTTCAGCACAGTCTGGCTGAGCCTGCTAGTTCCTTGGCTGTTTTACACCCCTTCCTCTCCCTTTCCCCTTCCCTTCCCCCTCCCCTCCCCTCTCACTGGTGTTGGGCTGTAAAGGGAGTGGGCCTCCATCATGTCAGCAGCACAGGCTGGCATGAGGAGGCACCATGCAGTGCGCCTCCTTCTAAAGGAGAGGGGAGGAAAAATAATGGAGCTATCCCGATTGGATTTCTCCAGAAAATTCCTCCAGAAAGAGCTCGACTTTCATCCCGCGCAGGTAAACTGCATCTTAGCCCTCCCCTATAGGAAGGGCTTCGATGTCAGTTTTGCCAACGCCAGCTTCCTGAGGGAGTTCTGGGGGAAACTCCAGAACGCCCTGAACACCCAGGGGTCCCTCACAGCGATGTTTGAGGTGACCAAGCTGACGGATAATAGCATTAAAACCGTTATTGTCCGTATGTACAATGAAACCGTACAGCCGGAGGACGTTGCAGTATGGCTGGGCAGGTACTGCAACGTGAAGGGTCCCCTGATCCAGGTAAAAGACCTCGATGGGATCTGGACAGGGGCCTGGAGGGTCACTGTCCAGCAAAGGGAGGACCCTGGGGGCTATGGTGGGTTGAAAGCCATCCCATCCACCATAGTCCTCGGAGAGAACAGGGGCCATGTTCACTACCAGGACCAGCCCAAGCTGTGCCGTAAGTGTGGTGAACATGGCCACCTTGCAGACGCCTGTCAGAAGGTCGTCTGCATGAAGTGCCGGGAGGTGGGCCACCGCTACGAGGAGTGCACGAACGGAAGGTCGTGCAACCTCTGTGGCGAGCGGTCCCACCTCATCCGCGACTGCCCCTCCTCCTGGGCCAACAGGGCCAAGGCTGGAAGGAGGGAGTGGGCGGCCGCGGACCGGGCTTTCGAGCGCCAGAGGGCTGGAACGGCAGTTGCCAAGGTGGTAGTGGAGGAGCCGGTGGTGGAGGAGGAGGCAGTAGTGGAGCTGGTAGTGGTGGTAGAGGAGACAGTGGTGGAGCCGGTGGTGGTGGCTGTAGTGGAGGGCGCGGAAGGTGCAGTGGTGGAAGAAGTGGGAGGAGAGGACAAAACCCTCCCCACCCCAATCCCCCTGCCCCAGACTAATGTGACCCCTGAAGGAGAAAGGGCCGAGAAAGACGGCTCCGGAGAGATGTTCAGCGAAAGCTCCCCAAGTGGGTCAGACATCATAGGGTCGGTGTCGGAAAGCACCATGGAGACTGTGTCAGAAGGTACGGGAGAGGAGGGGGAGATTCTGAAGGAACACCTCCTCCTACGTAAAAGAAACGCTGAGGAGCTCTCTGACCCCGAACAGGGTGAGGAGAAAAAGGGAAAGGTGGAGTGGGAGAGCTCCCAGGGGGAGGAAGAACCCAGAACCTTCCCCTCCAACTCCCCCAATTAAGTCTCCTTTTTAAGTCCTGTTTTAACCTCCTCTCCCTTCCAAACCCCCTTACCCCGGAGGGAGAGAGAGAAAGTCCCTGAAGACTAACCCCCTTTTAACTTTTCAATGGCTTTTCTTCTAGCACTGTTTTTACTCACCCCTTTTATGGCTTTTAAAATCACCACTATAAACGTGAGGAGCGTAAAGACAGCAACAAGAGCACAGTCGGTTTTATCCTTTTTAGAAAGGTTTAACTCTGATGTGTTTTTACTACAGGAGTGTGGTCTACCCTTTTTATCCTCTTACAGGAAATGGGAGGATAAGTGGCGGCACGGGCCCTCCATTTGGAGTGGTTCCAATTTTAACAAGAACGACGGTGTTGCCATTTTAATCAAGACCCCACAGGTGGTGGTGAAGGGGAGCACGGTGGTGGTAGGTGGGCGTGCTCTTTTAGCCAACTGTACTTTTATGGGGAGGGATTTTAACGTGCTAAACGTGTATGGTTTTAACGATAAACATGACCGGTGTGCACTTTTAGAGGACCTGCAGTCCCACATGCTAGGGAGGGATCCTCTAGTGGTGGGTGGGGATTTTAATTGTGTTTTAAGCAGAGCAGACAGGAGAGGGGCAGGAGGGGATTTTAAGGTAGACAGGTCAAGTGTTTTATTGCAAGGGCTGTGCAGGGATTTTAAACTGACTGACTGTTTTAAAACCCTGCATCCAAGAGAGGAGGGCTTCACCTGGACCAGTGGTGATGGCACCAGAGCCTCTCGCATTGATTATCTGTTTACCCGGGACTGCCCCCCAACTGATGCTAGAATAACCCCTGCTTTCTTCTCAGACCACGTAATGCTGACGTGCACCCTTTCACTATCTTCGGGTGTGACTGTGGGAAGAGGGCCCTGGAAACTGAACTGCTCCCTTCTAGAAGATGATAGAGTAGTTAGTCAGTACAGAGAGCAGTTCAGCCAGTGGCAGACGCTACAGGACTTCTTTGACACGCGAGCACAGTGGTGGGAAATGGTGAAGGGAAGGACAAGGACCTTCTTTAGAGAGATAGGAAAGGAAAAAAGCAGAGAAAAAGATAGACGCATGGTGGGACTGCAAAAGCGACTGGAAAGGTATTTTAACCTATGCCAACAGGGCCTTGATTTTAACCAAGAAATTAAAGAAGTAAAGAAGGAAATGGCACTTTTAGCAGAACAGAGAAGCAAGGGGGTTATTTTAAGAAGCAAGGAAAGGGAATTAGAAGAGGGGGAGAAGTGCACTAGGTACTTTTTTAAGAAAATAATTAGTAAGGGTAGGATTATGACAGGATTGAGAAACAAGGACGGGGTTTTAAAAACAGACACAGAGGGAATAAAGGAAGTGGCCAAGGACTTTTATGGGGAACTGTTTGGGGTAAAAGATGTGTGCGAGGGAACAATGGAGACCTTTTAACATACATCGACAAGACCTTACCCAATACAGACGACCTGAAAAAAGACCTGACGAGGACAGAAATCGACCAAGGACTGAAACGTTTTAAGAGGGGTAAATCACCGGGGGAGGACGGCCTCCCTTTTGAGTTTTATCTGACCTTTTGGGATGTTTTAGCCGACGAACTTCTGACTGTTTTTACTGACTTCGAACACCTCGACAGACTACCCGACAGTTTTAGAGTGGGGATCGTGACTCTTTTACATAAGAAAAACGACAGGACGGACTTGAAAAACTGGAGACCGATTACCCTTTTAAACTTTGATTGTAAACTTTTTACCAAGGTTTTAACACTCAGAATGTCTTCTGTTTTAGGGGAGGTGATCCACCCGGACCAAACCTGTGCCGTGCCCGGAAGGAAGATCACGGACAGCCTGATACTGATCCGAGATGCCATCTGTTATGCGAGAGACAGAAACATGCGGCTTGTAGTCCTAAATTTAGATTTTGAAAAAGCCTTTGATCGGGTCTCGCACCAGTACCTCTTTAAGGTACTGCAAAAAATGGGTTTCCCGGACAGGTTCTTAGCTTGGGTGGGACTGCTGTACGGGGACATCACCAGCAAAAATCCTTGTAAATGGGCATCTGTCAAAAGCAGTGGGAGTACACTGCGGCGTCCGTCAGGGCTGTCCGTTATCTCCCCTTCTGTTCGTGGCCTGTATTGAACCACTGGCACAGGTCTTGAGAAGGGACCAAGGGATCAGTGGGGTGGGTATCCCGGGGAGTGGGGGGATGACCGCCAAGTGCGTCTTTTACATGGACGACGTCAACATTTTATGTACCGACCTTTTATCCGTCGACAGGACTCTGGACAGGACTGACTGGTACGGACGAGCCTCTGGGGCGAGACTGAACAGAGACAAGACAGAGGCCCAATTCTTCGGACCGTGGGCAGACCCAGACTTGACCAGACTACCTCTGACAGTTAAACTGACGGACATAAGGGTACTGGGGGTAAAGTTTGACCGGGGGGGAGGAGGGAGCGGTAACTGGAGCGGAATCCTGGGGACGGTAAGACAGAGACTGGGTTTTTGGGGACTACGACAGCTGACTTTTGAGGGCAAGGTTTTAATCATTAAAGCTGTGATTTTACCTGTGCTTTTATTAATCAGTTCTGTTTTTATCCCCCCTCGAAGGAGCATTTTAGACCTGGAGCGGACGCTGTTTTACTTCCTGTGGGGATGCAAGTGGGAGAGGCTGAGGAGGGAGGTGGTCAAGAGGCCCAGGTCCAAGGGGGGGAAAGGCTTGCCTGACCTCTACTTGTTCCTGGGCAGCCGCTACACAGCGTTACATCTGACTCTTGCCACCTCCCCGGTCAACAACAAGACCCAGGCCCTCGCACGGTTCTGGCTGGGATCTTACCTCAGGACTCTGAGGCTGATCCCAGTCGACCTGCGAGCCCCAGTCTCTTTCCTGCTACCCCCGCACTACGTCCAGCTCCAGAAGTTTTTAAGACATTTTAAACTGGAAAAAGAAACAGTCACGGTTTTAACAAAACACCGCTCTCTTCTCTCTCTTGTGCAGGATCGGGAACCAGTGTGTCCAGTGCGCGGGCTCGCTATAGGTGAGCCCACAACGGTTTGGCGCAACGTGGCCCATCCTGCTCTCCTGAATCGGCATCGGGACCTGTCCTGGATGGTCGCCCACGAGATCCTCCCGGTCAGGGCCGTTATGCACTCACGGGGCATGGCGAGGACATCCGCGTGCCCCCGACCAGGCTGCGGCCAAGAAGAGTCGGTGAGGCACATGCTCTGGGAGTGCAGAGCCGCCAGGGACCTGTGGAAGGAAGCAGGCCCCCTGATCACCTCGTGTCTGCCAGCAGGGGAGGACCTAACACCTCAGCTCGTGCTGTATGGGGTGGGCCGAAGGCCCATTCCATCGAAGGCCTTCACCAAGCTCTGGCCCACCCTCACGTGCCTGAAGGAAGCACTGTGGTCCTCCCGTAACCTGCTGGTAGCGAAAAACGTAGAGACCACCCCCCAGGCAGTGGCCATGGTAGCCACGGAAGCCCTGGGGTGGTACGGAAGGAAGGGGGCCTCGACCCCAGGCGAAGGGTCCCCCACAACACCCTAGGTCCCGGCGGCCACGGCCTGACAGCGCTGCGGCGCCTAGGGCGATGTGCCTAGGGGAGGGATCTCCTCTGGGCCCCGAAGGACGGGACGATGATCTATTCAGAAGAGCAGGATGAGGTGAGCTTGATAAAGACTCACCCCCCTCCTGTACAAGGGACTGAAGACAGCCTTTTAACAAAGTGACTTTTTAACATGGTTTTTCATGTCTTAAAAATGTTTTACCTTTGTTAGATCATTAGTACACATTTTAAATGGCTTTTACAGATTTGATGTTTTTACAAGGAAAGTACTTTTATTCATGGTTGTTTTCATTAGTTTTAACAACATGTACCTTTTAACAAATTTAAATGTAACTTTCAAATGCTGTGTTTTATGCTTTGTTGCCGTTTTTATGTGTATCAATGATGTAAAAAATGTATGAGCTGTTTTTAAAGGAAATGTATCAATAAAACTTTTCCAAAAGAAAAAAATCTGTTCTTATCAGTTTAATATCTGATACGTCCCCCATCGGGGGACTACATATTAAATGGATTTTTCGAACAGGGAGTCGGAAATGGGGCTTGCTCCGTCCGCTCCACGCATCGACCCGGTATTGCAGTACCTCCGGGAACGGTGCAACACTTTTCTCCCGTTGTCAAGGGAAAATGCAAATTCACAAAGCTATGTAAACAGCTGGCTAGCTAGCTAGCTAGCTGGCTAGCAGAAGAAGAGAAGGAAAGAAACATTCAAACTGAAAGAAAGGCGAAGCGCTCTTCAATGGGGTCCCCCGTTTCCCGCCATTTTACTTAAAAAAAAAGAAAAAAGAATTGGGGCCAGGATTGTGTGTGTGTGTGTGTGTCTCTCTCTCTCTCTCTCTCTCTCTCTGTCTCTCTGTGCCTCTGTGTCTGTGACCTTCTTTTTATCCACAGACAGCCCTCGAAAACTTGGAAGAGTGGGTTCCGGGAGCACCCGCGGGAACCCTGCCTAGAGTGCACAGAGTGTGTCTCGGGCCCCGACCTCTTGACTTCCATATGACTCTGGTTTCTCTTCATTACGCACAAGCCTTTCGCCTTTTACTAAAGACTTCCTGTTTTTTGTTTGGTTTGGGTTTATTTGTTGAGGGTTTGTTTGTTTTGTAAATAATTAAATGAATTTTTCTGTTAAATTGTTTAGTTTAAATGTAAGGGGGTTGAGGGACGTTATTAAAAGGAGGGCGGTGTTTAATTTTTTAGAGGGTGTGGGGTTTGATTTTTGTTTTTTACAGGAGGTTCACCTGAGGGATGGTGGGGATGTGTGTAGATTTAGGAAGGAGTGGGATAAGGGGGAATCTTTTTGGGGCATAGGAGGGGTGCACTCAACAGGAGTAGGAATATTGTGTGGTAATAGAGAGGTTAAGGTAGAGAGCACTTTTGTAATAGTGCAGGGTAGAGTATTGGGGATAGATGTAGTGTATAGAGAAGCTAGGTATAGGTTAATTGGGGTATATGGGCCACAGGTGGCGGCAGACAGAAGGGAGATGGTGGACTGTCTGGCGCCCCTGTGTGTCACAAATAGGCACTTGGTGATAGGAGGGGACTTTAATATAGATTTAGGGGTAGGTGGTGATAGTAGTGCAGGCGCAATCACCGGGCTAATGGCTTGCCATGGTCTGGTTGATGGTGGCCTGCATACTACTCCGGCAATGGTCGGTCCTACATGGCGCAACTCCAGGGGGGTTGCGCGGAGGCTCGACTACATTTTTCTATCCAGGTCTTTGGGTCAGTTGTCTGGGCGCCTGTTGCCTGTGTTCTTCACGGATCACGACGGGGTGTTCCTGCAGGTGGGGTCGCCAGTCTGCCTCTTCGGTAGGGGGTACTGGAAGTTAGATCGGGGTATACTGGAGGAGCAGGCTTTCGTTGACGCATTTTTTTGTTTCTTTCGAAGGCTTGACGGCCTCCGGTCTATGTGCGAGGGGGTGTTAGAGTGGTGGGATTTAGTTAAGGTAAGGATTAGGGCTTTTATAATAGGATATTGTAAAAGGAAAAAAAGGGAGGAAAGGAGGGAGGTGGATCGTATCCAAAGGTTAATTGAACTCGAGCACGAGGCAGGCAACCTCGGCGGGTCGATTGACTGGGAGAGATTCGCAGCCCTAAAGGCGCAGCTCAGGGAGCTGCAGGAGCAGAAGGCTCGAGCTTTCCTGGAGCGTGCGCATAGTGGCTTTCTAGAACATAATGAGACTTGTTCCGCTATGTTCTTTAAGTCGGTTAGGGCCAGGCAGAGTAGGAGGGTAATGCATGGCGTTAGGGAAGAAAATGGTAGTATAGTAAGTAAACCAGAGGAAATGGTCAGGGTGACAACTGATCATTTCCGAGGTTTATTTAAGGAAAGGGAAATAGATGTAGAGCAGGGAAACGTGTTTTTAGAACACTTGTCCCGGCGGTTGCCGGAGGACATTAGAGACGTGATGGAGGCCCAGATCTCACTAGAAGAGGTTGAGAGCGCTCTTAGGAGGATGGGTAAAGGGAAGGTGCCTGGGATGGATGGGCTGCCGGCTGAGTTTTACCTCAAGTTTTGGGGTATACTTGGACCGGTGGTCCTCGAAGTCTTGAAGGCCATCCTTGAGACGGGGGTCCCGGGGGGATCAATGGCTGTTGGTGTGCTGTCACTTCTTTATAAGAAGGGGGAAGCAACTGACCTTGGCAACTGGCGGCCGTTGACCATGCTGTGCGTAGATTACAAGATTCTTGCAAAGGGTTTAGCAGACCGGTTGCGCACAGCCCTTCCCTACGTCGTCCATGAGGATCAGACGTGCGGGGTAGAGGGCCGCTCTATAAGATGGAACCTACAGTTGATTAGGGACTCCATCGCCTGGGTTGAAGATAGAGGGATGCCTTTAATGGTAGCAGCGCTAGATCAGGCGAAAGCCTTTGATCGCGTGAATAGATCCTTTCTATTCAGGGTATTAGGTAGATTAGGATTTGGGGAGAAGTTTATAGGATGGATCCGTACATTATATGTCGGAGCGGGGTGTCGAGTTAGTGTAAATAGTCACTTAGGTGACGTTTTTGACCTCTCGTCTGGGGTCAGGCAGGGATGCCCACTCTCGGCCCTCCTCTTCGTACTGTACATGGAGCCTCTGGGGGCTGCCATTAGGGCAGACACAGGGGTGGAGGGCTTGTTGATCCCTGGGAGCGGTGGGCTGCGTGTTAAGATGACGCAGTACGCCGACGACACTTCCTTGCTGTTGTGCAAGGACTCGTGCCTGACAAGGTCTCTTGCCATCATTGGGGATTTCACCCAAGCGTCGGGGGCGGTTCTGAATCATGCAAAGTCTTCCGTTAAGTTTTTCGGAAGATGGCGCGGTAGGACGGATGTGCCCGGGGGGTTATCTCTCTGTGAGGGGGCCCTGAGGATTCTCGGGGTCCATTTTGAGACCTCTGGCTCAGCGACGCTGAACTGGAACATGGTTATTGCAGTGGTACAGAAGAAGTTGGCAATGTGGAAGGCTAGGTCTTTGTCCTTTATAGGTAAGGTCCTGGTCCTAAAGGTGGATGTATTGCCATCTCTTTTGTACTTGGCGTACATCTACCCATTGCCGGCTTGTCTGAGGAGGCCTCTAGTGAGGCTTGTGTTTCAGTTCATGTGGGGTGGCAGGTACGAGTGGGTCGCCAGGGCGCGCATGCTCTGTCCCTTCGGGGAGGGAGGTAGGGTACCACATCTCCCCCTCAAGCTGGACGCAATTTTTGTTTCTTTCTTGTTGACGGAGCTTGCTCAGCCAGTTATACACCCGTCCGGTTACCTCCTGCGGGTGTTCTTCTCGTATCAGGCGAGAAGCGTAATGGTGTGGTCTAACGCGGGTCCTCGGGCGTAACAGCTGCCGTGGCACTTTGGCCATGCGGCCAAGTGGCTGCGTGCGCACCCCGAGGTTGAAGTTGCCCGAGTAGGTTTAGACCACAGGCACCTGTACGAGGAGGTCAGGCAGGCAGGGAGTCCTGCGCCTGTAGCGGGCATCTCGTCAGTGGTCTGGGAGGGAGTGCAGGCGCGGGGCCTGGACAACAGGCTCAAGGACCTGAATTGGTTGAGCCTCCATAAGTGCTTGCCGGTACGTTCCATCATGTACCGGCATAGTTTGTCGCGATCCTCCACCTGTCCAAGATCTGCTTGTGGCAGGGAGGAGACTGTGCGCCATGCCTTCTGGGACTGTGCCTTTGCCGGACTAGTCTGGGCTAGGGCACGGGTGTTGCTAGGTATGGTTAGGAGCGATTTTTTGCTGACTTGGGCTAGGTTAGAGCGAGGCGTAGGGAGAGCGAGGGGAACGGATAGGGACAGGTTTCTGCTCTGGCTTCTCATGAGTCTCTTTAAAAGGGGGCTGTGGGAAGCCAGGCAGAATTTAGTTAAGACAGGGAGAGATTGGGGGGTGGAAGGGATAGTGAGGAGGGTGGAAGGTGATGTGAGGGGGAGGATGAAGAGGGAGGAAGTAAAGTGGGGGCAGCATGCGGCACGGGAGAGGTGGAAGGGGGGATTAGGGCTGGGAGTGTTAGAGTGAGGTTTGTAAGGGGATAGATTAGGGAAGGGAAGATAGGGAAGGGTTAGGTATTGGTTAGGAATGACGGGGAGGGACGATGCTCCCCTGAGGTTTGTTTTTGTTGGGTGTTTTTTTGTAAATAGAGTTTAATAAGAATGAATGAGAAATATGATTTTGTAAAAGAATGAATGGTATTGATGGTAAATAAATTATTTTTTGTAAAAAAAAAAAAATCTGATCTTATCAGTTTAATATCTGATACGTCCCCCATCGGGGGACTACATATTAAACGGATTTTTCGAACAGGGAGTCGGAAATGGGGCTTGCTCCGTCCGCTCCACGCATCGACCCGGTATTGCAGTACCTCCGGGAACGGTGCAACACTTTTCTCCCGTTGTCAAGGAAAAATGCAAATTCACAAAGCTATGTAAACAGCTGGCTAGCTAGCTAGCTAGCTAGCTGGCTAGCAGAAGAAGAGAAGGAAAGAAACATTCAAACTGAAAGAAAGGCGAAGTGCCCTTCAATGGGGTCCCCCGTTTCCCGCCATTTTTGGGGGAAATTTGGGGGAAATTTGGGGCCAGGATTGTGTGTGTGTGTGTGTGTGTGTGTGTGTCTCTCTCTCTCTCTCTCTCTCTCTCTGTCTCTCTGTCTCTGTCTCTCTGTCTCTCTGTCTCTGTCTCTCTCTCTCTGTCTGTCCCTGTGCCTCTGTGTCTGTGACCTTTTTATCCACAGACAGCCCTCGAAAACTTGGAAGAGTGGGTTCCGGGAGCACCCGCGGGAACCCTGCCTAGAGTGCACAGAGTGTGTCTCGGGCCCCAACCTCTTGACTTCCATATGACTCTGGTTTCTCTTCATTACGCACAAGCCTTTCGCCTTTTACTAAAGACTTCCGTGGAGAGGAACACTTACGAGTTCAACGTATTTTTGGAGCGGCTTTGCTTCTTGCAGAGCCCGGTATCTTGTTTCAAGGGAAATTGACAGAGATGGGCCAGGATAGTGACTTAAAGACGCATTAGCGACTTTTTCCAAAAAACACCTGCCTGTTTGTTGCCAGGGAAACGGTGGGTGGGTGGGTGGGTGGTTGGTTGAGTGGGGGTTGGAGGGAGAGAGGAGCTGGCTTTTGCCAACCCACCCGCTGAGGTCAGTCGAGACCCCCGGGGGTCCGGCGGTTTCAGGGTTCCATTTGTGGGTTATCGCTTCTCGGCCTTTTGGCTCAGTACAAGCTTGACACCGAGGTGTCCTAGAGCCCCTGAGCCAAGAGGTCGTCCTAGGAGGGCGGTAAGAATTTTTTCGTGCGGAAAACAAAAATGTTTCCTTTTCTATTTTGAGTATTTTTCTCTGTTTTGAAAAATGGCTCGGTTTTCCACACCAAAGATGCCTGGGATCGGTATAGCAAATACTGTGAGGTTTGCCTGGAGGAATAAGGAGATGGAGCCGTTTGGGAGGGAGATGTTTGGAAGGGCTATTTTGATCGGGTCCCTAAAGTTGGAGGTGGGAGAGGTTTTGATGTGACGTTGAAGAAGGAGGAAAAATTTGAAGAAGTGCTGAAGAAGGCAAGAGAGGTGGGAAAGGAGAAACCGATGTGCAATTACGAGGTGACCAGCCTGGGAAAAAGTAATTTCAGGCTGGTCACAGTAAATATGTATAACCCTCATTTGACTGACGAAGAGGTGAGGTCTTTTTTGGGCCGGTATTTGGACAATATATCAACGGCAAGGCTCATAAGGGACTCCCTGGGCTTCTGGAATGGAAGGAGAGTTTTTCAGACGTTGCTCAGGGAGGACCCAGAGGGGCATGATGGTTTCCTCCATCCTCCGGCGATGTTCTCCCTGGGGGCTGACAGGGGAACTCTGTATTATGCCCGTCAGCCTCCGTTTTGCAGGCGGTGTATGGCCTACGGCCATATCCTCGCCTCGTGCGACACAAGGAAGTGTAGGTATTGTGGATCTGGGGAGCACGAGGCGAGGGACTGCAAAGTGCCTAAGGCGTGCCACGGGTGTGGCTCATCTGCACACCTGTGGCGGGAGTGCCCGGCCATGCAGAGGTCATACGCGTCTGCAGCTGGAGGGAGGGCAGGAGAGGGGGATGGGGGAAGAAGAGGAGGGGAAGGACGGCCTTTTCAGGCGCAGACGGCTGGACCAGAGGGCAAGAAGAGGAGAAAGGAGTGACAGCGGGAGGAGAAAGAAAGAAGGAAGAGCGTGAAAGATCAACGGGGGAGGGGGTGGTGGGGGAGGGGGTTCCGGTGGTAGGACCTGTGGGGGTGCCTGTGGTAGGACCTGTGAGGGGGGAGGGGGCGCCTGTGGCAGGACCTGGGGAGGGGGTGGAGGGGAGGCGGGAGTGGGGGGACTGTGCGTCGGACCTACTGGTGGAGGAGATGAGGGAGCTGGCGGAGGAGCTGGAAGGTGCTGTCTCCCCGCTGCCTCTTGAGCCCCTTATACCTCTTCCACCAAAAAAACAAAATAAGATGAAGAAAGGGAAGAGGGGGGCAGAAGTGACAGATAGGGAGAGGGAGGGGGGTGTGGAAGGGGGGGGCAAGCGAGTGATGGGGTTAAGGAGGAAGTCCCTGTCCTGGGGAGGGGGTGGAGGGGAGGCGGGAGTGGGGGGACTGTGCGTCGGACCTACTGGTGGAGGAGATGGAGGAGCTGGGAGGTGCTGTCTCCCCGCTGCCTCTTGAGCCCCTTATACCTCTTCCACCTAAAAAACAAAATAAGATGAAGAAAGGGAAGAGGGGGGCAGACGTGACAGATAGGGAGAGGGAGGGGGTGTGGAAGGGGGGAGGCAAGCGAGTGATGGGGTTAAGGAGGAAGTCCCTGTCCTCACTGTTTGCAGAGGCCCCTCAGCACGGGGGGGAGGGTGGATCCCTGGGAGAGGATCAGGGCTGTTTGGCTGGGGGTCCCCAAATCCTCTTAGAGGAGATGGAGTCCCCTAGCCTCAGTTTGGAGGATTACAGGGAGGAAGCTGGTGGGGAGCCCGGGGTGCAGGGTACTCCTAACCCTAACACCATTCCTGCATCCTGGGCTGGAGGAATGGATGAGGACGGGGGGACGTCGGACGAGGGGAAGATGTCCCTGTCGGGTGTGATGGGCCAGGGGAGCATCAGGTGAGCCTCCTGTTCGTTTGGTGGTTGTTTTTGGTTTTTATTTTCTGAGATAATTGGTATTTTTGTTTTATAATAGAATCTTATGATACTTTTGTTTAGTTTAAATGTAAGGGGTTTAAGAGATTTTGTTAAGAGGAGGGCGGTGTTTAGTTTTTTAGAAGGGGTGGGTTTTGACGTTTGTTTTTTGCAGGAGGTTCACCTGAGGGATGGAGGGGATGTCAAAAGGTTTAGGAGAGAGTGGGATAAGGGTTATTCGTTGTGGGGCATAGGAGGGGTGCACTCAACGGGGGTAGGGATATTGATTGGGAATAGGGAGATTATTGTAGAGAGCACTTTTGGCGTAGTACAGGGGAGAGTTTTGGGTGTAGATATCACATATAGGGATATTAGATATAGGTTATTTGGGGTGTACGGGTCACAGGTGGCGGCAGACAGGAGGGAGATGGTGGATTGTCTGGCGCCCCTGTGTGTCACAAATAGGCACTTAGTGATAGGAGGTGATTTGAATATAGATTTGGGGATAGGGGGAGACAGTAGTGCAGGCGCCATCACCGGGCTAATGGCTTGCCATGGCCTGGTTGATGGTGGCCTGCACACTACTCCGGCAATGGTCGGTCCCACATGGCGCAACTCCAGGGGGGTTGCGCGGAGGCTCGACTATATTTTTGTATCTGGGTCTTTGGGTCGGTCGGTTGTCTTCTTTTCGGACCATGACGGGGTGCTCCTGCAGGTGGGGTCGCCAGTCTGCCTCTTCGGTAGGGGGTACTGGAAACTAGATTGGGATTTACTGGATGAGCAGGTGTTTGTTAATGCTGTCACAGGGGTGTTTCGGAGGCTTGAAGGCCTCCGGCCCATGTGTGAGGGGGTGTTAGAGTGGTGGGATATAGTAAAGGTAAGGATTAGGGCCTTTATTATAGGATATGGTAAGAGGAAGAAAAGGGAGGAAAGGAGGGAGGTGGATCATATCCAAAGGTTGCTCGAACTTGAGTACGAGGCAGGCAACCTCGGTGGTTCGTTTGACTGGGAGAAATCCACAGCCCTGAAGGCGCAGCTCAGGGAGCTGCAGGAGCTGAAGGCTCGAGCTTTCCTGGAGCGTGCACATAGTGGCTTTTTAGAACATAATGAGACTTGTTCCGCTATGTTCTTTAAGTCGGTTAGGGCAAGGCAGAGAAGGAAGGTAATGCATGGAGTTAGAAAAGAAGATGGTAGTGTAGTAAGTAAACCAGAGGAGATGGTCAGGGTGACAACTGATCATTTCCGAGGTTTATTTAAGGAAAGGGAAATAGATGTAGAGCAGGGAAATGTGTTTTTAGAACACTTGTCCCGGCGGTTGCCGGAGGACATTAGAGACGTGATGGAGGCCCAGATCTCACTAGAAGAGGTTGAGAGCGCTCTTAGGAGGATGGGAAAAGGGAAGGTGCCTGGGATGGATGGGCTGCCGGCGGAGTTTTACCTCAAGTTTTGGGGTATACTTGGACCGGTGGTACTCAAAGTCTTGAAGGCCATCCTCGAGACGGGTGTCCCGGGGGGTTCAATGGTAGTCGGTGTGCTGTCACTTCTTTACAAGAAGGGGGACGCAACTGACCTTGGCAACTGGCGGCCGTTGACCATGCTGTGTGTAGACTACAAGTTGCTTGCAAAGGTCTTAGCGGACCGGTTGCGCACAGCACTTCCCTACGTCGTCCATGAGGATCAGACGTGCGGGGTAGAGGGACGCTCAATTAGATGGAACCTTCAGTTGATCAGGGACTCCATCGCCTGGGTTGAAGATAGAGGTCTGCCTTTAATGGTAGCGGCGCTTGATCAGGCGAAAGCCTTTGATCGCGTGAATAGATCCTTTCTATTCAGGGTATTAGGTAGATTAGGGTTTGGGGAGAAGTATATAGGATGGATCCGTACATTATATGTCGGAGCGGGGTGTCGAGTAAGCGTAAACGGTCACTTGGGTGACGTTTTTGACCTCTCGTCTGGGGTCAGGCAGGGGTGCCCGCTCTCGGCACTCCTCTTCGTTCTGTACATGGAGCCTCTGGGGGCTGCCATTAGGGCAGACACAGGGGTGGAGGGTTTGTCGATCCCTGGAAGCGGTGGGCTGCGTGTTAAGATGACGCAGTACGCCGACGACACTTCCTTGCTACTATGCAAGGACTCGTGCCTGACAAGGTCCCTTGCCATCATTGGGGATTTCACCCGAGCGTCGGGGGCGGTTCTGAACAATGCAAAGTCTTCCGTTAAGTTTTTCGGAAGATGGCGCGGTAGAACGGATGTGCCCGGGGGGTTATCTCTCTGTGAGGGGGCCCTGAGGATTCTCGGGGTCCATTTTGAGACCTCTGGCTCAGCGACGCTGAACTGGAACATGAGGATCGCAGTGGTACAGAGGAAGCTAGCAATGTGGAAGGCTAGGTCTTTGTCTTTTATAGGTAAGGTCCTGGTTCTAAAGGTGGATGTATTGCCATCTCTTTTGTATTTGGCATACATATACCCATTGCCGGCTTGTCTGAGGAGGCCTCTAGTGAGGCTTGTGTTTCAGTTCATGTGGGGTGGCAGGTACGAGTGGGTCGCCAGGGCACGCATGCTCTGTCCCATCGGGGAGGGAGGTAGGGGGGTACCTAACATCCCCCTCAAGCTGGACACAATTTTTGTGTCCTTTGTGTTGGCTCATCCGGTGATACACCCGTCCGGTTACCTCCTGCGGGTGTTCTTCTCCTACCAAGCGAGAAGCGTAATGGTGTGGTCTAACACGGGTCCTCGGGCGGAACAGCTGCCGTGGCACTTTGGCCATGCGGCCAAGTGGTTGCGTGCGCACCCCGAGGTTGAAGTTGCCCGAGTAGGTTTAGACCACAGGCACCTGTACGAAGAGGTCAGGCAGGCAGGGAGTCCTGCGCCTGTAGCGGGCATCTCGGAAGTGGTCTGGGAGGGAGTGCAGGAGCGGGGCCTGGACAACAGGCTCAAGGACCTGAATTGGTTGAGCCTCCACAAGTGTTTGCCGGTACGGTCCACCATGTACCGGCATAGCTTGGCGCGATCCCCCACCTGCCCAAGGGTTGCTTGTGGCAGGGAGGAGACTGTGCGCCATGCTTTTTGGGACTGTGCCTTTGCCGGAGTGGTATGGGCGAGGGCACGGGTGTTGATAAGTTTGGTAAGAGGGGATTTTGTGGTGACATGGGCTAGGTTAGAGAGAGGTGTAGGGAGAGCGAGGGGTACAGATAGGGATAGATTTCTGCTCTGGCTTCTCATGAGCCTCTTTAAACGGGGGCTGTGGGAAGCCAGGCAGAATTTGGTAAAGACAGGGAGAGATTGGGGGGTGGAAGGGATATTTAGGAGGGTGGAATGAGATTTAAGAGGTAGGATGAAGAGGGAGGAGGTGGGGGAAACATGCGGCACGGGAGAGATGGAAAGGGGGTTTAGGGCTGGGGGTGTTAGATTGAGATTTATAAGGGGATAGATTAGGAGCGGAGAGATAGGGAAAGGTAGTGGTTAGGAATGGATGGGGGGATGATGCTCCCCTGAGTTTTTGTTTTTGGTTTGTGTGTTCTTGGTTATTTGAAAATGCCATTATTTAAGTTGGAAAGAAAATTATAATTTTTGAATTGTATGAATGAATGGCATAGTAAGTAATAAATTATTTTTTCTAAAAAATAAAAAATAAAAATTTAAAAAAAATCTGTTCTTATCAGTTTAATATCTGATACGTCCCCCATCGGGGGACTACATATTAAATTGATTTTTCGAACAGGGAGTCGGAAATGGGGCTTGCTCCGTCCGCTCCACGCATCGACCCGGTATTGCAGTACCTCCGGGAACGGTGCAACACTTTTCTCCCGTTGTCAAGGAAAAATGCAAATTCACAAAGCTATGTAAACAGCTGGCTAGCTAGCTAGCTGGCTAGCAGAAGAAGAGAAGGAAAGAAACATTCAAACTGAAAGAAAGGCGAAGCGCCCTTCAATGGGGTCCCCCGTTTCCCGCCATTTTACTTAAAAAAAAAAAAATTTGGGGCCAGGATTCTCTCTCTCTCTCTCTCTCTCTCTCTGCCTCTGCCTCTGCCTCTGCCTCCTTCTTTTTATCCACAGACAGCCCTCGAAAACTTGGAAGAGTGGGTTCCGGGAGCACCCGCGGGAACCCTGCCTAGAGTGCACAGAGTGTGTCTCGGGCCCCGACCTCTTGACTTCCATATGACTCTGGTTTCTCTTCATTACGCACAAGCCTTTCGCCTTTTACTTTTTTTTTGGTTGAGTGGGGGTTGGAGGGAGAGAGGAGCTGGCTTTTGCCAACCCACCCGCTGAGGTCTGTCGAGACCCCCGGGGGTCCGGCGGTTTCAGGGTTCCATTTGTGGGTTATCGCTTCTCGGCCTTTTGGCTCAGATCAAGCTTGGTACCGAGGTGCCCCAAAGCCCGCTTAGTCAAAAGGTAGAACCAGGAGAGCGGTAAGTGTGTTTTTTTGTTTTTGAACATTTTTTGATATATAATTTCTTGTCTTCTTTGTATTTTCTTGTTTTTTGGAAGAGGTTGGTGAACCGGGTGCGCTAGTCTCCTTGTGGAGATGGCGCAGGACAGTTCATCACGGTCGGTTCCTACGATTGGACTGGCCAACACGGTGCGTTTTTCCTGGAGGGAAAAAGAGATGGAGCCTTGGGTGAGAGAAACCTTCGGGAGAAATGTTCTGATGGGTTGCCTACAGCTGGAAGTAAAAGATGTACTATGCCTTCAAGGGAATCCCATCGAGAAAGGATATGATGTGACGTTACAAGTGGAAGGAAAACACGACGAAGTTATGAAGAAGGTGAGAGAAGGAAAAGGACCGAAACCCCTGTGCCATTACACGGTGACCAGCCTGGCAAGGAACAACTTCAGGGTGGTCACCGTAACCATGTACAATCCGCACGTGAAGGATGAAGAAGTGAGGGCCTTTCTGGGGAGGTATATGGACAATGTCTCCTCAGCGAGGTACCTCAGGGACTCCCTGGGTTTCTGGAACGGGAGAAGAGGTTTCCAGGCGTTACTCAGGGAGTCCCCGAAGAGTGTGGATGGCTACCTCCATCCTCCGGCGATGTTCTCCCTGGGGGCTGACAGGGGGACGTTGTATTATGCCCGTCAGCCCCCGTTCTGCAGGCGTTGTATGGCCTACAGCCATATCCTGGCCTCGTGCAGCACCAAGAAGTGTCGGTTTTGTGGATCGGAAGAGCACGAGGCCAAGGAATGTGACGAGCCCAAGGCTTGCCACGGGTGTGGCTCGAAAGCACACCTGTGGCGTAATTGCCCGGCTCGTCACAGGTCATACGCGTCTGCAGCTGGGGGGGGAGCGGGGGATGGGGGGAGGAAAGAAAGGACGCGTGCGGATTGTACGGATGGCACAGGGGAAAAGACGGCAATGGAAGAGGATGGGAAGAAGGAAGAGGAGAGAAGAAAGAGGAGTGAAGATGGAAAGAAGGAAAAAGGAGAGAAGAAAAAGAAGGCGGAAGAACGGGAAGGAGCGGAGAAGAGGGAGAGTGGGACAGTGGTGCGAGAAGGAGTGGAAGAGGGGACGGTGATGGTGATGGGGACGGAGGGAGGGGTGGAGGTGGGAGGGGGAGATGGGGGGAAGGAGTGGGGGGACAGCCTGCCAGGCTTCCTCGAGGAAGAGACAAGGGAATTGGTGGAGGAGTTAGCGGGGAGGGGACGTTGTGTCTCCCCGCTACCTCCTTCACCAAAGAAGAAGGGGAAGAAGAGGGTAAGCTTGGCAGGTAGTGAGAGGGAGGGGGGTGTGGAGGGGAAGGGGGGGGCGTTGGCCTCCCTGTTTGCCTCAGCCCCTTACATCCTGGTGGAGGATGACTCCAGTGAGGGGTCTGTGGGCTGTGTGCTAGAGGGATCCCAACTACTGTTTGGGGAGATGGGGTCCCCTACGCTCAGCCCCGAGGCATACAGGGAGGGGGGGGGTGGAGGGTGGTGGTGAGGAACCCAGGATGCAGGGCACTCGGCCTAACACACTGCCTGCATCCTGGGTTGGAGAGCTGGAGGAGGACGGGGGGGGCGTCGGGAGTGGAGAGGACGTCCCCGCCGGTGGAGATGGACCAGGGGAGCATCGGGTGAGTCTCCTGTTTTTTGTTTGGTTTGGGGTTATTTGTTTGTTTGTTTGTAAATAATTAAATGAATATTTCTGTTAAATTGTTTAGTTTAAATGTAAGGGGGTTGAGGGATGTTATTAAAAGGAGGGCGGTGTTTAATTTTTTAGAGGGTGTGGGGTTTGATTTTTGTTTTTTACAGGAGGTTCACCTGAGGGATGGTGGGGATGTGTGTAGATTTAGGAGGGAGTGGGATAAGGGGAAATCTTTTTGGGGCATAGGAGGGGTGCACTCAAAAGGAGTAGGAATTTTGTGTGGGAATAGAGAGGTTAAGGTAGAGAGCACTTTTGTTATAATGCAGGGTAGAGTATTGGGGATAGATGTAGTGTATAGAGAAGCTAGGTATAGGTTAATTGGGGTGTATGGGCCACAGGTGGCGGCAGACAGGAGGGAGATGGTGGACTGTCTGGCGCCCCTGTGTGTTACAAATAGGCACTTGGTGATAGGAGGGGATTTTAATATAGATTTAGGGGTAGGTGGTGATAGTAGTGCAGGCGCCATCACCGGGCTAATGGCTTGCCATGGTCAGGTTGATGGTGGTCTGCACACTACTCCGGCAATGGTCGGTCCTACATGGTTCAACTCCAGGGGGGTTGCGCGGAGGCTCGACTACATTTTTCTATCCAGGTCTTTGGGTCAGTTGTCTGGGCGACTGTTGCCTGTTTTCTTCACGGATCACGACGGGGTGTTCCTGCAGGTGGGGTCGCCAGTCTGCCTCTTCGGTAGGGGGTACTGGAAGCTAGATCGGGGTATACTGGAGGAGCAGGCTTTCGCTGACGCATTTTTTTGTTTCTTTCGGAGGCTTGACGGCCTCCGGTCCATGTGCGAGGGGGTGTTAGAGTGGTGGGATTTAGTGAAGGTGAGGATTAGGGCTTTTATAATAGGATATTGTAAAAGGAAAAAAAGTGAGGAAAGGAGGGAGGTGGATCGTATCCAAAGGTTAATTGAACTCGAGCACGAGGCAGGCAACCTCGGCGGGTCGATTGACTGGGAGAGATTCGCAGCCCTAAAGGCGCAGCTCAGGGAGCTGCAGGAGCAGAAGGCTCGAGTTTTCCTGGAGCGTGCGCATAGTGGCTTCCTAGAACATAATGAGACTTGTTCCGCTATGTTCTTTAAGTCGGTTAGGCCCAGGCAGAGTAGGAAGGTAATGCATGGCGTTAGGGAAGAAAATGGTAGTATAGTAAGTAAACCAGAGGAAATGGTCAGGGTGACAACTGATCATTTCCGAGGTTTATTTAAGGAAAGGGAGATAGATGTAGAGCAGGGAAACGTGTTTTTAGAACACTTGTCTCGGCGGTTGCCGGAGGACATTAGAGACGTGATGGAGGCCCAGATCTCACTAGAGGAGGTTGAGAGCGCTCTTAGGAGGATGGGAAAAGGGAAGGTGCCTGGGATGGATGGGCTGCCGGCTGAGTTTTACCTCAAGTTTTGGGGTATACTTGGACCAGTGGTCCTCGAAGTCTTGAAGGCCATCCTTGAGACGGGGGTCCCGGGGGGATCAATGGCTGTTGGTGTGCTGTCACTTCTTTATAAGAAGGGGGAAGTAACTGACCTTAGCAACTGGCGGCCATTGACCATGCTGTGCGTAGATTACAAGCTACTTGCAAAGGTCTTAGCGGATCGGTTACGCACAGCCCTTCCCTACGTTGTTCATGAGGATCAGACGTGTGGGGTTGAGGGCCGCTCTATTCGATGGAACCTACAGTTGATCAGGGACTCCATCGCCTGGGTTGAAGATAGAGGGCTGCCTTTAATGGTAGCAGCGCTAGATCAGGCGAAAGCCTTTGATCGCGTGAATAGATATTTTCTATTCAGGGTGTTAGGTAGATTAGGATTTGGGGAGAAGTACATAGGATGGATCCGTACATTATATGTCGGAGCGGGGTGCCGAGTAAGTGTAAATAGTCACTTAGGTGACGTTTTTGACCTCTCGTCTGGGGTCAGGCAGGGATGCCCACTCTCGGCTCTCCTCTTCGTTCTGTACATGGAGCCTCTGGGGGCTGCCATTAGGGCAGACACAGGGGTGGAGGGTTTGTTGATCCCTGGAAGCGGTGGGCTGCGTGTTAAGATGACGCAGTACGCCGACGACACTTCCTTGCTGCTGTGCAAGGACTCGTGCTTGACAAGGTCCCTTGCCATCATTGGGGATTTCACCCAAGCGTCGGGGGCGGTTCTGAATCATGCAAAGTCTTCCGTTAAGTTTTTCGGAAGATGGCGCGGTAGGACAGATGTGCCCGGGGGGTTATCTCTCTGTGAGGGGGCCCTGAGGATTCTCGGGGTCCATTTTGAGACCTCCGGCTCAGCGACGCTGAACTGGAACATGGGTATCGCAGTTGTTCAGAGGAAGCTAGCAATGTGGAAGGCTAGGTCTTTGTCTTTTATAGGTAAGGTCCTGGTCCTAAAGGTGGATGTATTGCCATCTCTTTTGTACTCTGCGTACATCTACCCATTGCCGGCTTGTCTGAGAAGGTATCTAGTGAGGCTCGTGTTTCAGTTCATGTGGGGTGGCAGGTACGAGTGGGTCGCCAGGGCGCGCATGCTCTGTCCCATCGGGGAGGGAGGTAGGGGGGTACCACATCTCCCCCTCAAGCTAGACGCCATTTTTGTTTCTTTCCTGTTGACGGAGCTTGCTCGTCCGGTTAAACACCCGTCCGGTTACCTCCTGCGGGTGTTCTTCTCGTATCAGGCGAGAAGCGTAATGGTGTGGTCTAACGCGGGTCCTCGGGCGGAACAGCTGCCGTGGCACTTTGGCCATGCGGCCAAGTGGCTGCGTGCGCACCCCGAGGTTGAAGTTGCCCGAGTAGGTTTAGATCACAGGCACCTGTACGAGGAGGTCAGGCAGGCAGGGAGTCCTGCGCCTGTAGCGGGCATCTCGTCAGTGGTCTGGGAGGGAGTGCAGGCGCGGGGCCTGGACAACAGGCTCAAGGACCTGAATTGGTTGAGCCTCCACAAGTGTTTGCCGGTACGTTCCATCATGTACCGGCATAGCTTGGCGCGATCCCCCACCTGCCCAAGATCTGCTTGTGGCAGGGAGGAGACTGTGCGCCATGCCATTTGGGACTGTGCCGTTGCCGGAGTGGTATGGGCTAGGGCACGGGTGTTGATAGGGTTGGTCAGGAGTGATTTTGTGGTGACGTGGGCTAGATTAGATAGAGGTGTAGGGAGAGCGAGGGGAACAGATAGGGATAGGTTTCTGCTCTGGCTTCTCATGAGCCTCTTTAAACGGGGGCTGTGGGAAGCCAGGCAGAATTTGGTAAAGACAGGGAGAGATTGGGGGGTGGAAGGGATAGTGAGGAGGGTGGAAGGAGATTTAAGAGGGAGGATGAAGAGGGAGGAAAATAAGTGGGGGCAGCATGCGGCACGGGAGAGGTGGAAAGGGGGTTTAGGACTGTTAGTGTTAGATTGAGTGTTGTAAGGGGATAGATTAGGGACGGGGAGATAGGGTTAGGTATTGGTTAGGTATGACGGGGAGGGACGATGCTCCCCTGAGGATCTTTGGTTTTTTGGGTGTTTGGGTGTCATTTAAAATGAAAATACCATTATTTACGTTTGTATAGAAAGTATGATTTTGTATAGAATGGATGGTATTTGAAAGTAATAAATTATTTTTTGTAAAAAAAATATTAAAAAATCTGTTCTTATCAGTTTAATATCTGATACGTATCGGGGGACTACATATTAAATGTATTTTTCGAACAGGGAGTCGGAAATGGGGCTTGCTCCGTCCGCTCCACGCATCGACCCGGTATTGCAGTACCTCCGGGAACGGTGCAACACTTTTCTCCCGTTGTCAAGGAAAAATGCAAATTCACAAAGCTATGTAAACAGCTGGCTAGCTAGCTAGCTAGCTGGCAGACAGAAGAAGAGGAAAGAAACATTCAAACTGAAAGAAAGGCGAAGCGCCCTTCAATGGGGTCCCCCATTTCCCGCCATTTTACTTAAAAAAAAAAAATTGGGGCCAGGATTGTGTGTGTGTGTGTGTCTCTCTCTCTCTGTTGCTGTGCCTCTGTGTCTCTGTGTCTGTGACCTTCTTTTTATCCACAGCCTTCGAAAACTTGGAAGAGTGGGTTCCGGGAGCACCCGCGGGAACCCTGCCTAGAGTGCACAGAGTGTGTCTCGGGCCCCGACCTCTTGACTTCCATATGACTCTGGTTTCTCTTCATTACGCACAAGCCTTTCGCCTTTTACTAAAGACTTCCGTGGAGAGGAACACTTACGAGTTCAACGTATTTTTGGAGCGGCTTTGCTTCTTGCAGAGCCCGGTATCTTGTTTCAAGAGAAATTGACAGAGATGGGCCAGGATAGTGACTTTTTCCCAAAAACACCTGCTTGTTGCCAGGGAAACGGTGGGTGGGTGGGTGGTTGAGTGGGGGTTGGAGGGAGAGAGGAGCTGGCTTTTGCCAACACACCCGCTGAGGTCTGTCGAGACCCCCGGGGGTCCAGCGGTTTCAGGGTTCCATTTGTGGGTTATCGCTTCTCGGCCTTCCGGCTAAGATCAGACTTGGTACTGCGGTGCCCTAGAGTTCGCCTAGCCGGAAGCCGAGGATCGGAGGGTGTACGAAGAATTTTTGCTTGTTTGGGTCAATTTTTCCCTCACTTTTTGGCAAAATTTATACAACGGTCTCCTTTTGAAGAGAGCCGTTTTTTTGTGTTTTTGGTTTTTCAAGATTAATCCATTTATAAGGAGGAAATGGCAAGAATCCAGAATAACAGGACGATCCCCGGGATTGGGCAAGCAAATTCCAGGTTTACTTGGAAGGAGAAGGACATGGAGCCAATTGGACGGGAGAGCTTCGGGAGGGCTGTCATGATGGGTATCTTGAAGCTCACGGTTAAGGATGTGCTGTGTCTCCAAGGGAACCAGATGGAGGGGGCTTTTGAAGTGACCCTCTACACCGAGGAGAAACATGAGGAGATAATGAAAAGGGTCAAAGAAGTGGGAGGTGAAAAGCCATTGGTCCATTATACAGTCACCAGCCCGGCTAAGAACAATTTCAGGGTGGTGACTGTAAACATGTATAACCCGCATGTAAAGGACGAAGATGTGAGGGCCTTCCTGGGGAGGTATATGGAAAATATCTCCTCAGCAAGGCCCCTCAGGGACTCGCTCGGCTTTTGGAACGGGAAGAGGATTTTCCAGGCTCTTCTCAAAGAAGACCCCAAGGGCCTGGGGGGTTACCTCCATCCCCCCGCGATGTTCTCCCTGGGGGCTGACAGGGGGACGTTATATTATGCCCGTCAGCCACCGTTCTGCAGGCGTTGTATGGCCTACGGACATACCATGGCCTCGTGCGAAGGCATCAGAAAGTGCAGGATCTGTGGGTCAGGTGAGCACGAGGCAAGGGGATGTGGCGAGCAAAAGGTGTGCCACGGGTGTGGGGGTGCCTGTGGCAGGACCTGTGGGGGGGGGGTGGGGGTAACTGTGGCAGGACCTGTGGGGGGGGGGTGGGCGCCTGCGGCAGGAACTGGGGAGGGGGTGGAGGGGAGGCGAGAGTGGGGGAACTGTGCGTCGGACCTACTAGTGGAAGAGATGAGGGAACTGGCGGAGGAGCTGGGAGGTGCTGTCTCCCCGCTGCCTCTTGAGCCCCTTACACCTCTTCCACCTCCTATAAAACCAAATAAGATGAAGAAAGGGAAGAGGGGGGCAGACGTGACAGATAGGGAGAGGGAGGGGGGTGTGGAAGGGGGGGGCAAGCGAGTGATGGGGTTAAGGAGGAAGTCCCTGTCCTCACTGTTTGCGGCGGCCCCTCAGCACGGGGGGGGGGGGGGGGGGGGGGTGGATCCCTGGGAGAGGATCAGGGCTGTTTGGCTGGGGGCCCCCAAATACTCTTAGAGGAGATGGAGTCCCCTAGCCTCAGTTTGGAGGATTACAGGGAGGAAGCTGGTGGGGAGCCCGGGGTGCAGGAATGGATGAGGACGGGGGGACGTCGGACGAGGGGAAGATGTCCCTGTCGGGTGTGATGGGCCAGGGGAGCATCAGGTGAGCCTCCTGTTTGTTTGGTGGTTGTTTTTGGTTTTTATTTCCGAGATAATTGGTATTTTTGTTTTATAATAGAACTTTATGTTAATTTTGTTTAGTTTAAATGTAAGGGGTTTAAGGGACTTTGTTAAGAGGAGGGCGGTTTTTAGTTTTTTAGAAGGGGTGGGTTTTGACGTTTGTTTTTTGCAGGAGGTTCACCTGAGGGATGGAGGGGATGTCAAAAGGTTTAGGAGAGAATGGGATAAGGGTTATTCGTTGTGGGGCATAGGAGGGGTGCACTCAACGGAGGTAGGGATATTGTTTGGGAATAGGGAGGTTATTGTAGAGAGCACTTTTGTCGTAGTACAGGGGAGAGTTTTGGGTGTAGATATCACATATAGGGATATTAGATATTGGTTATTTGGGGTGTACGGGCCACAGGTGGCGGCAGACAGGAGGGAGATGGTGGACTGTCTGGCGCCCCTGTGTGTCACAAATAGGCACTTAGTGATAGGTGATTTGAATATAGATTTGGGGATAGGGGGAGACAGTAGTGCAGGCGCCATCACCGGGCTAATGGCTTGCCATGGCCTGGTTGATGGTGGCCTGCACACTACTCCGGCAATGGTCGGTCCCACATGGCACAACTCCAGGGGGGTTGCGCGGAGGCTCGACTACATTTTTGTATCCAGGTCTTTGGGTCAGTTGTCTGGGCGGCTGTTGCCTGCTTTCTATACGGACCACGACGGGGTGTTCCTGCAGGTGGGGTCGCCAGTCTGTCTCTTCGGTAGGGGGTACTGGAAGTTAGATCGAGATTTACTGGATGAGCAGGTCTTTGTTAATGCTGTCACAGGGGTGTTTCGGAGGCTTGAAGGCCTCCGGCCCATGTGTGAGGGGGTGTTAGAGTGGTGGGATATAGTAAAGGTAAGGATTAGGGCCTTTATTATAGGATATGGTAAGAGGAAGAAAAGGGAGGAAAGGAGGGAGGTGGATCATATCCAAAGGTTGCTCGAACTTGAGTACGAGGCAGGCAACCTCGGCGGGTCGATTGACTGGGAGAGATCCACAGCCCTGAAGGCGCAGCTCAGGGAGCTGCAGGAGCAGAAGGCTCGAGCTTTCCTGGAGCGTGCACATAGTGGCTTTTTAGAACACAACGAGACTTGTTCCGCCATGTTCTTTAAGTCGGTTAGGAGCAGACAGAGTAGGAAGGTAATGTATGGGGTTAGGGAAGAAAATGGGAGTGTAGTGAGTGAACCAGAGGAAATGGTCAGGGTGACAACTGACCATTTCCGAGGGTTATTTAAAGAAAGGGATGTAGATATAGAGCAGGGAAATGTGTTTTTAGAACACCTGTCCCGGCGATTGCCGGAGGACGTTAGAGAGGTGATGGAGGCTCAGATCTCCCTCGAAGAGGTTGAGAGCGCCCTCAGGAGGATGGGTAAAGGGAAGGTGCCTGGGATGGATGGTCTACCGGCCGAGTTTTACCTCAAGTTTTGGGGTATACTTGGACCTGTGGTACTCAAAGTCTTGAAGGCCATCCTTGAGACAGGGGTCCCAGGGGGATCAATGGCTGTTGGTGTGCTGTCACTTCTGTACAAGAAGGGGGACGCAACAGACCTTGGCAACTGGCGGCCATTGACCATGCTGTGTGTAGATTACAAGTTGCTTGCAAAGGTCTTAGCGGACCGGTTGCGCACAGCCCTTCCCTACGTCGTCCACGAGGATCAGACGTGCGGGGTAGAGGGACGCTCTATTAGATGGAACCTTCAGTTGATCAGGGACTCCATCGCTTGGGTTGAAGATAGAGGTCTGCCTTTAATGGTAGCAGCGCTTGATCAGGCAAAAGCCTTTGATCGCGTGAATAGATCTTTTCCATTCAGGGTGTTAGGTAGATTAGGATTTGGTGAGAAGTATATAGGATGGATCCGTACTTTGTATGTCGGAGCGGGGTGTCGAGTTAGCGTAAACGGTCACTTGGGTAACGTTTTTGACCTCTCGTCTGGGGTCAGGCAGGCGTGCCCGCTCTCGGCACTCCTCTTTGTTCTGTACATGGAGCCTCTGGGGGCTGCCATTAGGGCAGACACAGGGGTGGAGGGCTTGTTGATCCCTGGAAGCGGTGGGCTGCGTGTTAAGATGACGCAGTACGCCGACGACACTTCCTTGCTGCTATGCAAGGACTCGTGCCTGACAAGGTCCCTTGCCATCATTGGGGATTTCACCCGAGCGTCGGGGGCGGTTCTGAACCATGCAAAGTCTTCCGTTAAGTTTTTCGGTAGATGGCGCGGTAGGACGGATGTGCCCGGGGGGTTCTCTCTGTGAGGGGGCCCTGAGGATTCTTGGGTTCCATTTTGAGACCTCCGGCTCAGCGACGCAACTCTGGAACATGGGTATCGCAGTGGTGCAGAGGAAGCTAGCAATGTGGAAGGCTAGGTCCTTGTCTTTTATAGGTAAGGTCCTGATCCTAAAGGTGGATGTATTGCCATCTCTGTTGTATTTGGCGTACATCTACCCATTGCCGGCTTGTCTGAGGAGGCCTCTAGTGAGGCTTGTGTTTCAGTTCATGTGGGGTGGCAGGTACGAGTGGGTCGCCAGGGCACGCATGCTCTGTCCCATCGGGGAGGGAGGTAGGGGGGTACCAAACATCCCCCTCAAGCTGGACACAATCTTTATGTCCTTTGTGTTGACGGAACTGGCTCATCCGGTGATACACCCGTCCGGTTACCTCCTGAGGGTGTTCTTCTCGTATCAGGCGAGAAGCGTAATGGTGTGGTCTAACGCGGGTCCTCGGGCGGAACAGCTGCCGTGGCACTTTGGCCATGCGGCCAAGTGGCTGCGTGCGCACCCCGAGGTTGAAGTTGCCCGAGTAGGTTTAGACCACAGGCACCTGTACGAGGAGGTCAGGCAGGCAGGGTGTCCTGCGCCTGTAGCGGGCATCTCGTCAGTGGTCTGGGAGGGAGTGCAGGCGCGGGGCCTGGACAACAGGCTCAAGGACCTGAATTGGTTGGGCCTCCACAAGTGCTTGCCGGTACGTTCCATCATGTACCGGCATAGTTTGTCGCGATCCCCCACCTGTCCAAGATCTGCTTGTGGCAGGGAGGAGACTGTGCGCCATGCCTTCTGGGACTGTGCCTTTGCCGGACTAGTCTGGGCTAGGGCACGGGTGTTGTTAGGAAAGGTAAGAGGAGATTTTGTTTTGACGTGGGCTAGATTAGAGAGAGGTGTAGGGAGAGCGAGGGGTACAAATAGGGACAGGTTTCTGCTCTGGCTTCTCATGAGTCTCTTTAAAAGGGGACTGTGGGAAGCCAGGCAGAATTTGGTCAAGACAGGGAGAGATTGGGGGGTGGAAGGGAAAGTGAGAAGGGTGGAAGGTGATTTGAGGGGGAGGATGAAGAGGGAGGAGAGGAAGTGGGGGCAGCATGCGGCACGGGAGAGGTGGAAGGGGGGTTTAGGGCTGGGAGTGATAGAGTTAGATTTATAATGGGATAGATTAGAGATGGGGAGATAGGGAAAGGGTTAGGTATTGGTTAGGTATGACGGGGAGGGACGATGCTCCCCTGAGGTTTGTTTTTGTTTGGGTGTTTGGTGATTTGGTTTTGTAAATAGAGTGAATTAAGAATGAATGAGAATTATGGTTTGTAAAGTATGAATGGTATTGATTGTAAATAAATTATATTTTGTAAAAAAAATCTGTTCTTATCAGTTTAATATCTGATACGTCCCCCATCGGGGGACTACATATTAAACAGATTTTTCGAACAGGGAGTCGGAAATGGGGCTTGCTCCGTCCGCTCCACGCATCGACCCGGTATTGCAGTACCTCCGGGAACGGTGCAACACTTTTCTCCCGTTGTCAAGGAAAAATACAAATTCACAAAGCTATGTAAACAGCTAGCTAGCTAGCCCTGCCTAGGAACCCTGCCTAGAGTGCACAGAGTGTGTCTCGGGCCCCGACCTCTTGACTTCCATATGACTCTGGTTTCTCTTCATTACGCACAAGCCTTTCGCCTTTTACTAAAGACTTCCGTGGAGAGGAACACTTACGAGTTCAACGTATTTTTGGAGCGGCTTTGCTTCTTGCAGAGCCCGGTATCTTGTTTCAAGAGAAATTGACAGATGGGCCAGGATAGTGACTTAAAGACGCATTAGCGACTTTTTCCAAAAAAACACCTGCCTGTTGCCAGGGAAACGGTGGGTGGGTGGGTGGGTGGTTGAGTGGGGGTTGGAGGAAGAGAGGAGCTGGCTTTTGCCAACCCACCCGCTGAGGTCTGTCGAGACCCCCGGGGGTCCGGCGGTTTCAGGGTTCCATTTGTGGGTTATCGCTTCTCGGCCTTTTGGCTCAGTTCAAGCTTGTCACCGAGGTGTCCCAAAGCCCGCTGAGTCAGGAGGTCGAAGGAAGACAGGAGGGAGGATTTTCATTTTTGCTGAAAGGGATCGATCCGGTTGGAATTTCCGGTTTTCCTTTTTTTGGCTTCTTGTTTAAGAGAGCTTATTCTTTGAAGAAATGGAGGGCAATGCACAGAAACGGTCGGTTCCGGTGGTTGGATTGGCGAATACAGTGCGTTTCGCATGGAAGGACAAGGAGGTTGAGCAATTCGGGAGAGAAACCTTTGGCAGAACAATCCTGATGGGGGGAGCCTTAAACTGCTGGTGAAAGATGTCCTCTGCCTCCAGGATAACCCCATGGAGAGAGCCTTTGATGTGACCTGCTACACTGAAGAGAAACATGATGAAATCATGAAAAAGGTGAAGGCTTTGGAAGGAGAAAGGCCTATGAGCCTCTACGAAGTTACTAGCCTGGCAAGGAGTAATTTCCGGGTAGTAACAGTGACAATGCACTCCTCAGGGAGGACCCAAACGGGCAGGGTGGCTACCTCCATCCTCCTGCAATGTTCTCCCTGGGGGCTGACAGGGGGACGTTGTATTATGCACGTCAGCCCCCGTTCTGCAGGCGCTGTATGGCCTATGGTCATATCCTCGCCTCGTGTAGCATAAAAAAGTGCAGAATTTGTGGATCTGCTGAGCACGAGGCGAGGGAGTGTGACGAGCCCAAGGCGTGCCACGGGTGTGGCTCGTCAGCACACCTGTGGCGGGAGTGCCCGGTTCGTCACAGGTCATACGCGTCTGCAGCTGGAGGGGGAGCAGGAGCGGGGGATGGGGGAAGGAAAGGAGGGAAAGAAAGGGCGCCTCCGGACCAGGGCATGGGTCGAGAGAGGAAAACGGCACAGAGAGAGGAGGTGCAAGGAGCGGAAGCAGGAAGAAAAAGGTAAGACACTGGAGCAGGAAAAGAAAAAAAGGCGAAAGAAAGAAAGGGAGTGGAGGACCGAGAAAGAGCAACAGTGGAGGGGGAGCCGGTGACAGGGGCTGTGGATGGGGGGGAGGAGGGGGGGAATGGGGGGGAAGGAGGGGAGAGGGGGGAGTGGGGGTCGAGCTTCCTAGTGGAGGAGATGAAGGAAATGGCGGAGGGGCTAGGGGGGAAAGGGGGTGGTGTCTCCCCGCTGCCTCTTACACCAAAGAAAAAGAAAGGGAAGAGGACGGGAGACCCGACATGCAGTGAGAGGGAGGGGGGTGTGGAAGGGGAGGGGGGGGGTAAGCGAGTGATGGGGGAGAGGAAGGGGTCATTGTCCTCGCTGTTTGTCACAGGCCCTCAGCACTTGGGGGAGAGTGAATCCTTGGAAGTGGCTCGAGGCTGTTTGGCTGGGGCTTCCCAACTCCTCTTTGGGGAGGTGGGACCCCCTAGCCCCGGCTCGGAAACTTTCGGGGAGGGAGTTGGCGGAGAACCCGGGGTACAGGGTACTCCAAATCCTAACATCTTACCTGCATCCTGGGGTGGAATGATGGAGGAGGACGGAGGGACGTCAGGGGAGGAGGGGATGCTCCTGCCAGAGGTGATGGACCAGGGGAGCATCGGGTGAGCCTCCTGTTTCTTTGTGATTGTAGTTTTAGTTTTTGAATATTGGATTTAATGGTGTTTATTTTATAATATAATCCTATGTTTATATTGTTTAGTTTAAATGTTAGGGGTCTAAGGGATTTTGTTAAGAGGAGGGCGGTGTTTAGTTTTTTAGAGGGGGTGGGCTTTAATGTTTGTTTTTTACAGGAGGTTCACCTGAGGGATGGAGGGGATGTTGAAAGGTTTAGGAGGGAGTGGGTAAAGGGAGATTCGTTGTGGGGCATAGGAGGGGTGCACTCAACGGGGGTAGGGATATTGTTTGGGAATAGGGAGATAATTGTAGAGAGCACTTTTGTTGTAATACAGGGTAGAGTTTTGGGGGTTGATGTCAAGTATAGGGAGATTAGATATAGGTTATTTGGGGTGTATGGGCCACAGGCGGCGGCAGACAGGAGGGTGATCGTGGACTGTCTGGCGCCCCTGTGTGTTACAAATAGGCACTTGGTGATAGGAGGTGATTTTAACATAGATTTAGGGATAGCGGCGGACAGTAGTGCAGGTGCCATCACCGGGCTAATGGCTTGCCATGGTCTGGTTGATGGTGGCCTGCACACTACTCCGGCAATGGTCGGTCCTACATGGCGCAACTCCAGGGGGGTTGATGGAGGCTCGACTATATCTTTTTATCTTGGTCTTTGGGTCGGTTGTCTGGGCGGCTGTTGCCTGTCTTCTTTTTGGATCATGACGGGGTGCTCCTACAGGTGGGGTCGCCAGTCTGCCTCTTCGGTAGGGGGTACTGGAAACTAGATCGGGATCTACTGGATTAGCAGGTCTTTGTCAATGCCGTCACAGGGGTGTTTCGGGGGCTTGAAGGTCTCCGGCCCATGTGTGAGGGGGTGTTAGAGTGGTGGGATATAGTAAAGGTAAGGATTAGGGCCTTTATTATAGGATATGGTAAGAGGAAAAAAAGGGAGGAAAGGAGGGAGGTGGATCATATCCAAAGGTTGCTCGAACTCGAGTACGAGGCAGGCAACCTCGGCGGGTCGATTGACTGGGAGAGATCCACAGCCCTGAAGGCGCAGCTCAGGGAGCTGCAGGAGCAGAAGGCTCGAGCTTTCCTGGAGCGTGCACATAGTGGCTTTTTAGAACATAATGAGACTTGTTCCGCTATGTTCTTTAAGTCGGTTAGGGCCAGGCAGAGTAGGAAGGTAATGCATGGAGTTAGAGAAGAAGATGGTAGTGTAGTAAGTAAACCAGAGGAGATGGTCAGGGTGACAACTGAGCATTTCCGAGGTTTATTTAAGGAAAGGGAAATAGATGTAAAGCAGGGAAATGTGTTTTTAGAACACTTGTCCCGGCGGTTGCCGGAGGACATTAGAGATGTGATGGAGGACCAGATCTCCCTCGAGGAGGTTGAGTAAAGGGAAGGTGCCTGGGATGGATGGTCTACCGGCCGAGTTTTACCTCAAGTTTTGGGGTATACTTGGACCAGTGGTCCTCGAAGTCTTGAAGGCCATCCTTGAGACGGGGGTCCCGGGGGGATCAATGGCTGTTGGTGTGCTGTCACTTCTTTATAAGAAGGGGGAAGCAACTGACCTTAGCAACTGGCGGCCGTTGACCATGCTGTGCGTAGATTACAAGCTACTTGCAAAGGTCTTAGCGGATCGGTTGCGCACAGCCCTTCCTACGTCGTTCATGAGGATCAGACGTGCGGGGTGGACGGCCGTTCTATAAGATGGAACCTACAGTTGATCAGGGACTCCATCGCCTGGGTTGAAGATAGCCCACTCTCGGCTCTCCTCTTCGTTCTGTACATGGAGCCTCTGGGGGCTGCCATTAGGGCAGACACAGGGGTGGAGGGCTTGTTGATCCCTGGGAGCGGTGGGCTGCGTGTTAAGATGACGCAGTACGCCGACGACACTTCCTTGATGTTGTGCAAGGACTCGTGCCTGACAAGGTCTCTTGCCATCATTGGGGATTTCACCCAAGCGTCGGGGGCGGTTCTGAACCATGCAAAGTCTTCCGTTAAGTTTTTCGGAAGATGGTGCGGTAGGACGGATGTGCCCGGGGGGTTCTCTCTGTGAGGGGGCCCTGAGGATTCTCGGGGTCCATTTTGAGACTTCCGGCTCAGCGACGCTGAACTGGAACATGGGTATCGCTGTGGTTCAGAATAAGCTAGCAATGTGGAAGGCTAGGTCTTTGTCTTTTATAGGTAAGGTCCTGGTCCTAAAGGTGGATGTATTGCCATCTCTTTTGTACTTGGCGTACATCTACCCATTGCCGGCTTGTCTGAGAAGGTATCTAGTGAGGCTCGTGTTTCAGTTCATGTGGGGTGGCAGGTTCGAGTGGGTCGCCAGGGCGCGCATGTTCTGTCCCATCGGTGAGGGAGGTAGGGGGGTACCACATCTCCCCCTCAAGCTAGACGCCATTTTTGTTTCTTTCCTGTTGACGGAGCTTGCTCGTCCGGTTATACACCCGTCCGGTTACCGCCTGCGGGTGTTCTTCTCGTATCAGGCGAGAAGCTTAATGGTGTGGTCTAACGCGGGTCCTCGGGCGGAACAGCTGCCGTGGCACTTTGGCCATGCGGCCAAGTGGCTGCGTGCGCACCCCGAGGTTGAAGTTGCCCGAGTAGGTTTAGACCACAGGCACCTGTACGAGGAGGTCAGGCAGGCAGGGAGTCCTGCGCCTGTAGCGGGCATCTCGTCGGTGGTCTGGGAGGGAGTGCAGGTGCGGGGCCTGGACAACAGGCTCAAGGACCTGAATTGGTTGAGCCTCCACAAGTGCTTGCCGGTACGTTCCATCATGTGAGGCGAGGGGAGAGCGAGGGGAACAAATAGGGACAGATTTCTGCTCTGGCTTCTCATGAGTCTCTTTAAACGGGGGCTGTGGGAAGCCAGGCAGAATTTAGTTAAGACAGGGAGAGATTGGGGAGTGGAAGGGATAGTGAGGAGGGTGGAAGGTGATGTGAGGATGAAGAGGGAGGAGAGGAAGTGGGGGCAGCATGCGGCACGGGAGAGGTGGAAGGGGGGTTTAGGGCTGGGAGTGTTAGAGTTAGATGGGTAAGGGGATAGATTAGGGACGGGGAGATAGGGAAATTGTTAGGTATTGGTTAGGTATGACGGGGAGGGACGATGCTCCCCTGAGGTTTGTTTTTGTTTGGGTGTTTGGTGAATTTGTAAATAGAATGAATGAGAATTATTATTTTGTAAAGTATGAATGGTATTGAGTGTAAATAAATTATTTTTTTGTAAATCTGTTCTCATCAGTTTAATATCTGATACGTCCCCCATTGGGGGACTACATATTAAATGGATTTTTCGAACAGGGAGTCGGAAATGGGGCTTGCTCCTTCCGCTCCACGCATCGACCCGGTATTGCAGTACCTCCGGGAACGGTGCAACACTTTTCTCCCGTTGTCAAGGAAAAATGCAAATTCACAAAGCTATGTAAACAGCTAGCTAGCTGATGTTAACATTGCCAAAGCAAGTGAGGTCGACAACATACAAAGTGAATATATAAAGTGAAAAACAACAAAAATTAACAGTAAACATTACACATACAGAGGTTTCAAAACAGTAAAGACATTACAAATGTCATGTTATATATATATATATATATACAGTGTTTTAACAATGTACAAATGGTTAAAGGACACAAGATAAAATAAATAAGCATAAATATGGGTTGTATTTACAATGGTGTGTGTTCTTCACTGGTTGCCCTTTTCTCGTGGCAACAGGTCACAAATCTTGCTGCTGTGATGGCACACTGTGGAATTTCACCCAGTAGATATGGGAGTTTTTCAAATTTGGAGTTGTTTTCGAATTCTTTGTGGATCTGTGTAATCTGAGGGAAATATGTCTCTCTAATATGGTCATACATTGGGCAGGAGGTTAGGAAGTGCAGCTCAGTTTCCACCTCATTTTGTGGGCAGTGAGCACATAGCCTGTCTTCTCTTGAGAGCCATGTCTGCCTACGGCGGCCTTTCTCAATAGCAAGGCTATGCTCACTGAGTCTGTACATAGTCAAAGCTTTCCTTAATTTTGGGTCAGTCACAGTGGTCAAGTATTCTGCCGCTGTGTACTCTCTGTTTAGGGCCAAATAGCATTCTAGTTTGCTCTGTTTTTTTGTTAATTCTTTCCAATGTGTCAAGTAATTATCTTTTTGTTTTCTCATGATTTGGTTGGGTTTAATTGTGCTGTTGTCCTGGGGCTCTGTAGGGTGTGTTTGTGAACAGAGCCCCAGGACCAGCTTGCTTAGGGGACTCTTCTCCAGGTTCATCTCTCTGTAGGTGATGGCTTTGTTATGGAAGGTTTGTGAATCACTTCCTTTTAGGTGGTTGTAGAATTTAACAGCTCTTTTCTGGATTTTGATAATTAGTAGGTATCGGCCTAATTCTGCTCTGCATGCATTATTTGGTGTCCTACGTTGTACACGGAGGATATTTTTGCAGAATTCTGCGTGCAGAGTCTCAATTTGGTGTTTGTCCCATTTTGTGAAGTCTTGGTTGGTGAGCGGACCCCAGACCTCACAACCATAAAGGGCAATGGGCTCTATGACTGATTCAAGTATGTTTAGCCAAATCCTAATTGGTATGTTGAAATTTATGTTTCTTTTGATGGCATAGAATGCCCTTCTTGCCTTGTCTCTCAGATCGTTCACAGCTTTGTGGAAGTTACCTGTGGCGCTGATGTTTAGGCTAAGGTATGTATAGTTTTTTGTGTGCTCTAGGGCAACAGTGTCTAGATGGAATTTGTATTTGTGGTCCTGGTGACTGGACCTTTTTTGGAACACCATTATTTTGGTCTTACTGAGATTTACTGTCAGGGCCCAGGTCTGACAGAATCTGTGCATAATATCTAGGTGCTGCTGTAGGCCCTCCTTGGTTGGTGACAGAAGCACCAGATCATCGGCAAACAGCAGACATTTGACTTAGGATTCTAGCAGGGGGAGGCCGGGTGCGCTCTCTCTCTGCCTCTCTCTCTCTGCCTCTCTCTCTCTGCCTCTCTCTCTCTGCCTCTCTCTCTCTGCCTCTCTCTCTCTGCCTCTCTCTCTCTGCCTCTCTCTCTCTGCCTCTCTCTCTCTGCCTCTCTCTCTCTGCCTCTCTCTCTCTGCCTCTCTCTCTCTGCCTCTGACCTTCTTTTTATCCACAAACCTCAAAAACTTGGAAGAGTGGGTTCCGGGAGCACCCGCGGGAACCCTGCCTAGAGTGTGTCTCGGGCCCAGACCTCTTGACTTCTATACGACTCTGGTTTCTCTTCATTACGCACAAGCCTTTCGCCTTTTACTAAAGACTTCCGTGGAGAGGAACACTTACGAGTTCAATATATTTTTGGAGCGGCTTTGCTTCTTGCAGAGCCCGGTATCTTGTTTCAAGAGAAATTGACAGAGATGGGCCAGGATAGTGACTTAAAGACGCATTAGCGACTTTTTCCAAAAAACACCTGCCTGTCGCCAGGGAAACGGTGGGTGGGTGGGTGGGTGGTTGGTTGGGTGGGGGTGGAGGGAGAGAGGAGCTTGGCTTTTGCCAACCCGCTGAAGTCTGTCGAGACCCCCAGGGGTCCGGCTGTTTCAGGGTTCCATTTGTGGGTTATCGCTTCTCGGCCTTTTGGCTAAGTTCAAGTTGGGTACTGAGGTGCCGTAACCCCTTAGTTAAAAGCCGATGGCCGGAGGGCAGGATCAAAAGTCAGCCAGAGGGGCTGGACTGCGCAATACGTTGCAATTCGTTTGGAAGAACAAGGGCCAGCAAATTGGGAACAGAGAATGGTTCATCAGGATGGTGATCATTGAAGGGTTAAAGGTGGACCCAGGGCACGTTTACTGCTTGCAGCGGAACATGGCGGCGGAGGGCTATGACCTATCCCTAAACAGTGAGGCCTTGTACAGGAGATGTATGGATACCTGCAAAGAGAAGGCAGCCATTGAGCCGTTCTCAAACTTCCAGGTTTACCCCTTGTGCCGTTTGGACTTAAAGGTCATCACCGTACACGTTTACAATCCCTATGTGGGGGATGACAGCATCGGGGCGTTCCTAGGCCGGTTTGGAAAAGTGAGTCCCGGGGTGCGGTACCTGCGGGACGGGTATGGCATCTGGTCAGGGTCACACTGAATAGGGATCCGAATGGAGCTGATAAGTTGGCTCACCCACCAGCCTATTTCTCCATTTGAGCGGACCGGGGGTACCTGTTTTATTCAGGCCAGCCAAGTTTTTGTAGACACTGCCGTAGCTTCGGTCATGTGGCCACGGGGTGCAACCTGCTGAAGTGCAGGAATTGCGGGAAACCAGGTCACGGGGCAGCCAACTGCAGGGAGGCTCGGGTCTGCAATGGCTGTGGGAAGCAGGGCCATTTGTTTATAGACTGTCCCAATAGACAACGGACCTATGCGGAGGCAGCAGGCGACGGCCCTGAGGAGGGCGCGGCGGGACCTCCCCTCCGGCAAATAGAGGAAGTTCTTGAGGAAATTCGAGCGGCGGCAGCGACAAAATCCCCCGGGGGAAGTGCAGTAAAGGAGGTCCGTCCGAAGGGGACTGAGGAGGAGATGGAGCTGCTGACGGGAGCCTGAGAGGATAGTCTGATGGGTGAGATGTCAGACGACCCGGCTACCCGAACCCCTACCCGGAAGATGAGGTCGTCCTCGGCGGATGGGTCGACTGGATCTGCATCTTCAGATAATGGAGAGTCCAGGAAGGTGTACAAGGGGAAAAGAAAGAAGAGGAGGAAGGTTACTGACCGGGTGGCGGTGGAAGAGCATAAGCAGCCAGCGGTGGCCATCTCCAACCGGTTTTTAGTGCTGAACCCGGATACCGGGGATGAAGGGTCAGATGTGGGGGATGAGCACCAGGATCAAGTGGTGGCGGACTCTGAAACCTCGGTGGGGGGGTCTGGGGAGCAGGTCCATGAGGCCTGTTTGGGTCCTGAGCTTCCTGGGTCAGGAACTTTGGAGATGGATACCAATCCTGAAGAGGGTTCAATGGACTGTGCACAGGTACAGTCCAGGGGAGACTACTCTTCCAGTCCTGGGGAAGCATCACAGGACAGTGGACAGGTATTAACCTGTGAGGACTTTTCCAGTCCTGAACACTCATTCGTGGCACCAGGCACGCCGAACAGTGACCTATACCTGGAAGGGGTGAGTGGCTTCGGGATGGGGGAGGCTCCTATCTGACAGACAGTATAGAGACGCTGGGTGGTCTTGTTTCTTATTCATTGGTATGGTTTTCTTTACAATTGTAACAGTGAATGTAAGGGGATTAAGGGATATGGGGAAGAGAGGAGGGGTGTTTCAGTACCTTTCCTGTGTCTCCTTCCAGGTTTGTTTTTTACAAGAGGTTCTTTTAAGGGACATGGGGGATGTTTCTGTGTTTACAAGGGGGTGGGCGAAAGGAGAGTCCAGATGGGGGATAGGGGGGGTGCACTCCTCTGGGGTGGGGATTTTGTTTGGGGATAGGGACTTGTGTGGTGGGTTCCTTTTCTGTAATACAGGGGAGAGTTTTAGTGGTTGATGCTGACTGGATGGGGGCGAAGTTTCGTTTTGTTAACATTTATGCTCCTGCTGAACCACGAGGTAGAAAATATCTTTTTTTGGCTCTACCAGATATTTGTGTTACTAATCGAACTGTGGTTTTGGGCGGGGATTTCAATGTCTCTTTTGAAGGCACTGGGGATTTTAGCCTACCCTATTTGGTTTCTGTAGTTAAAGACTTTTCTTTGAGGGACTCTTTCAGAGTCTGCGACCCCAACGGGGAGGGTATGACATGGGCAAACTCAAGGGGTTCCCGTAGTCGTATAGATTTTATTTTTTTTACCAGTTTCTGTGCCAATCTCAAAAGTCACTGTGTCTCCGGTTTGGTTTTCTGACCACTGCCAAGTTCAGGTAGTGTTCTCGATAGACGTGCCGACATTCGGCAGAGGCTTTTGGAAATTAAACTCCAAAATTTTGGCCGATATTTATTTTAGGGAGGCTTTTAAATCCCATTACGAGATATGGAGGGATCTCAAGCCTTTTTTTGGTTCCCTAGTTGAATGGTGGGAGTGTGTAAAGCGCAATGTGCGCACCCTGGCCATTTCACACTGTGTCACTAAGGCCCGAGCAGATAGGAAGGTCTTTCAGCGGCTTCAGGGGGAGCTGACTGCCTTGGTGTCAGCTGAGAATAAGGGTGAGGGGAGGGATGTGGAGAGGATGGAGGGTTTAAAAAATAAGTTGGGGATGTATTTTAAGGGGAAGGCCAGGGATTTTCTCTTCAGATGTCAAAGAGACAAGTTTGAGTTTGGTGAGGCTAGCAGCTCATATTTCTTTAAACAGATTAAAGCTGCCCGGGACAAAGCAGTTATTGCCCAGTTGCGAACAGAAGGGGGGGGAATGGTATCTGACCCAAAGGGGATGGTGGAAGCAGCGTCCTCTTTCTACCAAGAATCCTTTAGGGAGAAGGACATAGATGGTTCGAAAGAAAGTGTCTTTCTGGGGTTTTTGAGGGAAAAGGTTCACCCGGATGCAGCCTCTGATCTCGATCGTCCTTTTGAGCTTGAGGAAGTTGAGGCTGCATTGAGGGGTTTACCAGCCAACAAGGTGCCAGGCTACGATGGGATTCCGTGCGAGTTTTACCTTTTACCTTTACCTCACCTTCTGGAGATTTTGGGGAGAGATTTTCTTTCGGTAATTAAAGCGGTGTACGACTCAGGGCTCCTGGGGTCTTCAATGAGGGAGGGGGTCTTAACGCTGCTTTACAAGAAAGGGGAAAGGGACAACATGGGGAATTACAGGCCAATCACACTTTTGTGTGCAGACTATAAGGTGGTAGCCCATGTCCTAGCGGGCCGTCTAAGGAAGGTTCTGCCCCATGTCATACATGAGGACCAGACCTGTGGGGTGGAGGGGAGGTCCATACATTGGAACCTGAGTTTGGTGAGAGACTGTATTGCTTGGGCCCAAGACAGAGGGGTGCACCTCATGTTGGTGGGATTAGACATGGAAAAAGCTTTTGATAAGGTGCACCATGGGTTTCTCTTTTCAGTTTTGGATAGGATGGGTTTTGGGGCTGGGTTTTTGAGGTGGGTGGGGATTCTATATACGGCAGTGGGAAGTAGGGTTTTAGTAAATGGGCATGTAGGGGAGGTGGTTCCTCAGCAGACTGGGGTACGTCAAGGCTGCCCGTTGTCTCCACTGCTCTTTGTGTTGTACATGGAGCCTCTGGCAGCAGCTATCCGGGCAGACGTACGTATTAAGGGCCTCCGGCCCCCTGGCGGGGGCTCTTCTGAAGTCAAGATCTCCCAGTATGCAGACGACATGACTTTGTTTCTGACGTCCGAGGGGAGTGTCACCAGGGTGGTGGAGGTCCTGGGGGAGTTTGGATAGGCATCTGGGGCTAGGGTCAACCTGGGGAAATCCTCAGTTAAGTTTTTTGGACCGTGGGCTGGGAGAGAGGAAGGCCTCAGTGGCCTCCCGCTCTGCTCAGGGCCTATGAGGGTCTTGGGAGTGGATTTTGAAGTGACAGGTAGCGAGGGCATCAACTGGGGGCAGAGGATCGCAAAAGTGCGCACCAGGGTGGGGCTTTGGAAAGCTCGTCGGCTCTCTATGAGTGGACGGGTTCTTGTCATTAAAGCAGACATTCTTCCGTCCTTGGTTTATTTGGCCTATGTTTTTCCTTTGCCTCCTCGTTACAGGAAGGATTTAGTGCGAACCTTGTTTTCCTTTGTTTGGGGGGGCTATGAGTATGTAAAAAGGGATTGGATGGTGCAATCAGTGGAGGAGGGAGGAAGGGGAGTTCCTGACCTCCCTCTGAAGTTGGACACTATTTTCTTTTCTTCAATATGTAAAAGTCTGGTTAACCCGTGTAACCATGGCTTCAAGGCTTTTGTTTTGGCTATCCTTCCCTCTGCGAAGGTTGATAGCATGGGAAAACTCCCGACCTAAGGCGGAATCCCTCCCGGCTCATTTCCAACATGCAGTGAAGTGGAGCAGAAGGCATACTGAGTGCCAGGAGGGTTTGCTTTGCATGGATCACAGGGCTTTATACAGGACCTTGGTGGCTAAGCGGGGTCCTGTCGGAGTCTATGGGGTGGGGCCGGAGGTGTGGAAGGCGATTCAGCAGAAGGGTCTCTCTAATAGGTTGAAGGATCTAAATTGGTTATGTTTACATAGGCGTCTGCCAGTTAGGGAGGTCCTTTACAGACACGGCCTGTCAAAGGTCAAGGTATGCCCAAGGGAGGGGTGTAAAGCCGAGGAGACGCTCCGGCACACTTTTTGGGAGTGCTCCTTTGCCAGGAATGTTTGGGGGGATTTGGGCTCTTTCTTCCAGGGGCTGGGGATTCTATCTTTTGATGCAATTATGTTGGGGCGGGGTTTGGGGATAAGGAGCGGTAGGGGTTCCCTTTTAATTTGGCTCCTGATTTCCTTGGGGAAGACGGCTCTGTGGGATTCAAGGGCGGTTTTGGTTAAATCCAATGTGGATTGGGGAGTGGGTGGAGTGGTCAGTAGGGTTAGACCTGATCTAAGGAAAAGGTTTGAATTTGAATACGGCTTCCATGCCTCTAAGGAACCTTTATGATTAAGAGGCCTTGTGTCAAAGTGTATTTTCTATTTGATTTTTGTTGGTTTTGTCAATGTCTTGAAATGTCCATTATTTGGAAAATGTGAAGTGTTTAAAATTAATGGTTTGGTTTAAATAAAAAAATCTGTTCTTATCAGTTTAATATCTGATACGTCGCCCATCGGGGGACTACATATTAAATGGATTTTTCGAACAGGGAGTCGGAAATGGGGCTTGCTCCGTCCGCTCCACGCATCGACCCGGTATTGCAGTACCTCCGGGAACGGTGCAACACTTTTCTCCCGTTGTCAAGGAAAAATACAAATTCACAAAGCTATGTAAACAGCTAGCTAGCTGGCTGGCCCTCGAAAACTTGGAAGAGTGGGTTCCGGGAGCACCCGCGGGAACGCTGCCTAGAGTGCACAGAGTTTGTCTCGGGCCCCGACCTCTTGACTTCTATACGACTCTGGTTTCTCTTCATTACGCACAAGCCTTTCGCCTTTTACTAAAGACTTCCGTGGAGAGGAACACTTACGAGTTCAACGTATTTTTGGAGCGGCTTTGCTTCTTGCAGAGCCCGGTATCTTGTTTCAAGAGAAATTGACAGAGATGGGCCAGGATAGTGACTTAAAGACGCATTAGCAACTTTTTCCAAAAAACACCTGCCTGTCGCCAGGGAAACAGTGGGGGTGGAGGGAGAGAGGAGCTGGCTTTTGCCAACCCGCTGAGGTCTGTCGAGACCCCCGGGGGTCCGGCGGTTTCAGGGTTCCATTTGTGGGTTATCGCTTCTCTGCCTTTTGGCTAAGACCAAGCTTGGTACTGCGGTGCCCCAGAGCTCGCTTAGCTGAAAGCCGAAGGCCGGAGTGCGTCGAGAGTTTTTTTGGAATTTTTCGGAAAATGTCTTAAAACATATTTGACTACAGCCATACAGATATGGCGGGTAGTGGGAACACCGGGTCGGTTCCGAGGGCCGGATTAAAGAACACGATAAGATTTGCATGGAAGCAAGAAGGAGAAGTAAGGATGCCGAGGGACACCTTCGCCAGGACCGTGTTGATGGGGGCGCTATCTCTGAAGGTCCCAGATGTGATATGCCTGCAGGGGAACTCAATGGAAGAGGCGTACGACATAACTTTCTACACTGAAAGTAAGAGTGATGGAGTAATGGAGAAGGTAAAAGAGGCAAAGGGGGAAAGACCTTTGTCCTTTTTCAACATCGTGTGCCTGGCAAGAAAGAATTTCAGAACAATAAATATACATATGTATAATCCACACGTGACAGTTATGGCGGTGGCGGCCTTTTTGGGTCGCTACTGCGAAGTAACATCGGGAGCCAGGTACGTGAAGGACTCGCTGGGTTTCTGGAACGGCCGCCGCCAATTCCAGGTGCTCCTAAGGGAAGATCCGGGTGGGTTTGAGGGCTTTTTGCATCCCCCTGCGGTCTTTACAATAGGGGCGGATAGAGGCATGCTGTTCTATGCACGTCAGCCACCTTTCTGCAGGAAATGCAGGGAGTACGGGCATGGAACAGCCTCATGTGGGCTGGTAAAATGCAGGATTTGCATGTCGGAGGAACATGAGGCCAAAAATTGTACGGCACCAAAAGAATGTCACGGTTGTGGCAGTAAACAGCACCTGTTTCGCGAGTGCCCGGCGAGGCAACAAACATATGCGGCAGCGGCTGCTGGGGGAAGAATGGACGGAAGAAAAGGCGTGGAGGAGAAGGGGAGGCCAGGAGAAGGGTACCTAGGTCACAGGCCAGAAGAGGCAGCAAGAAAGATGGTGAGTGGGGAACTGGAGAAGCAAGCCAGGTCCTTGACCGCTCCAAACGTCGGGGGCAAAGTCGTTTTGGAGGAGAGGGCCTTGGTGGAGTTGGAGGTGGTCCCGGAGACCCAGATGTCGACGGGTACTCAATCCATCAGTAGGCCGCAGGGAGAGGTTGGTGGAGCAACGGGAGAGTTGGGCTCATCTCTCAACGAAGTATATATAGATGAAGAGGCATTCAGGGCCCTAGTGGGGGAGATGAGGGAGCTGGTGGAGGAGTTCCAAGTCCCCCAAACGGGGACAGCGGAATGGGGGTCCATCTCACCCTTACCTGCCACTCCAAAAACGAAGAGGGACACCTCCAAAGACCAGCAGGCCCTGCAGGAGTCAGGGCTGTTTGTGGACTCGGGGGAGGCCCGGAGGAAGAAAAAGAAGAAGAGGTTGTCCTTCGAGCTGGGAGAGGGCCAGAGTGGGCTGGGAGGGGTGGGAGCAATTGGGGACAGTGCCACAGAGGTGGCCCCCCAGTCACCGCGGGTATCATCTCTCCCACTAATGGTGGAGATGGAGATAGATCTAGATAGATAGATAGATCTGGTGGCCTCTGCGCTGTGTATGCGCTGTGTATGCCCGATGGAGATGGGGTGTCTCAGGCTTTTTCTGGGACGCCGGGACCCCAAATTCACAACCCCAACCCTTTCCCTGCATCTTGGGCTTCTCAGAAGGGGGATGCAGTGGATGGGGAGGCCTCAGAGGAAGGGGGTCACGAGCCCTTGCCCATGGATGTACGAGGGTTTGGGGAGATGGTCAGCAACACCGAGGTGTCTCCCTTGTCCTCACAGGGTCCATCTCTCCGGCTCTTCCAGAGGGACAAGATGGACAAGCTGTTTTTGCCAGATGGGAATGGGGTGTCTCAGGCTAGTTCTGGGACGCCGGGACCCCCAATCCCCAACCCCTTACCCGCATCTTGGGGTTCTCAGGAGGGCGGTATGAGAGGTGGGAAAGTTGGGGGGACCTCGGAGGCTGCTGGTCCAGCGTCCAATTTCGACGAGGACCTTTACCCACCGGACAGAGTGAATACTTGAACCCTGCACCTGGTTGACTTTTTGTTATCAGTTTGCAACCATGGCGGAGATTAAAAACATGACTATGAATGTTCGGGGTCTAAGGGACATTGTAAAAAGAACTGCTGTCTTTAGTTGTTTATCCAACGTATGTTTTACCTTTTGTTTCTTGCAGGAGGTACATTTAAGGGATGGGGGGGACGTAGAGCAGTTTAAAAAAGAGTGGGTTAAAGAGGAGTCTGTGTGGAGTGTGGGGGGTGTCCACTCATCAGGGGTTGGGATTTTGTTTGGGACACGGGAGGTGAGGGTGGAAGCTGGGGGGGTTGGGGCTTGTCAGGTAGGTAAGGTTTACTACATATTAAATTGATTTTTCGAACAGCGAGTCGGAAATGGGGCTTGCTCCGTCCGCTCCGCGCATCGACCCGGTATTGCAGTACCTCCGGGAACGGTGCAACACTTTTCTCCCGTTGTCAAGGAAAAATACAAATTCACAAAGCTATGTGGCTCAGATCAAGCTTGACACCGAGTCAGAAGGTCGAACCAGGAGGGCGGTAAAAACGTTTTTTTGATTTTGATCAAAAATAACAAAAAAAGAAAAATATAATTTTTGGTTCTATTTTATTTTTCCTCCATTACATTTGTTTTGGGTTTTTTTTTTCCGGTGGAGCGCGTCATTCTCCTTGGGGGGGATGGCGCAGAGGTCAACAAATGGGTCGGTCCCTGGGATCGGACTAGCCAACACACTGTGTTTCGGTTGGAAGGAAAAGGAAGTGGAGCCATTTGGGAGGGAGACATTCGGGAGAACAATCCTTATTGGAACGTTAAAGCTGGAGGTGAAAGATGTGTTTTGCCTTCAAGGCAACTCGATGGACGGAACTTTTGATGTAGCTTTCTACACGGAGAGAAAGCATGACGAGATAGTTAAAAAAGCCAAAGAGATGGGGAATACAAAGCCCATGTGCCTATATGAGGTGAAAAGTCTGGCAAAGAACAATTTCCGGGTTGTAACCGTTAACATGTACAACCCCTACGTCAAAGAAGTGGTGAGGGCTTTTCTGGGGAGATATATGGATAATGAGGAAGGCCCCTCAATGATTCCATGGGGTTTTGGACCAGGAGGAGAGGGTTTCAGGCCCTCCTCAGGGAAGACCCTAAGGGGGTGAGAGGGTACCTTCATCCCCCAGCCATGTTCTCCCTGGGGGCTGACAGGGGGACATTGTACTATGCAAGTCAGCCCCCGTTTTGCAGGCGCTGTATGGCCTATGGACACATCCTGGCCTCGTGCAGCACTAGAAAGTGTAGATTTTGTGGATCTGGGGAGCACGAGGCCAAGGACTGTGACGAGCCGAAGGCTTGCCACGGGTGTGGCTCTTCTCAGCACCTGTGGCGCGATTGCCCGGCTCGTCAGCGGTCATACGCGTCTGCAGTTGGAGGGGGAGCAGGAGCGGGGGATGGGGGAAGAAGCGGAGGGGACGGAAGGTCTTTACAGGCAGAGAGCTGGCCCAGAGGGCAAAAAGAAAGAAGAAGAGAAAGGAGTGACAGCGGGAGGAGAAGGAAAGAAGGAAGCTAAGAGAGTGGAAGAGCGAGAAAAAACAACGGGGGAGGGAGTGGCGGAGGAGGGGGTGACTGTGGCAGGACCTGTGGAGGGGGAGGGGGTGCCTGTGGCAGGACATGTGGGGGGGAGGGGGTGCCTGTGGCAGGACCTGTGGGGGGGGAGGGGGTGCCTGTGGCAGGACCGGTGGAGGGGGGGGGGGGGGGGGGAGTGGTGAGTTAGTATGTCTAGTTTCCTGGTAGAAGAGATGAGGGAATTGGTGGAGGAGCTAGCGGGGAAGAGGGGTGGTGTCTCCCCGCTACCTCCTACACCGAAGAAGGGAAAAAAGAAACGGAAGAAGGATGGCTCGGCAGGCAGTGAGGGGGAGGGGGGAGTGGATGGGGATGGGGAGGGGGTAGCCAAAAGAGGGATGGGGGAGGGAAATATTAATTTGGACTCGCTCTTTTCCTCAGCCCCTGGTCTGTTGGTGGAGGGTGAGAGAAAGGATGTGGATCTGGGCTGTTTGTCCCAACTCCTGTGAGGGGATGGGGTCCCCTATTCTCAGCCAGGCAGCCTACAGGGAGAGTGTTGGTGGAGAGCCTGGGATGCGGGGCACTCCAATACCTAACATCATGCCTGCATCCTGGGCTCGAGGGATGGAGGAGGACGGGGGGGCGTCAGGAGTAGAGAGGACGTCCCTGCTGGTGGAGATGGAACAGGGGAGCATCGGGTGAGTCTCCTGGTTTTTCTTTGGGTTTTTGGGTTTAACTGTTGGTTATTATTACATGAACATGGCTGTTTCTTTTCTTAGTTTAAATGTTAGAGGGTTAAGGGACTTTGTTAAAAGGAGGGCGGTGTTTTGTTATTTAGAGGGGGTGGGTTTTGATTTCTGTTTTTTACAGGAGGTTCACCTGAGGGATGGTGGGGATGTGTGTAGATTTAGGAGGGAGTGGGATAAGGGAAAATCTTTTTGGGGCATAGGAGGGGTGCACTCAACAGGGGTAGGGATTTTGTGTGGGAATAGAGAGGTTAAGGTAGAGAGGACTTTTGTTATAATGCAGGGTAGAGTATTGGGGATAGATGTAAAGTATAGAGAAGCTAGATATAGGTTAATTGGGGTGTACGGGCAACAGGTGGCGGCAGACAGGAGGGAGATGGTGGACTGTCTGGCGCCCCTGTGTGTTACAAATAGGCACTTGGTGATAGGAGGGGATTTTAATATAGATTTAGGGGTAGGTGGTGATAGTAGTGCAGGCGCCATCACCGGGCTAATGGCTTGCCATGGTCTGGTTGATGGTGGTCTGCACACTACTCCGGCAATGGTCGGTCCTACATGGCGCAACTCCAGGGAGGTTGCGCGGAGGCTCGACTACATTTTTCTATCCAGGTCTTTGGGTCAGTTGTCTGGTAGGCTGTTGCCTGTTTTCTTCTCGGATCACGACGGGGTGTTCCTGCAGGTGGGGTCGCCAGTCTGCCTCTTCGGTAGGGGGTACTGGAAATTAGATCGGGGTATACTGGAGGAGCAGGCTTTCGTTGACGCATTTTTTTGTTTCTTTCGGAGGCTTGACGGCCTCCGGTCCATGTGCGAGGGGGTGTTAGAGTGGTGGGATTTAGTGAAGGTGAGGATTAGGGCTTTTATAATAGGATATTGTAAAAGGAAAAAAAGGGAGGAAAGGAGGGAGGTGGATCGTATCCAAAGGTTAATTGAACTCGATTACGAGGCAGGGATCCTCGGCGGGTCGATTGACTGGGAGAGATTCGCAGCCCTAAAGGCGCAGCTCAGGGAGCTGCAGGAGCAGAAGGCTCGAGCTTTTCTGGAGCGTGCGCATAATGGCTTTCTAGAACACAATGAGACTTGTTCCGCTATGTTCTTTAAGTCGGTTAGGGCCAGGCAGAGTAGGAAGGTAATGCATGGCGTTAGGGAAGAAAATGGTAGTATAGTAAGTAAACCAGAGGAAATGGTCAGGGTGACAACTGATCATTTCCGAGGTTTATTTAAGGAAAGGGAAATAGATGTAGAGCACTTGTCCCAGCGGTTGCCGGAGGACATTAGAGACGTGATGGAGGCCCAGATCTCACTAGAAGAGGTTGAGAGTGCTCTTAGGAGGATGGGAAAAGGGAAGGTGCCTGGGATGGATGGGCTGCCGGCTGAGTTTTACCTCAAGTTTTGGGGTATACTTGGAGCAGTGGTCCTCGAAGTCTTGAAGGCCATCCTTGAGACGGGGGTCCCGGGGGGGATCAATGGCTGTTGGTGTGCTGTCACTTCTTTATAAGAAGGGGGAAGCAACTGACCTTGGAAACTGGCGGCCGTTGACCATGCTGTGCGTAGATTTCAAGATTCTTGCAAAGGTTTTAGCAGACCGGTTGCGCACAGCCCTTCCCTACGTCGTCCATGAGGATCAGACGTGCGGGGTAGAGGGCCGCTCTATAAGATGGAACCTACAGTTGGTCAGGGATTCCATCGCTTGGGTTGAAGATAGAGGGCTGCCTTTAATGGTAGCAGCGCTAGATCAGGCGAAAGCCTTTGATCGCGTGAATAGATATTTTCTTTACAGGGTGTTAGGTAGATTAGGATTTGGGGAAAGTTTATAGGATGGATCCGTACTTTATATGTCGGAGCGGGGTGCCGGGTTAGCGTAAACGGTCACATGGGGGACGTTTTTGACCTCTCGTCAGGGGTCAGGCCCCCTCTCGGCTCTCCTCTTCGTTCTGTACATGGAGCCTCTGGGGGCTGCCATTAGGGCAGACACAGGGGTGGAGGGCTTGCTAATCCCTGGAAGTGGTGGTCTACGCGTCAAGTTGACGCAGTACGCCGACGACACTTCTTGCTTCTTTGCAAGGACTCGTGTCTGACAAGGTCCCATGCCATTATTGGGGACTTCACCAAAGCATCAGGAGCGGTTCTTAACCATAACGGGGCCCTGGGGAGTCTCAGGGTCCATTTTGAGACCTCCGGTTCAGCGACGCTGAACTGGAACATGGGTATCGCAGTGGTACAGTGGAAGCTAGCGATGTGGAGGGCTCGGTCGTTGTCTTTTATAGGCAAGGTCCTGGTTCTCAAGGTGGATGCCGTCTCTTTTGTATTTGGGGGTGGTGGGGGTGTGTAAAGCACAATGTGCGCACCCTGGCCATTTCGCATTGTGTCGCTACGGCCCGTACAGATAGGGAGGTTTTTCAACGGCTTCAGGGGGAGCTGGTTGCCTTGGTGTCAGCTGAGAACAAGGGTGAGGGGAGTGATGTGGAGAGGATGGAGGTTTTAAAAAGTAAGTTGGGGCTGTATTTTCAGGGGAAGGCCAGGGACTTTCTCTTTAGGTGTCAAACAGACAAGTTCGAGTTTGGGGAGGCTAGCAGCTCATATTTTTTAAAACAGGTTAAAGTTGACCGTGCCAATGCAGGTATTGCTCAGCTGCAAACAGAAGGGGGGAATGGTTTCTGACCCCAAGGGCATGGTAGAAGCAGCGTCCTCCTACCAATAATCTTTTAGGGAGAAGGACATAGATTGTTCAACAGAACATGTCTTCTTAGGGTTTTTGAGGGAAAAGGTTCCCCCGGAGGCAGCCTCTGATCTTGACCGCCCTTTCGAGCTTGCGGAGGTTGAGGCTGCTTTGTGGGTTTTACCAACCGACAAGGTTCCAGGTTACGATAGGCATCCTCTGGAGTTTTATGTTACCTTTTGGAAAATTTTGGGCAGAGATTTTCTTTCGGGAAAAAAAGGAGTGTATGTATCAAGGGTTCTGGGGTCTTGACACTGCTTTTCAAGAAAGGGGAAAGTATAACCTAGGGAACTACAGGCCCATTACGCTATTGTGCGCAGACTACAAGGTGGCAGCCCATGTCCTAGCGGGCCGCCTAAGGAAGGGACGATGCTCCCTGGGTTATAATTTTGGGTTTCCGTTTGTTTTGTGATTTAAATGCCTTGTTTTGAGTATTTGTGGTGGTTTGTTTTTTTTGCTGAGAGTTTTAATAGAACCTTTTAATCATCTGATGTCTTTGATTTGAAATTTTAACCATGAAATTACAGGAAATGGCATTTTTAGCAAAACAGAAAAGTAGTCGGTTATTTTAAGAAGTAAGGAGAGGGAATTAGAAGGGGAGAAGTGTACGAGACACTTTAAGAAAATAGTTAGAAAGGGTAGGACAATGACAGGATTAAAAACAAAGATGGGTTTTAAAAACAGATAGAGGGAATACAAGAAGTAGTCGAGGAAGCTTATGCGGAACTGTTTGGAGTAAAATATTTGTGTCAGGAAACCATGGGGGACATTTTAACATACATTGACAGGACCTTACTCAACACCTGACAATGACAGAAATTGGTAAAGGACTGAAACATTTTAAGAGGGGCAAGTCACCAGGGGAGGACAGCCTCACCTTGGAGTTTTATCTGAACTTTTGTGGCCTGCATCGAACCACTGGCACAGGTCTTGAGAAGGAACCAACGGATGAGTGGGGTGGGTATCCCGGGGAGTGGGGAGGATGACCGCCTAGTGCGTTTTTTACATGGACGTCGTCAACCTTTTATCTGTCGACAGGACCCTGGACAGACTGGTATGGACGAGCCTGTGGGGCGAGACTGTACAGAGACAAAACAGAACCCCATTTTTTCGAACCATGGGCAGACCCAGACTACCACTGACTGTTAAAATGACCTACATAAGGGTACTGGGGGAAAGTTTGACAGGGAGGGAGGAGGAAGCGGCAAATGGAGTGGGATCCTGGGGACAGTAAGACTAACTCGATTTTTAATCAGTTCTGTTTTTATCCCCCCACGAAGAACTCTTTTAGCACTGGAACAGATGCAGTTTTACTTCCTGTGGGGAAGCAAGTGGGAGAGGCTGAGCGGGAGGTGGTCAAGAAGCCCAGGTCCAAGGGGGGGAAAGGCTTGCCTGACCTCTACTTGTTCCTGGGCAACCGCTACACAGCGTTACATCTGACTCTTGCCACCTCCCCGGTCAACAACAAGAACCAGGCCCTCACGCAGTTCTGGCTGGGATCTTACCTCAGAACCCTGAGGCTGATCCCAGTCGACCTGCGAGCCCCAGTCTCTTTCCTACTCTCTGCACACTATACCCAGCTCCAGAAGTTAACCTGTTAGAGCTCTAGGGGCGCTATTTCATTTTTGGATAAAAAACGTTGTCTGTCAGTAGGTTTTAGGTTTAGGTATAGTTTTTAGAGTGGTTAAGGTTAGGTTTAACCTCTTGGATCTCTAGGGGCGCTATTTCATTTTTGGATAAAAAACGTTCCCGTTTTAAGCGCAATATTTTGTCACGAAAAGATGCTTGACTATGCATATTATTGACCGTTTTGGAAAGAAAACACTCTGAAGTTTCAGAATCTGCAAAGATTTTGTCTGTAAGTGCCCCAGAACTCATTCTACAGGCGAAACCAAGATGATGCATCACCCAGGAATTAGCAGAATTTCTGAAGCTCTGTTTTCCATTCTCTCCTTATATGGCTGTGATTGCGCAACGAATGAGCCTACACTTTCTGTCGTTCGCCCAAGGTCTTAGCAGCATTGTGACGTATTTGTAGGCATATCATTGGAAGATTGACCATAAGAGACTACATTTTCCAAGTGTCCGCCTGGTGTCCTGCGTCGAATTCGGTGCGCAATTGCCAGCTGCTTCTACTTTACCATTTGATTCAGGGGAGAAAGCATGTGTCCAAGAACGATGTATCAATGAAGAGATATGTGAAAAACACCTTGATGATTGATTCTAAACAACGTTTGCCATGTTTTCAGTCGATATTATGGAGTTAATTTGGAAAAAAGTTTGCGTTTTGAGGACTGAATTTATGGATTTTTTTTGGTAGCCAAATGTGATGTATAAAACGGAGCTATTTCTAATACACAAGGAATCTTTTTGGAAAAACTGAGCATCTGCTATCTAACTGAGAGTATCCTCATTGAAAACATCAGAAGTTCTTCAAAGGTAAATGATTTTATTTGAAGGCTTTTATGTTTTTGTTAATGTTGCGTGCTGGATGCTAACGCTAATGCTAACGCTAAATGCTAACGCGAAATGCTAACTCTAGCTAGCTACTTTTACACAAATGATTGTTTTCCTATGGTTGAGAAGCATATTTTGAAAATCTGAGATGACAGTGTTGTTTACAAAAGGCTAAGCTTGAGAGATGGCATATTTATTTCATTTGCGATTTTCATAAATAGTTAACGTTGTGTTATGCTAATGAGCTTGCTGATAGATTTACACAATCCTGGATACAGGGGTTTTTTCATAGCTAAACGTGACGCAGAAAACGGAGCGATTTGTCCTAAACAAATAATCTTTCAGGAAAAACTGAACATTTGCTATCTGAGAGTCTCCTCATTGAAAACATCTGAAGTTCTTCAAAGGTAAATGATTTTTTTGAATGCTTTTCTGTTTTTTTGTGTAAATGTTGCCAGCTGAATGCTAATGCTAAATGCTACGTTAGCCATCAATACTGTTACACAAATGCTTGTTTTGCAATGGTTGAGAAGCATATTTTGAAAATCTGAGATGACAGTGTTGTTAACAAAAGGCTAAGCTTGAGAGCTAGCATATTTATTTCATTTCATTTGCGATTTTCATGAATAGTTAACGTTGCGTTATGGTAATGAGCTTGAGTCTGTATTCACGATCCCGGATCCGGGATGGGGAGATCAGAAAGGTTAAGACATTTTTAACTGGAAAAAGAGGCAGTAACCGTTTGAGCCATACATCGTGCTCTTCTCTCTCTTTTGCAGGAGCGGGAACCATTGTGTCCAGTGCACGGGCTTGCTACAGGCGAGCCCACAGCGGTTTGGCGCAACGTGGCCCATCCGGCTCTGCTGAACCGCCGAAGGACAGGACGGTTGTTGAAATCGGATTAGCACTTTTTTAAACAAAGTTTGTTTTTAAACATGTTTTACTTTTGTTAAATCATTTGTACACAATTGAAATGGCTTTTACAGATTGGATGTTTTACAAGAAAAAATACATTTATTCATGGTTGTTTCTATTGTTTTTAACATAGACTAACAATTTAAATGTAATATTCAAATGCTGTTTTTATGTGTATAAATGTTTTACAAATATAAATGAGCTGTTTTAAAGGGAAATGTCACGTCACTTAAATAATAGTAAGATTAATCATCTGTTCTGTGTGTATTTTCTATGACAGTTGCTGCATTTGATCGGAGAGGCGATCATAGGCTGAAGTTATTTGGTTAAGTGTATTATTGTTGTTCTGTTTCACAATTATTTTATTTTGTCCTGGGTAAGGAGGTGGTCTCGGTGATAGACTACAGGCCCGCTGCTCCTTTTCCTTTCTTTCTTAATTTATATTTTGTTTTTCTTTTTTGCTTGTTCTGTTTTGCATATCCCCTCTCCTGTATATCATTTTCTCTTCCCTTAGCTCCTCCCAGTGCCTTCAGTTTTGTGTTGTCTGCTAGCTGGGGTGGCCTGCTAGCCTGATATGCGATCTCATCTGATCTTGGAAGCTAAGCAGGGTCAGTGATTGAAGACGTTTTTGCAGGCAAGTTGGTTTTGTAGGAGAGGGAATTGTTCGCTGCTTTTTGGTATATATATTTTGGTTGGCATTGGTTTGAATTTGTTAGAATTTTTTTTTATTATTAGTTGAGTTGATTTTCACCAGCTTATGTTGTTGGGGTAAAGGTCTCTGTATAACCAGATGAATTACAATGGCTTCTATGACCTCCGCGAGGAAACTGAAAGAGTGCAGGACATGAAGTAAATAATCATGGTGCACCACCGTCGAGGGAGAAATCCTATGATAGGGCTTATATTGTGGAGGTGGATATCACTGGGAATCGTAAACTAATGATGGAATTGCTGCGAGGGATAGAGAAGGCATGCTGAGCAGTGACAGGGTGCAGATGCAAGGGGGATCAGGAGTACGAGATAACGATGTTGCATGTCCATGGGAAGGAGTAACTGATGGATGGACTGAAAATCAAATCGTGTATGGTAATGGCGAGGAACATTTCATCGGATGAACTGGTGGCGTCCTTCATGAATTTATCTGTGTATATTAGCAATGATGCTATTGTTGCCAAATTGGAAGGATGGGGTGTGTCGGCGGTTTCTGATTTAGAAGAAATTATGGCTGGTAACGGAGATAGCGGATGTCACAAGATTCTGCAATGTCCGGTTCACAGACGTGATGCACTCACTACCGTATTCTGCAAAGTTCGAGATGTTGGAGGGGGCTAAATAATTCCGTGTGATACACGACAGGCAAGTTAAAGTGTGCCGAATTTGTATTCAGCCTGGCCACGTAGTCCGGAATTGCCATGATTTTTTTATAACGGCGATGCAGAATACAAGGGCATTATGCGAGAGTGCGTCGCGAAAGGGGGAAGACCTTGCAATGGGTGTGGTGAGAGGCATCCACTGCACGTGTACTAGGCCGACCTACGGTGATGACATGGAACAACGGGAGGTGGTGGTAGAAGAGAGTGTGACGGAGGAGAGGACGGGAGGGAGAAAAAGGAGGCCAGGATGGTGAAGGAGAAGAGGGTGATGAATCTACTGTGGCAGATGGAATTGGGTCTAGCATGGAAATGAGCCGGAGGGTGGAAGAGGAGTGTCGGCCACGGATCTGTCTGAAGGTGCAGGGGATGCTGATCATGAACGTTTTATATCTGACGCTAGTCCTAAAAATATGGAGGTGAAGGGTGAATCCTCAAAGAGTAAGGACTGTGCGTGACGTGTCCTCAAATGAAGTCCAAAGAGGGAGGAAAGAAGTGAAGGAGGCTGGTCAAGATCAATAAGAAAAAGACTGGGTCTTGATGATGGAAACAATAAACATCATACTCCTACTCATGGTGAGCGTTATATCTGTCAAATATATGAGATATGATATGAGAAAGATATGGAAAAGTTAGACCAGACAGTAAGCCTACTTCAGGTTATTTCATGCCTTCAAGAAACACTGGCCTGACAACAGTATGGTGGATGGTGTAAGAAAGCAATGGATGGATTTGCTTTATTTTAATAATGGTAGGGAGAGGACTTGTGGGGTTGCTATTTTAATTAATTACAGCCCCCCCCCCCCCCTACTTTGTGCAATTTCCAGCTGAAGACATACTCAAATCTAACAGCCTGTAGCTCAGGCACAGAACCAAGGATATGCATATTCTTGGTACCATTTGAAAGAAAACACTGAAGTTTGTGTACATGTTAATTGAATGTAGGAGAATATAACAATAGATCTGGTTTAGATAAAACAATGAAAAAAAACATACGTTTTTGTATTTTTGTATCATCATCTTTAAAATGAACAAGATAAAACAAACATTCAGATAGGATGATGCGGACAATTTCAGTGATACATACAAGAGGGCAACAGTACTTGTGCAAAGTTTCAGAATGATACCTTCCAAAATGAGTGCGCTACATGAAATTGTGTGGGTAACTGTATATTGGTTGGGGGATTTTAACGTTTGTTTGACTAAACTGGAAACGTCAAGGAGTGCATTGTTGTGCTCTGATCTGTCTAGGCTAGTCTTGCTGGGGGTAATGAAGGATCATTGAGTGATGCATCCAGGTGAGAGAGCTTTCTTGAAGAGGCTGGTTGTTTTAAACCGTCTCAGGCAAGCCGCATTGAATATTGTTCAGCGGCTGGAAATGTGGTGCAATATGTTCACAAGATTAGGTATCATTTAAATGTTTTATGTGATTATGCCGCTCTTGGGCTCCTGCTGGGTCATAGTGTGCCTACTAGAGGGGGTGGTGTGTGGTGTTTGAATGCTGCGCTACTAAAATAAGAAAAATATTGATATGATTACCGATTGTATTAAACAGAGAAATGTTGAGTGGTTTTAAATGTGTTAATATTGGATTGTGGTGGGATGGTCTAAAAGAGAAGATTAGAGGGTTGAGTTGACGACGCAAGACGGAGGAATTTTATTTTAAAGAGGGAGCGGATAGCTTTGAATAAACAAATTGACATTGAGCTGGAAAAAGTTGATAGGGTGGAGGGTTATGATGTGGCAGGCTTTATGAAAGCTCAGGCTGCTGTACATAACATTGAAAAGAGTGCATGTATGGGGGCAATGGGGGGGGTGGCGATCAAGGCTGTAGTGAGAAGGTTTTATTGATGCAAAATTACCTGATGCTGAACGAAAAATGTATGGCAAAGATATGACGGTTAAGGAGATATTGGAGGACATCTTGGCCAGTAATAGGAAAAAAAGTCTGGGATCAGATGGGCTGAAAAGTGAGTTTAATCATCAATTTGTGGATATTTTAGAACCTGTATTGTTGGACGTGTACATGGAACAGGCACAGATAGTTCCAGAATCATTGTCCACAGGATTGTTAAATATAAAACAAATGGAGCAGAGGGAAGCTGGAAAATGTTTGGCCTTTAAGTTAACGGAATACTGATAAGATTTTGGCAAGGGTTTTCGCTAACCGTGCTAATAAAGTGATGGGGAGTATCGTATCTGAGTCAGATGTACAGCGTTCCTGGGATGGATATTACTTGTAAAATAAGGGATGTTTGATATATGACTGTTGAGGGAGGCATAGTGCTTAGCCTAGATTTGAACAAGAAAACTAACTTGTGAAGTGTGAAAATAGGCATGTGAGGGATGTAATGGAGATGCATGGATGAATTTAAAATGTGTGTAAGTGTTAAAGGTGCATCTAATCAAAAACAAATAAACCAGACCACAAAACAAAATGGTGTTTGTGGAGCGAGAGAGAGAGGCAGGACTGGGCACCAGGACCTTTTATCACCTAGTTTATCCCAAACCCAGGTGCAACTTGTCACCTTAACGACCCAATCAGATCCACCTGTCCCCAATCTGCAAATATAAAAACACAGAGGAGGAGGCAGGGAAACCGAGGGGGGTATAACACCCACTCCTATGAAAAGCAGGAACTAACAAAGACCTGAAAAAAAACAACCACACAAATGCACCAATACAACTGATCAAAAACCATAACCAATAAAGGCTCAGACACAAAATAGTATACAAACCATAAAGGTAAGAGGCCAGAAGGTACCAACCCAACCAAATCACCTGACCCCAACCAACCTCAGCAACCACGGTACCTGGAAGCAACAATTTAAGAGAAAGAAATAGAGACCAAATGACAGGAGAGCAGAAGCCAGAGCAACAGGAAGGACAAAATAAACGCTGTTAAGACAACCAAACGAAAATATAATAATTGGGAAAGCGCATCAGCCACCACATTACCCACACTTTTTACATGTCGTACATCCAAACGCCTGCAGGAACAAACACCAGTGCATAATCCTGCGATTTGGGCAAAGCATGCTGTGCAGGAAATTAAGGGGGTTGTGGTCAGTGTAAACCACAATAGGGACCACACATATACCTCAAAATGCTTCGATGCCCAGATTAAAGCAAGGGCCTCCTTCTCCCCCACTGAATAGTTAAACTTTCGAGAGAAATAAATAACAGGATGTTCAACACCCCCATCTGCTTGAAGCAACACTACACCTGCCCCTAAGTTGCTGGCATCCACATAAAGGCTGAAGGGCGTTCCAACGAGTAGCAACCAGCGTAACCCGTCTTCCCAGTCACGTTTTAATTCAGTGCAGTACGCACGTAACAGTGACTTCAAAGTCTGATAAAGGCTCAAGGGACCCTTGACTCTGCACATGATAAGCACTGGCCTGATTATGTTTTAAACACAATTGTCACAAGACTTGTAAAAATATGTGCAAAGTGAAGTTGGAACACTGATGGCTCTGAATCAACTGAGGTATTCCAAAAATGTAGAGAACGGTGAAAAAGCATTCACAACAGATTTAGTGGTAATGTTGTCAAGTGGATAGGCTGCAGGATCTCGTTGCCTGACACATCACAGTTAACGTGTAGGTGCTACCAGCTTTAGAACGGGTTAAGGGTCCAACCTAAGCAATAAGAAAATGCTCAAATGGCTGGCCTGTAACAGTAGTTGGTTGTAGCGGAACGGGCCTTAACATCTGATTAGGCTTCCGAGTAAGCTGACAAACATGGCATGTTTTGATGTAAGCGGAAATGTCTTTAAACGAGGCCAATAAAAATTATGCACAATTCGATCATAGGTTTTACAAAGCCCTAAGTGATCAGAAATGTCATGAGATGTTTTCAAAACTAGATCAAAGCTTAGAAGGAACGCGATCTGAACAATAGCATCACCCACAACTTTTGCTGTGAGGCGTCCATTTCCTTATCAACAACTGATCTTGAAAGTTGTAACCCTGGGCAACACGACTTACCTCAACCAGACGTACTTGATCAAATAAACCTTAATTAAGGTAGGATCAGCGGACTGCTCCATCACAATATCCCTACAGGACAGATAATCCATGAAATTATTAACCTTTGCCTAACTGTTCGGTTACGTGTTGTGTATATTTCGTTTTGACGTTAGTGTCAGCACCGCTCATAGCACGAGTCACAGTGCATGCAGAGAATACCTCCAGGATTCTCTGTACGTTTTCATCGATAATCCCCACATGGGATGGGGTATGAGAAACCACCAGACACGACTACAGGCAAAGTTGTTACCAAAATCACATGAACACCATTAATGGGCAGAAAGGGACACACACCCCACCCTTGCACTTGCACAGATATAAGTTTGACTTTGTGCAAGGGTACAGACAATGTATTCAAACCTATCCCTTGAATCAGAACACTGGTTCCTGTATCTGTCTACAAAGAAAAAGTAAGAACAGACTCAAACAAATAATTCAGAGGCACCAGTGTCTCACATAATCTTTACTAGCACATCACTTCCCAACAGTGAAACAACCCTCTGTGAAAAATGGTGAATAATTAGTACTAAAAGGTTTGTACAATTCTTGGGCTTCTGCAAGAGGATTAACATGAGGAACAGGCCCAGCTAACGCAACAGGTTTTTTCCTTTTTACCAAGAACAGGACACGCATTCTTCCAGTGGTCTTCACCTTGACCATAGTTAGATTTTACTTACATCATTCTGTCCACATGAGCCATGTTTGGATCTAGATGCAATTTGCTGACCGAAATCCACCTGAACTGTTCCTCTGCCCCCAATCTCGCATATGGGATCCTCCAAAACTGCCTTTGTGGGTCAGTATGTACAGTTGAAGTCGGAAGTTTACATACACTTAGGTTGGTGTCATTAAAACTTGTTTTTCAACAACTCCACAAATGTCTTGTTAACAAACTATAGTTTTGGCAAGTCGGTTAGGACATCTACTTTGTGCATGACACAAGTAATTTTTCCAGACAGATTATTTCACTGAAAATTCACTGTAGCTATAAACGGCTTGGAAAATAACAGAAAATTATGTCATGGCTTTAGAAGATTCTGATAGGCTAATTGACATTGTTTGAGGCAATTGGTGGTGTACCACTCAGTGCCTCTTTGCTTGACATCATGGGAAAATCAAAAGAAATCAGCCAAGACCTCAGAAACAAAATTGTAGATCTCCACCAGTCTGGTTCATCCTTGGTAGCAATTTCCAAATGCCTGATGCTACCACGTTCATCTGTATATACACCATGGGACCACGCAGCCGTCATACCACTCAGGAAGGAGACGCCTTCTGTCTCCTAGAGATGAACGTACTTTGGTGTGAAAAGTGCAAATCGATCCCAGAACAACAGCAAAGGACCTTGTGAAGTTGCTGGAGGAAACAGGTACAAAATGCTCTATCCACAGTAAAACGAGTCCTATATCGACATAACCTGAAAGGCAGCTCAGCAAGGAAGAAGCCACTGCTCCAAAACCGCCATAAAAATAGCTAGACTATGGTTTGCAACTGCACATGGGGACAAAGATCGTACTTTTTGGAGAATTGTCCCCTGGTCTGATGAAACAAAAATACAACAGTTTGGCCATCGTTATGTTTGGAGGAATAAGGGGGAGGCTTGCGAGCCGAAGATCACCATCCCAACCGGGAAGCACGGGGGTGGCAGCATCATGTTGCGCGGGTGCTTTGCTGCAGGATGAACTGGTGCACTTCACAAAATAGATGGCTTCATGAGCAGGAAAAGTATGTGGATATATTGACGCAACATCTGAAGACATCAGTCAGGAAGTTAAAGCTTGGTCACAAATGTGTCTTCCAAATGGACAATGACCAAGGATACTTCCAAAGTTGTGGCAAAATCGCTTAAAGACAACGAAGTAAAGGTATTGGAGTGGCCATCACAAAGCCCTCGCCATAATCCAAAAGAAAATTTGTGGGCACAACTGAAAAAGCATGTGCAAGCAAGGAGGCCTACAAACCGGACTCAGTTACACCAGCTCTGTCCGGAGAAATGGGCCAAAATGTACCCAACTTATTGTGGGAAGCTTGTGGAAGGCTTCCCAAGTTAAACAATTTAAAAGGCAATGCTACCAAATACACTCAATTAGTATGTAAACTTCTGATCCACTGGGAATGTGCTGAAATGAATGTACTATTTTTTCTGACATTTCACGTTCTTAAAATAAAAAGTGGTGATCCTAACTGACCTAAGACAGGGAACTTTTACTAGGATTAAATGTCAGAAATTGAGAAAAACTGGGTTTACATGTATATGGCTATGGTGTATGTAAACTTCCGACTTGAACTCATCTGCCAAAACAGCAGCTTTTTTATAACGGCGATGCAGAATACAAGGGCATTATGCGAGAGTGCGTCGCGAAAGTGGGAAGACCTTGCAATGGGTGTGGTGAGAGGCATCCACTGCACGTGTACTAGGCCGACAGACGGTGATGACATGGAACAACGGGAGGTGGTGGTAGAAGAGAGTGTGACAGAGGAGAGGACGGGAGGGAGAAAAAGGAGGCCAGGATGGTGAAGGAGAAGAGGGTGATGAATCTACTGTGGCAGATGGAATTGGGTCTAGCATGGAAATGAGCCGGAGGGTGGAGGAGGAGTGTCGGCCACGGATCTGTCTGAAGGTGCAGGGGATGCTGATCATGAACGTTTTATATCTGACGCTAGTCCTAAAAATATGGAGGTGAAGGGTGAATCCTCAAAGAGTAAGGACTGTGCGTGACGTGTCCTCAAATGAAGTCCAAAGAGGGAGGAAAGAAGTGAAGGAGGCTGGTCAAGATCAAGAAGAAAAAGACTGGGTCTTGATGATGGAAACAATAATGGTGAACGTTATATCTGTCAATATTAATGACACTAAAACATATGGAAAAGTTAGACCGGACAGTAAGCCTACTTCAGGTTATTTCATGCCTTCAAGAGACACTGGCCTGACAGTATGGTGGATGGTGTAAGCAAGCGATGGATGAATTTGCTTTATTTTAATAATGGTAGGGAGAGGACTTGTGGGGTTGCTATTTTAATTAAGCGGGATAGTGTGCAGAATATTAGGGAAGTGCACACGGGTGAGGGTAGGCTTTTAAGTGTTACATTTTTCAAAATGTTTATGCACCTAATAATGAGATTGACCGAGCCGTGTTTTTTCAGTCACCTGAGCAACATTGTGGGGGTAACTTTAACATTAGTTTGACTAAACTGGACACGTCAAGGAGTGCACTGTTGTGCTCTGATCTGTCTAGGCTAGTCTTGCTGGGGGTAATGAAGGATAATTTAGTGATGTATGTCGGGGTATGCATCCAGGTGAGAGAGCTTTCTTGAAGAGGCTGGTTGTTTTAAACAGTCTCAGGCAAAGCCACATTGATTATTGTTCAGCGGCTGTAAATGTGGTGCAATATGTTCACAAGATTTGGTACGATTTAAATGTTTTATGTGATCATGCATCTCTTGGGCTCCTGCTGGGTCATAGTGTGCCTACTAGAGGGGGTGGTGTATGGTGTTTGAATGCTGAGCTACTAAAAGAAGAAAAATATATATGATTACCGATTGTATTAAACAGAATAATGTTGAGTGATTTTAAATGTGTTAATATTGGATTGTGGTGGAAGGGTCTAAAAGAGAAGATTACATGGTTGAGTGTTGACTACGCAAGATGGAGGAATTTTCTTTTAAAGAGGGAGCGAACAGCTTTGAATAAACAAATTGACATTGAGCTGGAAAAAGTTGATAGGGTGGAGGGTTATGATGTGGCAGGCTTTATGGAAGCTCAGGCTGCTGTACATAACTTTGAAAAGAGTGCATGTATGGGGGCAATGGAGGGGTGGCGATCAAGGCTGTAGTGAGGAGGTTATAGGTTATATTGATGCAAAATGATCTGATGCTGAACGAAAAATGTATTACAAAGATATGACGGTTAAGGAGATATGGGAGGCTATCTTGGCCAGTAATGGGAAAAAAGTCTGCGATCAGATGGGCTGAAAAGTGAGTTTAATCATCAATTTGTGGATATTTTAGAACCTGTATTGTTGGACGTGTACATGGAACAGGCACAGATAGTTCCAGAATCATTGTCCACAGGATTGTTAAATATAAAACAAATGGAGCAGAGGGAAGCTGGAAAATGTTTGGCCTTTAAGTTAACGGAATACTGATAAGATTTTGGCAAGGGTTTTCGCTAACCGTGCTAATAAAGTGATGGGGAGTATCGTATCTCAGTCAGATGTACAGCGTTCCTGGGATGGATATTACTTGTACAATAAGGGATGTTTGATATATGACTGTTGAGGGAGGCATAGTGCTTAGCCTAGATTTGATCAAGAAAACTAACTTGTGAAGTGTGAAAATAAGCATGTGAGGGATGTAATGGAGATGCATGGATGAATTTAAAATGTGTGTAAGTGTTAATGGTGCACCTAATCAAAAACAAATCAACCAGACTACAAAACAAAATGGTGTTTGTGGAGCAAGAGAGAGAGGCAGGACTGGGCACCAGGACCTTTTATCACCTAGTTGATCCCAAACCCAGGTGCAACTTGTCACCTTAACGACCCAATCAGCTCCACCTGTCCCCAATCTGCAAATATAAACACAGAGAAGGAGGCAGGGAAACCGAGGGGGGTATAACACACTCCTATGAAAAGCAGGAACTAACAAAGACCTGAAAACAAAACTCACAACCACACAAATGCACCAATACAACTGATCAAAAACCATAACCAATAAAGGTTCAGACACAAAATAGTATACAAACCATAAAGGTAAGAGGCCCACCGTATGCCCATGATACCAACCCAACCAAATCACCTGACCCCAACTAACCTCAGCAGCCACGGTACCTGGAAGCAACAATTTAAGAGAAAGAAATGGAGACCAAGTGACAGGAGAGCAGAAGCCAGAGCAACAGGAAGGACAAAATAAACCCTGTAAAGACCACCAACCGAAAATAAAAACAAACAACGAAGGCGTCCGAAGATCGACGAAATCGGTGCACAGTAAAGCACATTATCCACACTTTTTACATGTCATACATCCAAACGCCTGCAGGAACAAACACCAGCGCATAATCCTGCTTTTTATGCAAAGCATGGTGTGCAGAAAAGTAAGTGGGTTGTGGTCAGTGTAAACCACAGTAGGGACCACACACATACCTCAATATGCTTCAATGCCCAGATTAAAAGAAGGGCCTCTTTCTCCCCCACTGAATAGTTAAACTTTCGGGAGAAATAACTAACAGGATGTTCAACACCCCATCTGCTTGAAGCAACACTACACCTGCCCCTACGTTACTTGTATCCACATATAGGCTGAAGGCAGTTCAAATCATGGGGCAGCCAACACAGGGACAGAACTAAGTAGCAGTTTCACATTTTCAAAAGCACTCTGACAGCAGAAAGACCAGATTAAATCAGCCCTCTCCTTCAACAGATCAGTCAGAGATGCTACAACCATGGAGAAGTTGAAGCAAAACCCCCAAAAGTATCCAACCATACCTAGGAAGCGTTGCAGCTCCTTCTTGGTGGTGGGTGGTGGAAACAGATTGATAGTGGCCACTTTAGCCCGCACCGGGAGAACACGACCCTGCCCGACCACTCTGCCGAGGTAGTTCACTGTTGCCTGTGCAAACTCAGTTGGCAAAGTTCACAGTGAGACAGGCCTCAGCCAAATGTTCAAATAGAGTCCGTATCTGCACAAGATCAGGCTCCAAAGTGTCACTATAAAACAACCACATCATCTAGATAAACTGCACAGCTTTCAAGGCCAGAGTTCACCCTATTCATTAGACGCTAAAACATAGCAGGAACATTGCGTAGGCCTCAACTCCTGACCGAATAGGAGAAAAGACCCGAAGGAATAATAAAAGCAGATATTTCACGATCTCTTGATGACAAAGGCACTTCCCAGTAACCCTTCAGCAAATCAAACTTGCTGAAAAACCGGGCAGCACCAACCTGGTAAACACAATCTTCCATCCGTGGGAAGTGGGTAACAGTCCGGTTTGTCAGTGCAAAATCTAAGAAAGTTTGCCATAAGATTGTTTGAGGACAGTGCCCCACATCAACATTTTCCACAATCATAGGTTTCATTAAATATTCACTTTTGGAAAATCTTCCTCTGATTTGTCATCCAAAGGGTCCCAGCTATAACATGTAGTGTCATTTTGTTAGATAAAATCCTTCTTCATATCCCAAAAAGTCGATTTAGTTGGCACCATCGATTTGAGTAATCCACTCGTTCAACATGCAGAGAAAGCAATCCGAAAATCTACGCCTAAACTTTGATTCAACAAGTCAAAATACGTTTCTAGTTAGTGCTCAGGGACCTTAAAATGTAATTAAACTATAATATTTCATACGGAAAGATGTTCAATAGGAAAGCAATATTAGCAGGTGCGCGTCCTCCTCATTGCACGCGCAAACACAGATTTCCAAACTGGTGTCGTTGTACACCAGTTTGGAAGTTACACCAGTTATTGAAGTTACAAGCCTGAAGCCAAGAACAAAGACTGTTAACACATTGTGGAAGCCATGGGAATTCCAATATGGGAGCTGGAATTGGATATTCCCCTATGCTTTCATTTCAAGAAGTTAAGGGAACATTTTGACGCTTGCCATATGGTTAGTGAGAAAGTCCATATTGCAAATGTACGGTCCCTTACTAGACGTCCGAAAACATTTGTAAAATTTGCGGACGGCGTCGGGCCGTGCGGCAGGGCCGGATCTTCCAGGAAGTCATCAAACGAACTCTTTCGGACATTCGGTTTCCGTTTGATAAAATATTAAAATTTTGGTCATTTTTCCACTGTCCCGGTAAATCCCACAAGAGGGCGAATGGAATCATATTGCGAATGTACAAAACATCACGAATCACGACGTGGCCTTATCTCCTAAACGGAAAAGACTTCGAAGACGAAACTTGGTGAGCATAGGTTTGGCATAATGGGCAGTTGGTCCCGAACAAGATGGCGTCTAGGCCTCAACATTTTTTGAGTTATGGCCATTTTTCTGGGATTAAAGATCAAAAATGAAAATAGAAAAATAATTTGACCGCTTCACGTCAAAGTAAGTGAACCTACGGTGTCAATAAAAAAATAAACAGCCATTTATCTATCGTAATTTAAGAGATATCGTACAATGTCAAATTGGTGATGTTCAAAAATATATATTTTTTTAACAGTTACAAATCCAGTTGCAGCGTGTTCATACGAATCTTTTTAAAGTCTGCTTCGGAGCTCTGCGAGATTTCTGTGATAACACACACACACACACACACTAAACCCTCCGTAAATAAGTCAGTTCTTAACGTAAAGACTTAACTCAATATTCTATAATTGCCTACCCCAAGGAGGATATGTGTTCACTTTCAGCTTCCTGTGTAAACCGGAAGTGCCTTAAAATGGTGTCATGGGTGCTGTTTCAAAGGGTTAAAACGGTCAGATCTTTTCAAAACTTCATGTGTGATTAGGCAACCCTCATGAACTGTAAGTCAGTCATTTCTCCCAACAGATGTCAAAGAAAAGCTATCTCTCACACACACACAGCAAGGATGGAGTGACAAAGTGCGGTGCTTAAAGACACACAGCCTGCAATGGATTTCCATATTCTCAAGGCCGTGCCGAGTTCAACGAGATGCCCCGCTTGACCGTAGCTCGCTCTGAGTGCAGCGACCGTGAAAAAAGTAGGCCCAAAATTAAGCCTGGCCCTAAATGTAATTTGCTTTTGGGTGACAGTGAGAGAACCGTTAGGGTGTGAAGCACAATTCCGGAGTCGCCCGTCTGTCCTGAGCTGCCGGAGTCGCCCGTCTGTCCTGAGCTGCCGGAGTCGCCTGTCTGTCCTGAGCTGCCGGAGTCGCCCGTCTGTCCTGAGCTGCTGGAGTCGCCCGTCTGTCCTGAGCTGCCGGAGTCGCCCGTCTGTCCTGAGCTGCCGGAGCTGCCCGTCTGTCCTGAGTTCCCGGAGCCGTCCCTCAGCCAGGAGCTGCCGGAGCCGTCCCTCAGCCAGGAGCTGCCGGAGCCGTCCCTCAGCCAGGAGCTGCCGGAGACGTCCGTCAGCCATGAGCTGCCGGAGCCGTCCTTCACTCCGGCTTAGCCGGAGTCTCCCGCCTGTCCGGTGCTGCCGGAATCTCCTGTCCATTCGGGACCCATTGCTAGGGTCCCCAGTCCGAGGTCGGCGGCGAGGGTCACCGGTTGAGGAGGCGGACAAAGACGATGGTGGAGTGGGGTCCACGTCCCACGCCAGAGTCGCCACCGCTGACAGACACCCACCCACACCCTCCCCTATAGGTTCAGGTTTTGCGGCCGGAGTCCGCACCTTTGCGGGGGGTACTTTCACATTCTGACCTTAGTTCCTTTGTTATGTCTTTGTTTTAGTATGTTCAGGGAGTAAGTTGGGTGAGTTTGTCTGTGTTCCATTTTCTATGTTGTGTTTTGTGTTTGGCCTGGTATGGTTCTCAATCAGAGGCTGGTGTCGTTTTTCCCGCTTGTGTTTTGTAGGTGTTTATTTTCTTTGTCTGTGTTCCACACGGAACTGTTTTGGTTGGTTATTTCACGAGTCGTTTATTGTTTTGTTTCAGTGTTCACTTGTTTTAAAAAAGAGCATGAACACGTACCATGCTTCGCATTGGTTCTCCGATCCTTACTACTCCTCCTCGTCGTCGGAGGAGGAAGACAGCCATTACAATCACCCACAACTTTTGCTGTGAGGCGTCCATTTCCTCAACAACTGATCTTGAACGTTGTAACCCTAGACAGAACTCCTTACAAACGGAGGTATTTTGGGTATAAAAGTCATCTTTATGGAACAAAAAGAACATTTTCTGTTTAACTGGGAGTTTCGTGAGTGAAAACATCCAAAGATTTTGAAAGGTAAACGGTGAATTTGATTGCTTTTCTGATTTTCGTGACCAAGCTTCCTGATGCTAAGTGTACATAATGCTATGCTAGGCTATCGATAAACTTACACATACGCTTGGATTGCTTTCGCTGTAAAGCATAATTTCAAAATCTGACACGACAGGGTGATTAACAAAAGGCCAAGCTGTGTTTTGCAATATTGCACTTGTGATTTCATGAATATTAATATTTTTTAGTAATATTATTTGACTGTTGTGCTATGCTATTCAGCAGTTGCTGATGAAAATGATCCCACAACAGGGATGGGTAGCGTCAAGAAGTTAACAAGTCCAATACAGCAAATGAAATATAAACATCTTGTTAATCTACCCATCGTGTCCGAGTTTTAAAATGTTTTACAGCGAAAACACAACATATATTTATGTTAGATCACCACCAAATCCAAAAAACACACAGCCATTTTCCACAGCCAAAGATAGTGATTAATTTTATCTTTAATTCTGCTTTTGTGACTAACCTTTGATAATCTTCATCAGGTGACACTCATATGACACAATACATTTATGTTTTGTTCGATAATATGCATATTTATATCCACAAATCTTGGATTACATTGGCGCCATGTTCAGAAATGCCTCAAAAATATCCGGAGTAATTACAGAGAGCTACGTCAAATAACAGAAATACTCATCATAAACTTTGACGAAAGATACAAGTTTTACATAAAATTAAAAGATACACTTGTTCTTTATGCAACCGCTGTGTCAGATTATTATTTTTTAATTACGAAAAAAGCATACCATGCAATAATCTGGGACGCGGTCAGAAACACACAACATTTCTCCGCTATGTTGGAGTCAACAGAAATACGTTAATGATCTTTCAGTCAGAATGCAGTGCCAGGAATACTAGTTCCTCAATAAATCATTGTTTTGTTCCTTAATGTCCATTACTAGTGTCCAATTAGCTACTTTTGCTAGCACGTTTAGTTCACATGTCCAAAAGCTGGCGCTGGTCCAGGCAAACTCGGACGAAAACTTCAAAAAGTTATAATCCAGGTCGAATAAACTGGTCAAACTAAGTAGAGAATCAATCTTCAGGATGTTATTATCATATATGTCCAATAAAGTTCCAACCGGAGCATTCGTTTTTGTCTACAGAGTAATGGAACGTATGGTGATATCATGAGGAATGCGCCTAACAAGGTACTTGCATTCTGCCAGACCACTGACTCAAATAGCTGCCTTCCGGGCCCCACATCACACTAGAGGCTTCATTCCACATTCTACTGACTGTTGACATCTAGTGGAAGGCGTAGAAAGTGTGAACAGATCCATATCTTACTGGGATGTGAATAGGCGAGGAGTTGAAAATCAACCAGCCCCAGAATTTCCACTTCCTGTTTGGAAGTTTGCCTGCCCTATGAGTTCTGTTATACTCACAGACATAATTCAAACAGTTTTAGAAACTTCAGAGGGTTTTCTATCCAATAGTAATAATAATATGCATATATTAGCATCTGGGACAGAGTAGGAGGCAGTTCACTATGGGCACACAATTCATCCAAAGTCAAAATGCTGCCCTCTATCCCTAAAAAGTTCAAACTTGGTCACAAATGGGTCTTTCAAATGGACAAATGACCCCAAGTATACTTCCAAAGTAGTGGCAAAATGGCTTAACCCTCCCGTTGTTCTCATTCTGTATACACCCCGTGTGCTCGACCCGCCTTGACTAAACCCCATTTAGCACATGTGTGACAGTATGCATGTGCACAGCCTTTACAGATATATTTCTTACACCTGCAGCACACAGTATGTGTTTTACAGTCATTCTTTGGTGGGCGGATCTGACACCTCTTCCTCTTACTTGCCCCAGCTGGGGAAGTGGCTGGGGGCTCCTCAGGTTGCTCATGAGATCTAGCCCTCTGAACAGCTTTCACAACTGCTGCAGATGCGTATGTGTAGTGTAGATGCTCCCTTCTTTCGATGAATGGAGTTACAAGTGCCTTTCCCAGCTGCTCTTGTTGCGCTTACGAGGCATCCAGCTCGGGTTGATCTCTCTCCATATCACAATGGCATTGTAGGAGGAAACATCAATGATGTTGTAGAAGATGACCAGGGGCCAGCGGGCAGTCACCCTTCTGCTGCTGTACGTTCCAATCACCTTATCTAGGTTGTCCACACATCCTTTGTTGCAGTTGTAGTCTAGGATCATGGCTGGCTTCCTGTCCTGGCGATGGTTAATTTCAGCCTCTGTGTGCAGTGTGCTCAGAAGTAACACATTCTTGTTTTTCTTTGGGAGGTAGGAAACTAGAGTGGTGGTGGGCGTGAAGGCAAACTTTGAGGAGAAGACCTGCAGTGCAGGTGGGAGCTCAGACTTGTCCTTTCGAACTGTGCCCACCATGGTGACATTCCTCTTCAGTAGCTGCCGTCCGAGTTCATAAGAAGTGAAGAAATTGTCACGTGACATTGTGACCCCTCAGTCCCTCTGTCACATCAAGCACAACCCACATCCCCTGGTTCTTCTCTGGGCCTCCACTGGTCGTGTGTCACAGTCGCCAAGAAATCTGTAGATTACTACAGATGGAAGTTTGTAGCATATGTAATCACTGTTCTATCCCTGTTTCACTATGTCATTTCAAAAGTCCTTGTGTTGTAGTCATCAATATGTGAATAAAGACAAAGTTTTTCTGAAACTGAAAGTGATCATTCACATTTATTGACAGAGTACATTACAAGTATTCACTTTGTCAATAAATCCATACCCAAACCGTAACTGTCCACAACCAGAGAAGCAGGGGCAGCATTCATTTCCAAAGAACATAAACTTTATTGAGCCCAGAAAGGAATAAAACGTGTTCTTCTCCTTAGTCCTCACTACATTGGAACATCGTCATCCCCCTGCTCTTCCTCATCATCAGCCATGTACTTGAGAGAAAGACAAATAATCACATTAACAAGAGGTCATACACACAGGCAAAGTGTCATTACCTTATACATTTCCAGATCTACCATGTCATGTTTTGTTCAGCTGGGGAAGAGGTAATGCTGGATGAGGTTGTGCATGGTTGAGGACCTCCGGGGGGACCAGTGGACGCTCTTGTTGTTCCACAGGGTTTTCAGGTCCCTCTCCGTCAGAGGATAGTATGTAATCGCTCTCCTGAGATGTGTATTATATGCATGGGATAGAAATGTCACATAGACATGGCATAACAATGCATGAAACGTGATTGAAATAGTCATTCACAATCTATCTGTGTACCTACAGAATGGCTCAGGGTTATGGTAGATGCCTGTGGTGTGGAGATTAGCGTCATAACCATACAAGATAAAATATTACGATTAGCATGTTGTATAAACAAGGTGTGAGTAACGTAGGATATAATCATGTGTATCCTACCGGGCTGAGCTCGCTGTTGTCAGTTTCTATACCACTCTCCTCTGACATCATTACAAGTGTGAAATGAACAATGAGTTGAGTCAAAGAGATACAGGCCTACAATTGGCTGGTAGAATGTGACACATTCACTAGGTGTTACGATCAAACTCCATCCCACGGTTAGTTTGGGTTAGGCATATGTGGTGCGGGGCGTTTTTAAAATGAATACCCAAACGCTCATGGGGCACATTTAATTTGCTATTGTCTTCTCTCTCAAACTCTCTCTGTAACTACACTTTATGCCACTGAATCACTCTCGCAATTGTTAGATGTATTGCATTCATCACATATCCCCGGTTCGCAGAGTGAATTGGGAAAGTAGCTTGGCAAGACTGACTAAATTTCCCTCCCAGTGTAAACACTAACTTCAGCCTGTCTCTACAACTTGGAAATTAATGCAGATTGCTACTGCTCCTCTTTAACTCATGCGAGTGTAACAACTATCCTCCTATGTGGTATTAACTTCTTGCGACTAGGGGGCGATATTTTAATTTTTGGATAAAAACATTCCCGTTTTAAACAAGATATTTTGTCACGAAAAGATGCTTGACTATGCATATAATTGACTGTATGGATAGAAAACATTCTGACGTTTCCAAAACTGCAAATATATTGTCTGTGAGTGCAACAGAACTGATGTTACAGGCGAAACCCAGATAAAAATCCAATCAGGAAGTGCCGCATTTTTTGAAACCGCCTCATGCTAATGACTCCTTATATGGCTGTGAATGAGCTACAAATGAGCTTACATTTTCTACGTCTTCCCCAAGGTGTCTACAGCATTGTGACATCTTTTTACGCATTTCTGTTGAAGAATAGCACGTGGTCACATGGTGTCTCCCGCAGAAAATCTTGCGTAAAATACTGAGGTAGCCATTTTTCCAATCGCTTCTTATGAGAAACCAATTGCCTCGACGGATATATTATCAAATATATATGTTAAAAACACCTTGAGGATTGATTCTAGACAACGTTTGCCATGTTTCTGTCGATATTATGGAGCTAATTTGGAAAAAAGTTTGGCGTTGTAGTGATAGCATTTTCCGGTCGATTTCTCAGCCAAGCATGATGAGCTATTTCACCTACAAAAAAGGAACATTTGCTATCTAACTGGGAGTCTCCTGAGTGAAAACATCCAAAGTTCTTCAAAGGTAAATGATTTAATTTGATTGCTTTTCTTATTTTCGTGAAAATGTTGCCTGCTGCCAGCAGAGCCTAGCATAACATTATGCCATGATAAACTTACACAAATGCTTGTCTAGCGTTGGCTGTAACGCATATTTTGAAAATCTGAGATGACAGTGTGATTGACAAAAGGCTAAGCTTGTGTTTCAATATATTTCATTTCATTTGCGATTTTCATGAATAGGAACATTTTCTAGGGGTATTTATGTCCGCTGCGTTATGCTAATTCGTTTGAGGCTATGATTACGCTCCCGGATCAGGGATTGCTAGTTGCAAAAGTTTGTTAAGCAACACTGCGCGGTATGCCTTGCATCGTAATGACAGAGAGACAGACGAAGGGATAGATACACATACTCAATAAAATGGGAGACACCGCCGTGTTCAATAGACTGTTAAGTTATTTATTATGTATTCGTTTTCATTGTCATAGTACATGCTGTACAGGCACGGTGTCATGATGCAAGAGATGAGGCTCAGCTGTTGCTCGATCGCGGTCAAGTCAATCTCGTGGGGTTGCTTGTTTCCAACGATGGCTGTTTGCCGAGTAACAGCATGAAGGCTCTATGAACGTACCTATGGGTCCAAGGTCCAGGTCAAACATTTCCTTCCACTGGTGAATGTACTGTGATGATGATCATCTTCTTTACTTTTAGGCTTCTCTTGTCATGATGTCTGTTGGCTTGTCTTTTCTTTCCCTTACTCTTGTCCTCTCCTCCCTGCAATTAACAGCTGATCATGATGTGTGGACGGCTCGCTGCGTTGCTGCAAATTGCACGTGTCTCACAGGATAGTCGTACAAGCTTTTCACTGTCGGGTAGACGTAGCATGCGATCATGGCTAACAGGGCGTTGAGATGGTGGTAGTGCGTCAACTCCACGTACATGGGTCTGGTGAAGGGACTGTCCTGGGGTCCTATCATTACATAAACTCTATTGTGGATGACGGATCTCACGTTGAAACGGTCCAGGTTTTCCTTCTCGTGATCTGTCAGGGTCCTATTCTTCAGGAGGAGGCAGTTGTACCAAGCGGCCATTGCGTTAGTCGATTCGGTGGGATCCTGGGGTAGATGGTGGGTTACTAGGGAGGAGAGGATAGGAGGTCTGCTTCGGTTATCCGAGGGGTTTGGTGAAAACGGGGAGCGAGCTGTTGTCAGAGTGACTGACTGGGCAGAGTTTGCTACGCCGAGATAATGTTTCCCCAGCATCACTTTCTTGACTTCTGGTACTAAACCATGAGACGGTTTGCTGTGGAAGCTGTTTGTAAATACTGGGATGTGACGGGAGAGGAGCGCTCTGACACGCGCTCTTGAGCTTAACCGTTATATAGTTCCTCATGTGGTCCCGGTGACCCTCGTATAGGCATCTAGATATTGTGGGCTTTAACTGGTGTAGCCTCCTTCCCAACCTTTCGGTGTCGGCTGCGACCCAATATGACAAGCCTGCCTCCCTTGTTGTTAATTGTTGTTTTCTTCTTGGTCTTGTTCTTTTTCTCATTCACATTCTTCTCAACTTGATCCTCGCTACGTATCCAGTCACATCGGTGGTGTCGTGGTCTGATATAAAGTGCCTGATCAGTGATGTGCACTACACTGTGACAGTTCACAAGAGTAGTCAGCTTCATAGGAAGGGTGATTGTAGTGGGAAGTTACCTAGATAACACATATCTATCTCTGAAGCGCACATAGTCCTCTCACAACCCCTGTTTTGACTGTATGTCTCTTTGATTACATTGTTCATCACAACCATGTTGGATCAGACTCCGGAAACCATTAATTCTGCTCCTCATATTCCACTGATAGTCTTGATATGATTATTTTCTAATTATTTTCTAATTTCTGTGGTACCCAGTTGTCATTATGAAAGTAATAACGCGCATCTCTGTCATTCGCTAGATGCCTGGTAGGCTGCTGCATTTACCCTTTCTTCAAGAATGAGTGTCTGGACACAGTCTACCACTGCCCTATCTGCAACACTTCGCTGGTTGAAATAAAGAAGTGAAGTGTAGCAGCCATGTGGTCCGGACAACTGTACGGTTTCATATGAACCTAAACCTGTGAATATGTTCCTATTCATAATATTTTCTGTTGAACGTCTGTCAATAAAGAGACCAGACTCCAAGAAATTGGGTCCTTGTCATTTATTCACATAGATACCACAGGTTGATCCACGTCTATATCACTGTGACAAGTGAGAAAACACAAAGGGGGATCGCCCAATCACACAGGAGCCTATTCTGCTATTTGGACGATGGCAATTTGGCAAAACATCACGAATCACGACGGGGCCTTATCTCGAAAACGGAAAATATTTCGAAGCCGAAACTTGGTGAGCGTAGGTTTGGCATAATGGGCAGTTGGCCCCGAACAAGATGGCGTCTAGGCCTCAACGGTTTTTGAGTTATGGCCATTTTTCTGGGATTAAAGGTCCTAAATGGAAATAGAGAAATTATTTTTCCACTTCAGGTCAAAGTCAAGGAGCCTCCGGTGTCAATAAAAAAAGAACCAGCCATTTATCTATCGTCATTTAAGAGAAACGGAACAATGACAAATTGGGGATGTTCACAAATAGGCGTTTTTTTTTTCAACGGTTACAGATCCAGTTGCGGGGTGTTCATACGAATCTTTTTAAAGTGTGAGGCGGAGCTCTGCGAGATTTCTGTGATTTTCTATGATTTTCTGAAATAACACACACACACTAAACCCTCCGTAAATAACTCAGTTCTTAACGTAAAGACTTAAAACTCAGGATTATGTAAAGGCATACCCCAATCAGGATATGAGTTGATTTATAGCTTCCTGTGCCAACCAGAAGTGCCTTAAATGGTGTCATAGTGGCTGTTTCCAAGGGTTAAAAAGGTCAGATATTTTCAAAACTTCATATGTGTGATTAGGCAACCCCCATAAACTGTAAGTCAGTCATTTCTCCCAACAGATGTCAAAGAAAAGCTCTCACACACACACACACAGCAAGGATGGAGTGACAAAGTGCGGTGCTTAAAGACACAGAGAGCAGGCAATGCAATGCATTACCATAATCCCTAGGCCGTGCCGAGTTCAACGAGATATCCCGCTTGACCGTAGCTCGCTCGGTCTAGGCGCAGCGACCATTAGAATAGTAGGCCCAAAATGAAGCCTGCCCCACAATGTCATTTGATTTTGGGTGAGAGTGAGAGAGCCGTTAGGGTGAGAAGAAAAATGCCACCACAGGAATGTTCCTAAGGTCCTCCCGATCCGTGCAAGCCTAACCTTGACCGTGTGGCATTAACCCTTAATAGTTTAAAGAAGGTGTTTACATCAAACA